>NW_027271424.1:0-600000 GCF_040938485.1 Diadema antillarum
CAAGTGATAACACAAAAATAATTCATGTTGACGAGTACACATCACATGAAGAGCTGTTTTGGGTGCTCAACGACTTCAGAAGCAAAATTAGTCTGCAGAGAAGACAAACCTACGAGGTAAATAGCGTTGTTTTTGTCGATCATTACAACGTTGTTGCACTGCAGCTGCACTGCTGCATAGGCGGAGTCCGATGCCGGTGCGGCATGTATAGTCCCACGTACTTTAAAATATGGGTGGGTGTCACACCACCAGTTGGTTTACAGTTTGTATTCTGTGTGGACGTGCGGACGTCGTTTCGCTGTTATAAATTCTAATTTTACCTACGTTTAAAGTGCTTTGATTTGTCAGTTTCAAGGGTGCCGTGTATGAAAGGACGCCGAAGGTGGCGGTGTTATTCATCCCAGGCCTGGCCTGGAACAGGATAGGAATATTAAAGGATATGATCCATATCATAGCATCAGGCATCCTCAGCTCATGGTTAGTCATGGACCATGGATAGCACATCCCCCCATAGAATTTAGAAATTAGAATTAAATTTATAGACTATAATCCCGGCGCGGGGCGCTGTAACCAGTAATGTGCACGTGGTAACAGCGCCCCGAAGTCTTGTATGCAATTTTCGGGGGAATAGTGAAGTAATCAAGTCAGTCGGGGAAACCCGGAAACACACGTGTTTTAATGGGCGCTCTGCATCGGTTGATTAAAACTCATTTTTGAAGAAAAAAAAACAGATAGGATTTTTTCTTCTTTTCATCATGGATAGTGGACATGAGTGTGTAACAAAAAATCAGCGTGCAAAGTTGCGACAATTTATACGTCAGATGTGAGATGAATAGAAATGAATAGGGGGGCCTCATGAGGCGTTCCCCCCGGGCCTCATGAGGCATGGGGGCGGTCCTCATGAGGCGGGGCAGTCCTCGTACGCGGGAGCGGTCCTCATGAGCGGGTTTCCTGGACTGAAGTGCTCTGTGGTGCTTGCAATTCAGTAAACAACCCATCGTTCAAAACGACACTTTGATTCGCAACGAAAAGCCACATGTTGTAATACCATAATATATTGATTGTAGGCAACTAGTTCTATGTATCACTCACCATTATTACCTCCGAAAACAAGATTAATCATCATCATCTTTGAGACCATCTCCGCGAGATGCGAATCGCCATTTTGAACATATCACGTAAATAAAATGAGCTGTGCATGCGCGAATGAATATTCATTTCAGTTCTCAGCAAGCCGTCCTGGTTTTTTTTTTCCACACGCATACATTGTATATTATAATATGTGCTACGTTGTAACCATATGGCATACCTGATCGACAGCAAGGCTGTTGGCGCATGCACTGTGTAAGTTGTGCTACAATACGAAGTGCGGAAGGACTAAAACCTCAGATAAAATCTTTCACTGGGCTCTTAAAACAGATCGTATTGTAAATTGATTTCGGCGGCTCTGATTGTAAGTATCTTATCTAACAGTGCGGCTATGATTTTCAGCAAGGATCCCAACAGGTAAAGGGAGGGGGATTAGAACAGGAGGGTGGACAGACAAAAGACAGAGGAGAGTGGACAGACAAGAGGCAGAGGAGGGTCAGTAATGATCATGAGGATCAAGGGGGCAACCATTGAAGGAAAAGGATGAATAGGGAGGCAACATCAAAGAGGATAAGGAACACCAGAGGGATAAAGAAAGGGAAAGAGTGAAAAGGCAACAGCAAGGGGAAGGGGGGGGGGGGGGCTGAGCAAACAGTGAGCCCTTAAATGTGTACCAGGAGGAGGCAACAACAGGATGTAATGAAACATATCAAAGTATATACACACACAGTAGTGACAAAAATGACAATGAAATAACAGTAATGAAAAAATATATATAGGCCTATATTGATAAAAGAAATAAAATAAAGCACATATGAAAAACTAGGGGAGAGAAAATCGTATACATTGTGTGTAGATAAGCAGGCAAGGCATGATAAGCACAGGTATGTATAAACAAACAAAACCAAGTGTGTGTATGTGTAGGTGGAAAAGGCTGTAGAAAAGAGACTCGGACTAGAGGAAGGAATTAATTGGGAATAAAAGGGTCTGCAATTGGAAAAAGCGTAAAGAAAGAACAGAATGAAATTGAAAAATGAAAAAGAGAATAATAATGGTGGTAATAATAATGAGAAAATAAAGGTGGTTAGTCATTTCCCTCCTGGATGTTGAGGCCATGGGGTTGGATGGTGTGAAGTCGTCTCATCCAGAGCTTCTCTCTTTGCATGTGTGCAGGTAGATTGCACAGCAGAGTGAATGCATGATATCTATCTGTTGTTCAGGGCTGATGGTATTGCCGACTGTACAGTTAGCAAGAGGCCACTGAACAAGAGGCAGATTCATTGGTCTAGTACATAGGTAGGGACCCTACTTGTAAGTTTATAAAAGTTTGTTATTTCCAATTAGTCACCTACATCGGTTAATCAAACTTTACTACTACATTGTACAAGGCTGCTAATCATATTACCCCTACCATTACACCGGGAAAAGGTATGGTCCTAAATTTGTGGCCTAAAGTAAGCCTGTATGGAATTTTAATTCATAATTTTACCAGGCACTTATTCACAGGCGGGTAGGCACATGGACTCTGCATTGTGCACCTTTGGTCTGTGAGACAGTGGAGAGAAAAAGTTCCAATATGTACCCCCCCCCCCCCCCACACCAGTGAGTCTACCCTACTCTACCCTACCCTTGTTAAACACACACACACAGGTGCACGCACACACATGGATGCACATTTGGCAAGTGGTAGGCTATGTAGAGATGGGGTGTGGGGCGTATGAAAGTCTTGCCCAGTGGAGTTTGTTTGTTTCTTTGTTTGTTTTCTTTGTCATGTGACAGGATCTGTAGCATTCAAAATTATATTCATGTCCCACCATAGTCAGGATATATGTTTGCCATTAAACAACAAGTTCTAGTTAAGTGTTGTAGGGCTTAATGCAAGTAATGGCAGTATTACAACTGATTAATAAGATTTATTTATATTTATTTATTATATATTTATTGATTTAACCAAAGCATTTGATGTTATAGACCATTTCATTTTGTTACAAAAATTATGTTAGTATGGTGTGAGGGGCACTCCATTAAAATTATTTACAAGTTATCTCTCAAATCGTAAACAATTAACAAATATTAATGGTTTCCCATCTAAACTTAAAGAAATAAAATGTGGAGTACCACAAGGGTCTATTTTTGGGCCTCTTCTTTTTTTATTGTATATAAAAGTATAAATGATTTGCCGCATTCAACATATGATGTAGATTATATATTATTTGCAGATGACACAAGTGTATTTTGTAAAGGCACAGACCCAAAGACGTTATTTTATAATATGAATGTTCAACTTGATTGTATAAGAAATTGGTTGTCGGTAAACAAATTGATTTTGAATGTTGATAAGACCAATTATATATTATTTGGAACAAGAACTAAAATTGACAGTAATTTGAAATTGATGTATAGAGATGAGGAAATTAAACAAGTATATGATATAAAATGTTTGGGTGTTTTTATTGATGATAGATTGTCCTGGAATTCTCATATGAATCATATATGTTCAACAATATTGAAAAGTATTGGTGTTCTGTACAAATTACAATTTCTTCCACAGAATATTTTAAAGATGCTGTATTATTCGTTTGTTTCAGTTCACATAAAATACTGTAGTATTGTTTGGGGTTTTACGACAAAGAAAAATACTGATCGTATTCATAAATTACAGAAACGCAGTATTCGTTTGATAACCAACTCTTCATATTTAGCTCCCAGTAAGCCATTATTTCTTAAGATGAAAATTTTACCTGTTCAAGAATTTATTTCTTTGGAAAGTATGATTTTTATGTTTAAAGTTTCCAACAATGTTCTTTCTGAAGTATTTCACAACCATTTTACTTTGAATTGTTCTATACACAATTATAATACCAGGAATGCCCAAAATATTCACACACCATTAAACCGGATTTCAAAAACTCAATCCTCCATTTTTTACCATGGCCTTATTCTTTGGAATACTCTTCCTCCGACAGTCAAGAGTAGTAAGACCTTACGTCAATTTAAAAGGCCTTATTAAAAATATATTTTTGATGAAATGTATCTGAAACTGTAAGTATAAGTATGCATTGTTTCCACCTCTGCCTGTTTTCTTCTCTTTTCATTGTATCTTTGACATTTATTTTATCAATTGAATTTGTATGATAATTGTTTAGTTGAAATGTATTGATAATTGTTTGTAGGGGATCATTTCCAACAAGCCTCGTGTGTGCTTTCTATGATCCCTCCATTCAAAATGTATAAATGTGCCAAGGCAATTGTGTTTTGATATTTGTAAATGTTATGTTTGATATGGAAATAAATGAATGAATGAATGAATGAATGAATGAAGTAAATTTATGCCAAAATCATAATAGATTCACTCACAAGAAGCAATTGTCTTTCAGAAAAAAAAAAAAATTGATAATTGATCACCAGGTGTTAACGATTTATGCAGTGCTCTACAACAGCTGGGATTCTGGTTGCAAGGAAATAATGACTTCAGACGTGGGATGCCCTGTCTACATGCTCATCTGAGTTATGAGTTGCAGAGATTAATGTATATATATGTATTTTGTCCATGTTTTATCATCTGCAGTAAAAAGGAGCCATGGTAACCCAGGACCCAAGCCAGGAGCCGTCTCAGAGGGTACGCCTTCTAGCGGAGCATGGCTCTGCCATCGCTGTAGATCACTCTGTGCCTATCCGCCGCTACTTTAGATCTGGGCAGGAAATGATAAGGATGGTGAGTACTAAAAGGTAGTATCGCATCTTTGGTTGAGAATGATAAAGGGCCCTACGGTGCCTCAAACACTATGGCTTCAGTGGCAGCTTAATGCCCTTATCATTCTCAACCGACGATATATCATCCCTCTTCAATGAAATCCTGTTCATTGATTGGTCTACGTACAATTTTATAATGTCATGTGATCAAACCTAACATTGCTACATGATGTTGATGATGTTGAAAGCCAAATGTCGATGGAGATAAGCAGGGTCTTGTGATGTCATTCGAGGTATAGTGTACTATACCATGCTATCAATCCTTGATTTTTCATTGATAGCTTTTATAAAGTGCTATTGGTATCGGCCTCATACTGTAGTCAGTTGATACTGTAGTCATAGACCACTCTATAAACATGATACACGGACTTCCACCTCGATACACTGGTGGTCTGCGCTGCAATGTGTAAACATTTTTATTGTAATAATTTGTTATTATCTATTTAGGATTCATTGGATTGATATATATAACAAATGTATGTCTTACACTGCTCTGCGCCATTTATGAAATTTATGCATTCCTCACTGACAGAAGTAGAAGTAGTTTTCTTTGGGACTGCTCCCCCTAGAGAATAGCGATGTTGCTGCCACCATAGAATCTAAACTTCAACCAGGACCTCTCAATGCATGGTATATTTGTTTACTATATAATGCAAAGTTTGAATAAGTTGTGGTCAAACAAGTCATGAATTTTCATTAGAGCGGTGATGTTTTCTTTTGGCCATAATGATACTATGCTGATAACAGTAAATGCAGTAATGGAAGAATATATTCGATGGAAGAAAATGGGTTGCAAAGAAATTGATGCACTCAGTTTGTATACTACCAGTATCAGTGTCTGCTCATGTACCAAGTTCATTGTCATTATTAAATGTTTTTTCTCCATGCAGGCAAATGTGTACTACGAGGAAAGTAACTGGGAAAGTGCATTCGTACTTTACTCAAAGTATATGACGTGAGTATGAGTTTCGATGTATTGATAATCATGAAATATGTGGCACTATTCAAATTCTTGATTTTTGTTTTTAAATTATCATCATTGCAACATTAAAAAAAAAGCTTTTATGATTAGTGAATAACATAGGACTAAAAAAATGAAGTGTAAGGTCAGATCCAAATTATAAAGTAAATTCACATCATCCAAAGTATGAGAACGCTTAAAACTTCTATTTCATTTACATGAAAAAGATACATCAAATTTCATAGTGTAGAAAAACAAAATTGGGGGAAAAAAAAGACTTTTCTTGTCTTAATCTAAGAGTCTGTGTATGCTGGCCTAAATGCTTTAAGTTATAGGAAACGTACACGCACCTTCAATTTCTAGTCTTCAAAAGCTTGGATTTTGCAGCTCTTACAGTTTGGTATTATTCAGTATATGTCATAATTTCATGATTGCATTTTAATGAATATGGTCAGAGTCTCTCATACCCAGTCATTTAGTTGACTTGCTGTATTACGTTCTCAGAATTCCTCTTCAAACCCTAAGGGTTGAGACATTGTTAAACATTTTGTCTCTGAAAGTCACTAGTTATTGCATCATATGGATAAATATCTTAGTCATATGTCATAAACCTGCTGTGGTGGTCACTCTGAATGTTGAAGAGGGCAGGGATGTCTAAAAACGGGGGGGGGGGGGGGAATTTTTTCTTGTATGCATTGTTGCTGTTCAGTGGCATACGTTTTATCAACCCACATATTCTATCCTTTTACTTTGTGATGAATAGAATATTTGTGGAGAAACTTCCAAAGCATCCAGGTTACAAGGCATCAAGACCGGAAGACCTCAAGAATGCTAGAAAGGTTTGCAAAATTCCCAGGGGGTGTTTCATAAAGCTGTTCGTAAAGTTAAGAACAACTTACGAACGACTGGTGATCAGTTCTGATGTGCTATACTTATATAGCACATCAATGCTCATTCAATAGTTCAGCACAAGAACTGATCACCAGTCGCTCGTAAGTCATTCGTAACTTTACGGACAGCTTCATGAAACAGGGCCCAGAAGTAGCAGCTTTCCTCTGGTAGACAACGCATGAATTCTCCATCAGACGTGATTGTGCTTGAACTTAGCTGGGAATCCTATGAGAAAACAAATTGCAACAATCAAATTGGGATAATGTTAACTTTCTTGGAACACCAACGTTGGATTCTATTCTCTCATTACAAGCTTTGCGATGTAATAAGAAACAATGAAAGACAGCAAAAGAATAGGTGATTAATCTTTTCTTTTCATGTCAGGTTTGAGTCTGATAGGTAGTCTGAAATGAACAAGTAAGCCTTATGTGAAAGCAAGAAATACTATTTACTGAATACTATAACTAAATAAAATTAGTCAATATACAATGAAGTAATACTTTTCTGGGCTGTACATACACATAGCCATGGCATTCTATATTTGCCATAGTTGACAACGGTCCTGTGATGAAGAGTTAGAAACTGGAGAAAAAAAAAATATCACATGGTATTCAAGGATGCCTAAGTTGGAAATGGTTAACAAGAAATCTGGACACATAATTTTCTGCTCGCAAGCTTTTGATATCTAATTGCATTTCCTGATGTGGTACACTGCGCTTTACAGTCATGAGTGCAATATTCCAAATGCAAAACTTATCTGAGGTAAGCATGGAACAAATATCTTTATCTCAGAATCTTGGTAGCTTCCATTTACAAGTCTATGCATTGTTTTCACACAGCAAGCAATCATATTCTCTTCGTGCTCTAGAATGTGAAGTCAGCGTTTCCTAAAGCAGAAGATACCAAGAAGAAACTACAGGATAAGTATGCCGAGGAGTTCAAGATATGGCAAGCTCAGGAGGTGAGACGATACTCTTCTTATCCCATGATCTACATGTATACACCAAGCTCTCAGAATATTTCGGAGATTTTGTCGGACAAGATTCGTGACTGGTGCTGTGCATGTTCTTTATTTTGTCTGTTGCTTTATTCTGATACAAATGCAGTTTTGGAGGGTCTCCACGAGATTTAGTCTTGGGGTCACTGTGGCATACTGGATAAGACTCCTGACTTTTAATCAGTGGTCCCAAGTTTAAATCCTGTCAAGTGCCTACATCCTTGGACAAGATATTTCTACCCATCATGTCCCTCTCAACCCAGGTGTATTAATGAGTACAGTAATGTACTTGACAATGCTAGGGTAATAGAAATGGCAGAGCGTGCGCTTTAGTGCACATATGTGACACTGCACCTCAAAACAAACAAAAAGCCGCCAGACATGAATTTTTAGCTAAGACCATATTCTGAAAGAGCAGACCTTAAGCTTTAAAATGATGTATAACTCAAATCAAATGGACTCTCCTAACCTATCTAAATATTGGAAAGAAAGCACAAACTCAGAAAAAGTGTGAACTGAGAAAAGAGGCTCTGAAGTACAGTGTCTATTCAAGCGCTTAATCTTTACCAAACCGTGCTGGCTGTGCGATGAATGGGACAAAAAACAGGAAGTAAACCACCAGAGTCACAACAATGAAGGGATTATCAGATTAAACTGAAATTTAGTATGCATCATTAACACGTTCTGTCCATAATTAATGCCAACTTTCAAAGCAGTAGCACTATCCTTTCAAAAGTTATTAGAGTTAAAAGTGAAGACTGTGGACAGGGTTTATCAGAAATGAAAAAGGGATTCTAAAGAAACACCTAATCACACTATTCTACCAAAAATGCTCGAGATAAACTGCTAAAAAAACACACTTTCCTGCCCGTTTTATGATACCAAATTTTAGCATAATGTAAAAGAAGACCCGCTCTTTCAGAAAATATGAAAAAATCCAGTTCGGCTAGGTTGACCCATTTCACTTATTTTCAGTCCTCACGCAAAATCAGTGTGTGCGACTTTATGTTCGTTTTGAGGTGCACGGTCACATATGCAGACCTCAGATACGCACAGCTTGAACCCCAAAGTTCATTGACCCTATCTGTCATAAGATAAAAGATTCTTCAAAAATTCATAAAAATTCCCCGATCACTACCAAAATTTGATTATCTTTTCCTTGTGTCATTATCAACTTTCCTGCAAGTTCATCCAAATTTGTTTATAACTTTAATTATTGTCATTAATAGCAGCATTGCAAGTAGTAGTTGACCACTGTCTGAAATTTTGTATGGTGAGGGTACATAGGGTTCTGCAGCATATATATTTCAGTGCAATTCCGTTATAACAAACACGGCTGTAACAAAAGTCTTGTTAAAACAAAGTGAAAATTCAGTTCTCAAAATAATCATCTACGTGTATATCTCTATATATTTTATTGTTCGGCTATACACAATTTTGATTTAATGAAAGAAAAATGCAGATCGGAGGACTGTTTAATAATGGGAGTTGCCCATACTGCCTTACAATTTAGGCATGCACTCAAGACACCTCCCCTGTTAAATAGGGGAGGTGTCTTGAGTACAGGCCTAAATTGTGAGAAGAAAGAGAAAGTAAATTTTAATTTCTTTTCTCCTTCTGGTGGGATGCAGGAGCAAAGGAGAACAGAGGAAGCTCAGCGACAGGCAGAGGAAGCCCGGCGCCTGGAGGAGGAGAGGTCTCGCCGGGAGGCGGAGGAGATCGCCCAGGCTGAGGAGGAGAAGCAGCGGCTCGAGGCACAGAACAGGAACGCCCTTGACGAGCAGCAGCGGGAATTAGACGAACAGAAGGCTGCCCTCTATCAGGCCAAAATGGCACAGGAGGCAAGAGACAGGGAGATGGCGGAGAGGATGAAGGTTTGTGGTCATATGCAGCTCCTTGCTCGGGCAAAAATATGCCTGTTTGTGTTAGATGTAAAGAAGGAAACATATTCTTGAAGGTACCATTATGGACTTAATTTGTTTTAAGTAAAGAAAGTAACTGACATGTAGTATGTGTCCTTGAGTGTGTGTTTCTCTCTCTGGGCATTCAATGTCTGATGACACTGTGTTGTCCTTCTGTGAAACCTGACTATAGTTTGGGTAATGCAAGTCTTTACTTCAAGAGATGCAGGGAAAATTATTTTTTTTTGCAACTGACAACTTTGAAAATTCCAAACACTTTGTTTTTTAATCTCATGATCTAGCAAACTCCAGATGATGTAACAAATTTTTGAAGACTATACATATGTTTTAAGGTGTCATTGCTGTTGTTTCATTAAAAAACAACTAATATGTCCATCATCGGTAGGCCAATTTAATGGGTCTGATCACTAATGTGTTTAAATTCATAGATATTTTACTCAATGGCACCTGGTAATGAGCTAGTGTGAAGTCATCTGCTTGAAGTAAGTATGTGTGAACAACTAGAATCCCCACGGTGTTTGTTAGCTTATGTCAGGAAAACCTCTTCAAAAGCAAGTTATCATAGAAGATTACACATAATGACTCCATGGGTCTGTTTCTTGAAGCTCTCACATCAGAGTCTTTACATAAATCTCAGAATAGTCAAAGTTGTCATATGTAGCTACATGAGACTTTCAAATCCATTTCAAGAAGTCTATCATAAGTGTGTCTTATGAGCAAGAAAGTCTCTCATGAAATGAACTCCATTATTACCCCCGTGATCCTCCATAATCTTGATGTGTGAAAATCGCCATCATTTTAATGTGTGAAAATTAAAAGTAACCTATCAAAGGGGAATGGAAATAGTCAACTGATCTTGCTACCATTTGTTGTTAAAACCAAACGATACACAGGCAGCGGAGATTAGGCAAGAACAGGAGAGGCAAGCTGAAGCACAGAGAAGGATAGCAGGTAGGAAGAAATTCATATTGGGATGTCTATCGGTGAATGGTCTCAAGTGCGGTGGTACAATATTTCGCACCAAGTGAAAGATGAGCTGTTCAGCTCAACTCCGTTTTTTTCTCATGAATACAGGGTGGCGTCTTTCACCGAATGCGAAATCTTGTTCCACTGCACAGATTGAAATCATTCACTATTTTGTGTTAATGCAACACCTCAGGGCATTAATGGGCATAGTTCAAGTCAAGGCCCGAGTAGAGCCACTGCTATCTCTCACAGTGAGACCAATGGGAAGCTCTGAGTTTGACGAAGAGCCCTTGGGAGTATATCCGGTGTACGTGCTTGGTTGTATCATCATCATGCACTTTCCAAACCTGCTCAACAGGGTTTGCACATGTAGTCTTGAAACGTGGTATGGCACCTTTCAACAAATGTGATGTGATGACCAATTAGGTAGAAAAAATATTTTTGTTTTTTTAATGTTGTATAATAATACACAACATGTACATAAGGTAGAACAGCAATGCTGTCAAATGATTCCATGCAAAATCCTTGAAATGTTCTACAGGGATTGTAAATAAAAGTCATCAAATGTTTAGTACCGTCACATAGATTTGAGAAATGGCACTTATGCTAATACTCATATAACTTTTCTCGTGGGTGCTGCCTGTTCCCTTTGAAACCCAGCAGGTGTTTAAGAGTGATTGCCATAAGTATCACCGAACACTGCCTTGTCAGGGGGCAGAAAGTGTTTGTGACGTCACTTGCTCAATCCAGCAGATATTCCAATAACATTTCAACTGTTTTCTCTGAGAACCATGATTGAATAATGTAACTGCTGCAAAAATCATACATATTGCTACATTGCTAGCATGCAAAATTAATTATAGATTACTTAAATACATGATGTATAATTCCACAGTTAATCATACATAAATAATGGGTATATTTTCCGCTAGATCTGGTTGCTTTGTGTTGGATGTCCACATGAAATACTAAAGACAGACAGTTTTGTTTTGTTTTTGTTTGTTTTTTTGAGGGGGGGGGTTGTTTGTTTGTTTTTGTTTTGTTTTTTTGTAAATTAGATATACCCTATTTCTATGTATGTGGAGCATTTTCCAGTGATGGTCATCTGGTCAAAATATGCCAGTCATGCATCCCAAGTCCGTGCCGATGGGTTTGAACCACCATGGGTCAAAGTCATATCTTCACCCTTTTCGTGTGGTGAAAATTCAGATCTCTTCAATAGAGAATGGAATATCACACTCAAATGACTTCATTTTTGTCTTCCACATGACATTATGAGACTATTTCACCTCTCCTTAACTCCTCCCACCCTCAATACTCACTACAAATAGAAAAAAATACAAAACACTCCTCCTTCCCTCCTCCCACAGGTGCTGTTGTTCCTCCAGCTGTGGCTGCGGGTGCTGCCATGGCAACAGGGCCAGCATCAGCAGGAGGCCTGCCCCCACCTCCCACTTATGATGCGGTCTCCCAGGGGTACGGTATCAGACCCCCCTCCCATGTCTTGCCTTCAGCGCCACCCCCTCAGCCTTCACCAGTCAAGTGAGTCATAGGATTTTTCGGTGGTAGTCTATCATAATCTCTCTGACACAGGATTACTGTGTACTGTATTAGCTGTTATTTTCGCGAGGTTTTCATTTTTGCGAATTTAACAGCATGCAAAAATGTCTCCATGCGCTAGGGTATAGTGCATATACCTCAGCATCGGTGTCATTTCGTGAAAACAACATCTCCCGAAAATAGCAGCGTATACATCATACATTATATATTTGCAATTTTTTACATTTTTCACAAATTTAGCGAGTCATGTGCACTTCATGAATTTTAACAACACAAAAAAAAGATATTAACTCTGATCCCGATATGTTTGCATAGCAGTTACAAAACAACACATGCTTGTGTCTAAATCATGTTTGCGCATGCAATAGTGCTTTTTAACTAGTACAAGTTCCATGAATGTCTGCTTCCTTCGAATCATCTTGGAATTACTTCAGGAATTCATCAGAGTATCAGCAATTATCAACCCTTTTTCGATAACAACCCTTACTTCCCTCTGTAGCTCGATATAATATGAAAAATATATTCTTCTGCTAAATCCTGTGACGATATCTTCATTCCTTCATTCATTTAGTTATTTTTTTCCATCTCCAGCAGAAACGCACAAATACAAAGTTTTACAGGATATAAATGCCTATATTAACCCATTGAAGACGAGTCCCGAGTATGCTCGGACAAGTGTCCATGGGAAATGCGTGTTGTAGCAAAATCAGCCCATCCTCAACGGGTTGACATTAGAATGTACAGTAAATAAAAGTATGCAATTAATGAAGAAGGTAGAAACATTTAATAATAGTGCATTATATGAATTTAGTATCTTTTTCACATAATTGTGCCCCACACACACAAAAACAAAGAATCAATTTTGGCAATATTAGCTGTTTTATGTAAATGCACAAAATTTACATCCTCTGTCGATCTTGTCCTCAGTACCCCATTGCCAACAGTTGACAGGTCGTTGAAGGTGGACCGGTCCACCAAGCCCTCAGGAATGCTTGGCATCGCCTCCACGACAGCCAACAAGTATGGCCTGCGTGACCTGTTCATCCCCGAGAACACCATGCAGAAGTTCCTGACGCTCGCCCACAACAACACCGTGCGCAACCTGGAGACCTGCGGCATTCTAGCAGGATCGCTGGTGAGCTCGTGATGCATCTTTGCAGGCATTTTTTTGTGGTTTTTTTTTTGCATAACTTTTAGGCGAAGAAAAAAATCTTATTGAGAGACAAGTGCCACTGTCCACTGCAATTTCTTGCATGACTAGTCAGATTGACTACCATCATCCTCATTCCATTTCACCATCAAGAAGATGACCACTGTGTCAATAGGATGACTAGGGATGGACTTGTAACATATGACAGCAAAGCATGACATGTCTTAACCTTTGCCTCGTTGTAAGGGTTTTGAATAAGAGCTAAAATGAGGTGATTAAAATTATCTTTGTTGTTGTAGTTACTGCAGGTTTGGCATTCATTTCCAATGTAATGCAAGTGTTATTTGTTACATACGGTCTAGTCTTTAAAGATTGGAAACAGAGCAAATCAAAAAAATAAACAAACACAAATTACGAGAAAGCGTTTTTCATAGAAGCAAAACATAACATACAACCTCACAGTGGAGTTTCCCCTTCTCTGTATCATAAACATCTGAAATGCAACCGTCAGTGGGACTATATCCTAGCAATAGATCATTTTTGCTGACGTATTTGTTTGATGCCTGACATTAAATAGCCTATGTTTAAAAGTGGTAAACTGTAGTTCATATGTTTGGAGTTTATACACACCTAACTAAGTCATGATAACATCATTTATGAATATTATACATGAAGGTTTTATGCTGTCGATATTTCTGTTTTTCCTCACAATGTTTTGACATAAATTTCAAGGAGTAGTCACAATGATTGTGCATGCAACTCCTGATGATTTTACTAATGAAGGGCAGTGTTTCACAATGCTTTCAGTTGCACGTATCTGATTAACTTGATGACTCTAAATATGTTTACAGATGAAGCCACCAAAAAAACTTACATTCAATAGAAATTAAGTGTTTTTAAAAATGTGAACAGTTGTCACTCATTTTTCCTGCTATATGGTCAGTAGCTTGTGAATAAATCAGTTAGGAATGCTTTTGATAGTGTGATGATATTTGTCCGTAGATGAGGTGACTGCACAAGTTGCTGTAGCTATTTGAATATTATTACACCACTCAGTCAGGATAGTGCAACAAAATTAAATGAGCCACTACAAGCTCTGCCTTTCTAACTCTTAAGTTCTTTGACTCGTCATCTTGACAGGCTCGCAACGCCTTCACTATCACCCACATCATCGTGCCCAAGCAGACATCGACATCGGATTCGTGTACGGCTCTAAACGAGGAGGACATCTTTGACTTTGTGGACAACAATGCTCTCATCACGCTAGGCTGGATCCATGTGAGTGGAGGAGGCCAGACTGTTTCCTCTCAATTTTTACCCCCTTTTGTTTAATTTTTTTTGCTTCCTTCCCATGTCCTTCACTTTTACTCTAGCAAAATGATTATTTTTATTTTTTAACATTACACTACCCTACTTTGTTTAAAAACATTTTGATATAGGGACATGGACATTCAAAGAAAAAAAGAGATGTGTCATATAGTCATGTGAATCACAACCATGACTATGCTTGAAAATGATACCTGTACACTCTTTATGAACATTCATTATATGTTTCATATTCTGCTATGCAACAGGAATGTAAATAAATCAATAGATTGCTGAAGAATTGGAATTTATGACAGAAACTACGTTTCAACACTTTTGTTTTTCACTCGGTATTGTCCAAAAGTAAAAAAGAATTGAATGTGGATAGAGTGATTAAATGCAATTCCCAGGGATCAGTAATGCGTACAGGTGACTTCTGTGGCTCATTCCAGATAAACATTATCAGGAACAGAGTAACATCAGGCATTCTGGCTCCCATTCCTCACACCCACCCACTTCCGTTAAAAAAAAAAACCAACAAAACACACACATATGCAAATATACACTGTACATACAAACATAAACAAAACACATAGACACAAAACACAGACTCACAGTATTTTATCCTTTTTCTGATCTTCACATGTGGCGGGCATTCAAGCTTTCGTCTTGCCACTGAATACCTACAGTGTATATTTGGGGGGGATTGATTGTTCATTACAGGTGGATAGCTGTGACATCGTTTCACAAATAGTATATCATGGCATGTTAAACATGCCAGGTTTCTAAAAAAGTTTCAAATACATATAATTACGTGAAGCTCTTTCAAGCAATCACTAGAGAATGAATTTTTGATCCCAAAATATATCAATTGGTATGAACTTGAATATGCTCCCTTTACCAACGTTCACTCCGTTTTTCCCGCAGACACACCCGACTCAGACGGCCTTCATGTCCAGCGTAGACCTCCACACCCACTGCCCCTATCAGCTCATGATGCCAGAAGCCATAGCTATCGTGTGTGCACCATCCCACAATGAGTGAGTAACCATCTTGCCGAGATGGTAGACAAATCTGCTTTGATTTAATTGAACATGACAGGTGGTAATTTTTAGCCCTGTACATTTTAGGCATAACTGTGTGGGCCATTTTACAATCATTACAATCATTTCTCTGAGAAGTCCATTTTTGTGTTCAACTTTAGAAATTAAGATGTCATATATAAAGACCCTGTAAAATGGGGATTCAAGGGGTGGGAAAGCTGGCCCGGTTTAGATATATTCGAAAATCCCTGTAAGGAATTGTTTATACCACTGATCTCTGTGTAAGTACACTCACAGCCGCAGAATCTTGACTGGAGTCAACCATTGCCAATGAGCGTATGCATCCATACAATGTGTTCGCTGACCACTGCTTTTTGTGGTTTTCATGTACACCTCAGTGGGTAGGGAATTAATTGGACACCCCCCCCCCCCCCTTAAATCTCATGCTAAGGGGTCTTTAAAGGGGAAGGCTAGTAACTGATCAGTGGGAATCAGTGGAAATGCTGGGAGATGATTGTTCCAATCCTTATGGGATTCATTCAAGAGTTCATCGTATATCTATTGTTGTGTGAAAATGATTTGCTTCAAAACGGTCTCATATTCAAGTAATGTGCAGATTAATGCTCCGTCACTGACCAGGGACGCTAACCTGGAAGCATTAAACTGCACATTACTTGAATATGAGACCATTCTGAAGCAAATAATTTTCACCCAACAATAGATATACAATGAACTCTTGAATGAATCCCATAAGGATTGGAACAATCATCTCCCAGCATTTCCACTGATTCCCACTGATCAGTTACTAGCCTTCCCCTTTAATGTGATTAGGTACAAATAGAATATGGCATATTGTGCACCAAGTGATTACCCATTTCTGCTAAATAATATTTCACCAAGCCCGGTGTTATGTCACAAAAGTAAAATATGATGCTTCACAAGTTGATGTGTGTGAAAAAAGTCTTAAATTATTCTTGCTGCTCTGTGTATAACCATGAAAGTGATAGTATTCAAGATTCATGATATTTGGGTTGTACATTTACTCCATGTGAGTAAAGCTTGTAAGTGCAGATTATGATGGCATGCCAGTTTAAGCCCATCCACGGAGCAATGCATTCTGTGTTATGGGTAGTGTTTAGCACCAATTTCTTGCATAATTCCTGCTGATTCCTGCTTTCGTGCACCCTGGTAGTAGCTAGAATTGGTAAAGTTGAGTTTTTGCTTGTGCAGGGTACAACTTCTCCCCATGTTGGATGGAAGTCTATGTTCTGCACAAGGGACCCAGCATTTCTCTCTTTACAGAGAGGGAAAAGAGACTGCTTGCACCATATTTATTATCCACATATTCTAATGGAATTGGAAATGGGACCTTGGATGTTTAAATCAGATGCCCCACCTATTTTCCCGACACCCTCACTCTTGGAACAAAGAATTAGATTGATGGATCCCAAAGTTTTATTAAAGTTTCACTCCTTTGTTTTTATTCAAGTGTTCCTCATCCATATCACAATGTCAAGTTTTCTACAACCATTGCTTTAAAAACTTGTGATGTTACTGCTGTGTTAACCCAAACACAGAGCCAGTCTGACAAACTGGAGGCAAATAATGTGATTGTAGAATATCCATGGTAGCCATCATTTCTCTTTTAGCTTGATTACCCAGGAAGAAAGCTACATGAGTAGCTGTAAAATATTTGTTTTCTTTCTCAAACATAGTTCCTAGTAGAAAAAAAAAGATGATGATAATAATAATAATGATAATGATAATAATAATAATAACAATCATAATAATAATAATAATAATAATAATAATAATAATAATAATAGTAATAATAATAATAATAATAGTAATAATAACAATAACAACAACAACAACAACAACAACAATAATAATAATAATAATAATAATAATAATAATAATAATAATAATAATAATAATAATAATAATAATAATGATGATGATGATGATGATGATGATGATGATGATGATGATGATGATGATGATGATGATGATGTGTTGAGAAAATTAGCCAGTCAGCGAATGGCATTTGGCAGCTACCGGTATTACCAAACAGCATTCTGTCATGCACACGTTCATTGACTGCGGTGTTTGGATAAAGGGATGATTGAAGAGAGAATTTTTTTCTACTGACTATAGACAATACAGTCTGGCAGGAGGGTGGGTATACTTAGCATTTCTCCCTAGTTTTAAAAGGAAAGGACAAAATCTCTGAAACAGATGCTGTCATAGTTATGTGCCGTATGTCTCATGTAAAGAACAAGACCCAAAATAGCACTCCCCCCCCCAAAAAAAAAAAAAAACACACAGAACAACAACAACAACAACAAACAAACAATCAAGCAGGCAAAAATCAGCCAGATTGACAAAACACCTACCCAAACACGCGCGCACACACTCACACACACACACACAATTTCTGTCCTCAAATCCTGTTTCTCCTCAACCACAGGACCGGCTTTTTCTCCCTGACGCCGGACCATGGTCTCAACTTCATCGCCAAGTGCACACTGAAGGGCTTCCACCCACACCCATCGCATCCCCCGATCTACGAGGAGGGGGCCCACTGCAAGCTAAGCAACAACATCCCATCTATCAAAATTGCCGACCTTCGATAGACGAGCAGGATTATTACTAATGGGAGGCGCTGCACGGGGGGCGCTGTTGTGGAGCTCACAAGAGACTTGACATGGCTTCGCCGATGGATCGATGCTGCTCCAAGACAGATAGTCCAGTGCATTTGATGTCCCTGTAAACATTTTTATTAGGATGGGGTGTCAGTGCAAGGAAGTATTCTGTAAACAAGTTGAAATCCTCTGAAAACTCATCAAGAAGCTGCATGCCATCACTCAAGATTTCTGCTCGTGACATTTTCATACTTAAGAAGTCATTAAGACCCAAGTCATCAGGAAATTCTTAGCTTGAAACTTATTGATTATTTGCTCCTTTCCTCATGCTTGTATATTGTATATGTAGAGTTAAGACAGACATTGATTTTTTCAAAGTCAAATGAGTTTTTCTGTTTTGATCCCAATGACAATTTGCCTAAGGACATCGCAAAGATTATTTTACATTTGAGTCAAGTTTTAGAGTTCGCCAAATGGATTACCTGTTGCAGATGACATAAGAAAACTGGCCTTTATTCTCTACCCCCCTAGTGAACATGCAATGAAAATTTTTACAGGGGATGGAACGATAGATTTTTAGCATACTCTCCCTTCTGATCGTATCACAAAGCAAGGTGTCCGTGGTATAAGTTGTAAACCCTCTTATGTATTCCCCCAAAATCATCTTGATACTAGCAAAACATCAACTGAACACATGAGCTGGCATTAATATTGCTTGTACCACATCGTTGGATCAGACTGATTGTCATTTTACTGTGAACAATCACCCATCTTTCTTCAATTCATTCGAATATCCTTGAAAGTTGAGGACACCTTCCGTTCACCAGTAGTGCCGCTCCATGGTCATGCAGTAAATATTTTAAACTAGTTGTAAAATAAAATGATAATGTGTCCATATCAGCGGAGTTTAGCCAATTTTTCCTGAGTCATTTGACACGAATCCTTTATTCGTCTGTGGGAAATGTTTGCTGTCACAAGCCAACCTTCTCAAGAAGCATCTGTCAAAAATGTTAACAATAATTATAATTAAATTGTTTCTAGACTAAACCATCTACAGCTATGGTTTACTGAGATAAATAGTGATATCTCCTTATATTTTAGGCTTTATTGAGAAAAGTTTGATATGTTAGGATGTTTTGTGATACAACTGACCTACACAAATGTATCAAATGTGATAACTCAAATTTTTTTCTATTCCTACTTCCAATGGTAGGCAGTACCTTTAGTTTGTTTCTTTCTCAAGATCTCCGCTGAATCAGAAACCAACTGAAATACATTTCTCATACCATGAGCTTCTTTGTCATTCACAAATTCTTTTTTTTTTCTTCTTTTTTTTTCAAATTGTGAACAAGCTAGACAACTCAGTGATGAAGCAGTAAGTATGTGTGTCCAATGCAGCAAATCATTTGTGGAGGTGGTGTGCCACTAAAATGTTGTATGAATTAATTTACCATACATTGTATGTAGCACACCCTCCATTTATAACTGCATTGGCCTTTACAGCAATCCATTTCTTACTTGTATTTCTACTCATTCATTATAACTGTGTCTTGTAGACTTTCATGCAGTGGAATGGAAACTCTGCCGGGTAAAATGTACCTCGTATTGACTTCCTGTAATCGTGCACTCACCTTAATTTATACATAGCACCAGATTTTATCCATTAATGATAAATCAGTCACCCTATCTCTTCCCCCCCCCCCCCCCACCAGCAAGATGCAAATGATACCATAGTAAGGTACCTCCTAGACAACAAGTAGGACAAACAACCGTTTTCCAAGTGTCATTAGTTACGTTCAGACGACAAGCCCTAACCTCAAGGTTAAGCTCTTGCCCCCTAACTTCGACGTACGTCCACACAACGAATCTTAACCTCGAGGTTAAATTCCTGCCCCTTTGAGTGCGTTGATTTTTTTGTCCACACGGTGCTTAACTACGAGTGGGGACCCCCCGCGGCTTGTGGTTAGAGCGCTAACCATAAGATTTCTTGTGGCTCTTAACTTTGAGCTAACCTCGAGGTTAGCTAACTACGAGTGCGTCTTCACGGTCCCTAACCACAAGCTTAACCTCGAGGTTTGGGCTTGTCGTCTGAACGTAACTATTGAGGTTGTGCTATGGGTGATTAGGTGGCTTGGTCGTTAGCAAATCAGCTGTGCAATCAGATGCCTTTGGTTCAAGTCCCAGCGAGTCTAGCTGAGTAATGTTTTGTGTTGCCATTCCAAACCTTCCAGTAAGAGGCACAACACTGTCGGACGGGGGCCCCGAGTGTGAGAGAGTAAACACAAACGAAACTCCACTTCACTTCTGTTAATGAGTAGAGTAGTGATATAGTCGACCCCAATCCCCCCCCCCCCAAAAAAAAAAAGAAGAGAAACCAACAGCTTAATATAAAACAAAACATCTATACAAACTGCCATATCATCAAGAAAATACATGAGCCATTGTTTCTTGCAATTATAGGGCCTGAGCAAATATTACATGGTTGTATGAATTCCATGTAATTCCTTCTTTCAAAGACAGATTTATATTTTTTACATATCAGTGTTTGACTTCTTACAGAGAAAAATAGAGAAAGTAATCTGTTCAAATTATATGCATTCTTATTTTCCCATGTGTAATAGCAAATGTAATATTGCATACGCTGTGTCTCAAAGCAAGATTAAGTAAAGCTCACATTGCATGTATATTAGCCAAACAAGATAGTCCACACAGGAGGACATAAGTGATGTGGCAAAAAAAAAGAGAAAAATGTAGGAAAAATGTTATGAGTTTACCAGCTGTAGATGTGATGTTTGTGGAATGTAGACTTTACCTATAGGAGAAGGGCAACACCAATAAATCGCTCTCTATGCTGCAATGCAGTATGTGTTTCAAACATCCAAGTGATATACAATTTATATCACTGTGTCACGTATATGTGTCGCTCTTATCCCAAGAGCTGATACACTACATTCTGGTAGTGTATAGGAAAGCAAATGTTGGCAGTTTTGATTTCAACAACAACAACAACAACAACAACAAATACTTTCCTAGTCCTAACCAAAGACGCTTTATATGATAAGACAGGAAAGTGCGCGCTAATCCTGTACAAAATAAATGGACAGCGTGCGGTCCTCGTGCGTATTACGCACATCACCTGCGACCACTCAATTAACTTCAAAGACAGCGCAACTCAGGTGATGTGCGTCTGCCTGAGACGCGCTGTCTATGAAGATGTTGCTGTTTATCAAGCGTCTTTGATTGTGAGATCATGTTGTTGCCAAATTTTTACCTCTACGAAATAATCCTTATTACTTTCAAATCTCGTTCATCAAAATAATCCCCTTAATCAAAAAAAACCTACGACTATAATTTTTAAATCTTTTTAAGATATTAAAAATACCATGACCTTTGGAAATGAATGATGTTTCTAGGTGTACTGAGTTTGTACTTAGCTCTCTTTTGTATGGTCATGTAGGGTAGCCAGTTTGTGTCCATTTTTATCGCACGCCTTCCTATCTTGTTATCTCTGCTATCTTTGGTCCCAACGTTCGATATTCAAATGAGAAAGGTTTCTCTGGTTGCAATCGACATTAGAATGGAATGCTTGCTGTTCGGACTACTTGGGATACAATGTTTTGTGGACCATGTGATTTGATATACTCTGTTCCCATGCAAATGTAAATATGATGTAGGACACATATCTTATCAGGAAAGATTTACCATGATATTCCAATTATTTATTGACTTACTGCATAGGAGAGTAAACAATCATTTCTTAGGTCATGCGTAATGCGTGTGGTCTTCATTTTGTATTTTGTAGAGGTCATAAAATGATATAGCTCTACCTATTTTCACATAATTTTGAGTACATGTGCAAGTGGTCCTTTGCTCCAATGTACATAGAAATCATGATTCCTGTGTATATTGTAAAAGATGTATACATTCAGAATGCATTTAGATTCTTTTGTACCTCTCAGAAGACATATCATTTCATGTATCATTACTACTGTCATGCGAAATACATGTGTAGTGATCATTGAAAGCGTGTGCATTTGTCCTGTGTTTATATTTACATACAACACCAGTTTATGCAGATCCCGGTGTATATGTGAAAGAGATTTTCTTTAATCAAAGAGGTCAACATAATTCCTCTCATAAAGAGAAGATTCCAACACAATTATTTCATGTGAAGGTATTGTGAGCTGAAGATGCAATTCTATCTCATGCACAAGTTGGCCATAATGTATGGAGTGATTTTGAAACTAATAGGATGGTACTAGTTTCATCAATATAAGACTTAAAGATAATATAAAGGTTTGGTACCTCAAAAGTTTCCCTGAGTTTCCTTGTCTTAGTTTGTGTTTCAGGTTAAAGTACCTTTCATATAACTAACACTGTGAGACTTACTCGCCCCAAAGTGCTCTCATGTCTTAGTAATCATACAATAAATGGTTTCGTACAATACGTGTATATTGATTGTCGCGGTACCGCGTCGAGTCAAACTAACGGCTCGTTCGAATTTTTCATATCCCGCTCTGCTCTGGTACGAAACCATTATTGCATGATTACTAAGACATGAGAGCGCTTTGGGGCGAGTAAGTCTCACAGTGTTAGTTATATGAAAGGTACTTTAACCTGAAACACAAACTAAGACAAGGAAACTCAGGGAAACTTTTGAGGTACCAAAACTTTATATTATCTTTAAGATAAGACTGTTTAGAAATGTAACATTTTTATGCCTCCGCCACGAAGTGGTGCCGGAGGCATTATGTTTTCGGGTTGTCTGTCCGTCCGTAATGAATTTTGTGGACAAGGTAACTATCAAAACCTTTTGAGGTATCCTAATGAAACTTGGCATGTATGTGTATTAGGGGGTGAAGTTGTGCCTATCAACTTTTGGGTGCATATGCTCAAGGTCAAAGGTCAAAAGGTCAAGGTCAAATACATAGAATTTCACTATTTCCATCATATCTTTGCAATGCCAGAAGATATTTTCTTGAAACTTAGTGTATACATGTATTAACCAATTAAGATTCTCTGGTGAAAGTTTGGGTCATGAGGTCAAAGGTCAAAGGTCAAAAGGTCAAGCAAAAATATTAAAACTTTACCTTTTTTCTCTGTACCTTGGAAATTGTTCAAGGTCTCTGCATGGAAGATAGTATATATACATGTACTGACTGGCAATGATTTTCTAGAGAATTTAGGGTTCATGGGGTCAAAGGTCAGGGGTCAAAGGTCAAGGGCAACACTTCAAAATGTTACTATTTCCCTCATGTTTATGCAATGCCAGCAGGATTTTTTTTTTTACACTAGGTGTATGCATGTTTAACCTAATAGAGATTCTCTGGAAAGTTTTTTTTTTTCTTTTGTTTTTGCCTCTAAGGTCAAAAGGTCAAAGATCAAGTGAAAGTGCTGAACTAAGTTTTTCCTCCATATCTCGGAAGTGGCTCAAGTCATCTTGAAACGTACTACATATCTATGCATCTTCTGCCTGACAGTGATTATCTTATGAATTTTAGGGTCAAAGGCCAGATGAAAATGGTAACGATTTACTATTCAATACAGAAATTGCACTTTTTATCCATACCTTGAAAATTACTCCGTGCATAAAATGTATGAATGGGTCAAAGTCAAGTTAAAGTCTGTAAATCCCAAATACATGCTCTCCTATTCATCCAATTAAACCTAGGTCAAGGAAGGTGAGCATTCAACACATTTGTGACAAACTTGTCATTTTAACATTTTGCCAATTTTGTGAAATTGTAGTCACGCATTGTCCGCATGTACTATTTAGACCTATTAGGAGAATCATGCATTATGGCGGAGGCATACCAGTCGCCATAGCGACATTTCTAGTTTATGTTTCATTTTAGGTTTTGTTTTGTTTGGTTTCGTTTTTTGGTTTCTGGGGGCACAATTTTGATATTGGATGCAACCAAATATAGGCCTACAGGTAAGCTGAGATGCTGACATCAATCCCATTTATTCCATTTTATTCCGATCTGATTTAATTCCCACTTAATCCCATTAATGTGTGCTTTATATTATTGTGAAAGTAGTCCTGTTTGGTACGTATATATATATCAGGGCTCCACACTAACTTTTATTTTTGGTGGCCCAATAAAGGCAAACATCCGAACTTTTTTGGTAGCCCGACGTGCGTTTTTGGTGGCCCCGGGCCACCGGGCTACCGTTAGTGTCGAGCCCTGTATATATATATATATATATATATATATAGATAGATAGATAGATATATAGATATGTTTGTGTGTGTGTGTATGTGTGTATGACAGAGAGAGATACAATGTACATTTTTTTTCTAAGTGTTCATTGTCAGTTGCAAATTAACCATTCTGCAGAAATAGATGAGCCTACACAACACCATGTCATATAAACTCCTGTAACACAATTCTGTAAAATAAGAATGTCAAATTACAGCCAAATTCTATAAGTAAAGAAAAGATGTGTAACCACTAAACGCTAACGTACACTGACAAAAGTCTTCAGTGTTAGTGCTATTGTGCATACTGTTCAGTATTTTACGGAATAGTTTGTTCTACTTGATTCCCTTTAGTAAAGGTGAACTTCCATGATATCGATAAACTCTTTAATAGAGCTTGGAATTGGTGTCATGAACAAGGCTCGGTTGTAAAAACTATGTTTAAGAATCAAGGAGAGGAATGATTTAATCTACGGGGTGTGTAATGATGTGTAGGGATCTTTTGGAAGCACTTTGATTACCCAACAGTCACCAGTACATCTGCATCTGGGAGATTTTGGAAAGATATCTATGCCTAAATATATGACTACATGGGAGGACTCGAAGTCGGGTTTCAATTGGATCAACTATCCCCCTGGAGAAGAAACAAAGAAACGCGGAGACAAATCACTTTGATGCTACATGAGTTTGCAGAGGGCGCTGTTATGAATCAAACAGTGTCCCAGAGCCCTTCATTATACATGAAGGGCGCTCTGAACAGGAGAGTGTCAGAAGGGGCTCTATTCAATAGTAAAGTCCATTCAACAGCCACCGATTCCCTCTGCGCGGCCGTCTTTATGGTAACAGGACCTATCTCAGCCTGGCCGTTTACTATGATAATCAAAAAGCAAGGAAATTAGCTTTGAATTTGGGGGTATTTTTCTTGACATTAAACTTGAGGTTGGCAGTGAGTTTTCTTCCGGGATATTCTGTACTTTTCAAATTTATTATCTGATAATATTGTCTCGTCTCAAACATCCCAAAAATATGTTTAGATTATTTTCTATTCAAAATATACACCTTTAAGTTTGTCATGTGATATCATTTAAAGTTACACAGTCATTATGTTATGCAACCCATTAAACTCTGCAGAAGAGTGTTTCTTTGATATACTCTTCTGCCAAATTAATCACTCGGCAATATGAGTGCCTGTTTACACAGAAAAATGGTATCTGGAGATCGTCAAATTAACCACTTGCCAAAGTAAGAGCGATTGTTTGGGCAGAAGGCGTATTATTAAGAGATACAATCTTTTGCAAAAATTGTCAAACACTCTGGTACCCTGATATGAATACTGTTTAATTTGGTAAAAGGGCGTGTCTTGATCGAGGTACGTCCGTATAATGCCAAGTTTTCAAGCACATTCTTGTGTATTAATGATATCGACTGAAAGATAATTATGAGATACGCTCTCATGTCAAGTTTTTAAACGCTGTATCCGTGTTATTATTACATCTAAGGGTGTATCTACAGATACGCCATTCTATCAAATCAAGATGAAGAAAATAGATATTGCTTACAAGAAAGGAACCGACAAATGCCCCCCCCCCAAAAAAAAAAAAAAAAACAAAAACACAACAACAACAACAACAACAACAAACAAACAAACAAACAAACAAACAACAGAGAAAATGTTTAATAGATTATGAATATTATTGAAATCAAAATTTCTGCTTTGAGAACATACCGAAACGAAATATTTAGGTGTATTATAGGCCTATATAACACTTGATATTTGTACACCCTTTTACCAAAACACGGCCGCGCTGATTAACGTGTTGTACAATATGAATACCGTGTACTGTAAATCCACTGGACCAGTGACAACACAGTAATTAACTCTTGCCGCGATTCTTCATTGCAAAAATAAAAACTAAAAAATGAATGTTTGATGTAATATAATGTATATATATATATATATATATATATATATATATATATATATATATATATAAATCCGTTTTTTATGAATAGTTTTGCGTAAAACAGGATTTTATCATTCTGATGATCGTTAGATCCAGTTTCCTTGGCATCACCTCATGATTAAACAAAGAGTGCTGTCATGAAGGAATACGCCTCTACACATTGGTGCTTGACCATGAACAAAAATCGCATATGTTTTTGTGTTGCTATTGTTGTTGTTATTATCATTATCATTATCATGATCATTATTGTTGTTATTGTTGCTGCTGTTGGCGTCGTTGTTATTATTGTTGTTGTTGTTGTTATTGTTGTTGTCGTTGTTGTTGTTGTTGGTGGTAGTGGTGTAAAATGTCACTGTCAAAGGAAGATCATAATCCCGCTACAGTTGGGATGCCTTTCTCACAGAACAACGCACACGATCTCTAAACCCATTGCCGCTTTAAAATCGTTTACTTTTTTGTGTGCTTTTGTTTTGTTTTTGTTTTGTTTTTGTTTTGCTTTTGTTTTGTTGTTGTTGTTTTTCTTGTAAAATGTCACTGTTAAAGGAAAACTAATCCCACTACAGTTGCAATGTCTTTCTCCCCGAACAACAGTATCCTGCATAGGAGCGCAAAAGGTCTTGATCCGAGGTCACGGCTTCGAAACTATAATATCCGAAGGTCTTAGTTGAAAGTTATCAAACTAAACCCTACACATCGCCGCAGATACCTGCGGATAATCCATCAATTTTCCAACGCCGCTGTATATAGCATGTTATCGCTGTTAATTTTTAAATACCCACCACTCATCAACCGAGGCTTTCGGAAAATTAAGCATGACTTCATAGAGCAAAATGGTTGATGCATGCGCTATCAAGCCTAAATCACTCACAATACGAGATCAGTGTGAGGTCCAGAGGGACTCATCAGTTCAACTCTGTTTTGCGCAATGGTGTTCTCTCTCGGGTCGTTATTTTCGTTTCGCTCGTGTGTCTCAAGATGTTATTTGGACGATTTTTCTTTTATTTACTTTTTTTCACCTCAATATTGTGTGCAAGAATGTGCAAGTGACGCTATGAATGATAAGTTTTCTTCTTTTACATTCTTTCCGCCAAACTGTGTAGGCCCGTCACAGGTGTATAAATGGCATTTCAGCGTTTAGTGTGTCCAGACAAGAAAGTAGTGAGCAGATCATCCTTATAGCGTGCGACCTAACTGCAAACATTATTAGAGTTGGGGTTTTTTGTAAACCATTATTTTCATATTGTCCTCTTGCCTTTCTCACATTCTAACACTACTTGATAATAATAAACGTGCATCTATTATGATATCAATCTATGACGGTAAACACAGAATGTTTGATAAAGTATAAGGCTATGCCAATGACAGACTCCAAAGAACTTCGTTGTCTGTATCAAGTGTATTACATTAATCTTCTAATATATAAAAATGTCTTTGAAGGCACCGACCCCGCAGACGACACTATTTGTGTTGCATTTATGTCATGTCGTCTTAAAGCAAACAGAAATAGAAGAAAAGTGAATCTGCCGCGTCATTGTTAGGCTTCGCTGGCTTTTATCATCTATATAACAATCAACGTGTTTCATTCGAGACAATTTGAATAATAGACGATGATATGCCTGTGGCAGACATTTTATGATGATTTTATTTGCTCAAACGCAAGCCAGATACCATCCACCAACACTCTATCTTTCCTGACGCCGTTCAACATAAACGATCTCTTTGACACCGTATTTATACTTGATAAAGAGTTATCCAAAAATATGACTTTATAAAACTGTCGATGAGAGACCGAATGATGCGAACCGTGGCAATGATATTTCAAAAGAATGAGCTTTTGTGCTATTCTTCCGTGAATGGCGTGCGTGCATAACTTGTGACGTCGTTGTGTTTATGACAACCCAGTCCATTCGAGAAAGATCTTGTTTGCGCTCTTTATATTCGATTAAGAATTACAGAGGACATTACTATGTTTCTGTTATGTTGACAAAAAGAAAGAGAGAAAGAAAGAAAGCAGCTGGTCATTGATTCGAGCATCGAAGAGACGACACAGAAAAATGACCGTCGCTAATGTTTTGATAACCAAACGGAATGTCTTTATGTACGACACAGCTGACATTCGGCCTATGTGGACGACAGACAATGATTGCAGTGACACCTTACTCACACCACACAATTAATAGCTGATGAAATCATATCAATATTTACAACTCTCGACCTTTGCTAAGAGTATTATTGTAAATAGAAAAGTCACAGAGCGAAGAAATAAGGGGGCATATCGCGATAGTTTGATAGAACGGATTTTTTTATTAGGATGCATGAAATTCGTATAAGATATATTGAAATTGTGCGCAATAGAAGTCCATAAACTATTCTTAATCAAGGAAATTTTCTTTAACTATACCTATTTGTGAAGACTCGCTTCTCTTTTTAATCTACCGCACATCAAAAGAGCGGATTAAAACACACAGACACACATGCACACACATACAATAGCATCATAATTTTAAAAAGCTAGCTGAAGTGGACCATACCGTTTTTTCAAGAAAAGTAAAATTTTGCATGTTTCATTGGATTATTTTCCGCATTTCTACTTCGTAAATTGGAGCTGTTCCAGTCCAACTCGTATACACATTATGTTGGAAAGTATGGTAGGCCTACATGGCATGAGCTTTCTGTTAGCCGTCATACTATGCAACATAACAGCACTTCGAATAACGCAAAGTTTTTCTCTTATGATTTTCAATAAGTATAGGCCCTACGTGGAATATGTCGTTATGAGAAAAAAAAATACGAACATTAAAAGACAAGCCTGATTTATTTGTGTCATCAGCAACAATAGACGTTCAAGGTGACGCAAACTTGGCACACCTTATTGTTGGCCCTGGTTCAGTATAGTTTGCAGCCGGTTTTTGGCGCCCATTCAACAATTTGTTCCCTGCAAATCAGAGTCGGTTTCGTTACCACTATTTCTGCAAAATGCGAAAAGCTCATAATAGTTCATATTGCTTTGTAGCGGAGTTATTCCGGATTATATCTCGTTTACCAAACTACTTACAATGTGTCATCATGATAGACCATAGTGCGCTGAAATACTATTTGCACACAACGATGAAATGACTATGTTATCAGTGATTCCTATGTATGATGAAGATCTTCTTTGTCATTCATTTTGTCTCTGGTGCGACTTTCTAGTCACTACATCGTATAATACCAATGATGTGATAAAGCAGGATGTAGTATCAGGATCGGGCGGTGATAGGGGAAGGAGAGTTCTGGCAATGGCATGATTACGATAACTTTACTGCAAAGTATAAAATGATAGGAAAATAGAAAATAACATTCAAAATTTATCGGGACTGCGACTTCTAAAGAGAATACAAAGAATAGCACAGAGGATATCATTAAGAGACAATGTAGGTAATGAATAAATGCGTCACAACTGTGTGTGTCACATCTGAATGAATTGGAAAGTACACTGGTACTTGTAGAATTTGTTCCTTGCTGATTTTTACCTCAGCTTCAAAGCAAAATAAAGCGAAACGAAGGACTTTCTTGTGTATTTGTACTCTCAGTTTGATGAAAGTTCTTACGGTTTCTGTTCAAATGATATGTATACAATATTCTTAGATTCACCTGATTCAAAATCTTCTGGCACCGTGCTGTTTCCGAATGACGATTTGGGCCTTACGTGACGTCACTAAGGTCAGTCACGGTTCATCTGCATATTCATGAGCCTGTTTGACAGAGTACTAGAATATGGCGACAGATGTAACACTAACCGGACGAAAAGCGTGGTGGAATTTACCCTTTTTCTCAGCGTGTTTAGGACTGCTGAGCAGTTCTACATCAGGTATGAGATCTTAGACATATATCGTAGAATATTGCATGATTTGTTCCGTGACAGTGCTCGTTGAATAATCAGAAAATCTCGCTGAATTTGTTGATTTTGGCGGTGTTACTACTGTACGTGTGAATATGTACGGTGCATGTAGCGTAAACGAGTAATGTATCCACGGAGCCGTAGCCGTCTGCACAGCGGTCCGTCGTAAGGCAGGCAGGCAGTTCGGTTTGGTTACGGTGCATTGCTCACAGAAACTGACACGAAAAAGAATTGTGTTTAGACCCTATGCAGTGTCGTTTGGAATCACGCAGGCTCTTATAATCTTAGGAAATAAGTAAAGACAATCCGCGACACTGGCAGTCTTTTTGAATTGTCTCTAATGCAGTATCTGATGGCATGAATGAAGTGGGAATTGGCTAGACCTTGGTCCTAGGCAATGAGCAGATGACTATTGTTTCGGCGTATTTTCAGTGGAGTAGTGTCATGCATGCATGGGACTGTGATAATGTTGCTGGTGTGCAACAATTGTGATGTAGATCTGTCTGTGGCTACACTTCTAGGTTTTGATAAAGCCATGGTGCATGGAAGCCATTGCATTGTAGTCTTAATAATACAGTGTAAAGAGGTGTAGAGTTTATGTTACAGTGTCAGTAAATTTGCATTTCACAAAGTCAAAATCACTCAAACTCTCCAAGGAAGTCGTAGACTCTAACTTGTCTATTAAAGTTCTAACGTTAGTAAAGTCTAACTATCATAGAGCACATGCTCAAACTCAATTTGGGTCTAGAACTCGTTGATATAAACTTAATGCAAACATTTAAAGTACTGAGTAACAGAGATTGCCAAGTTGAGGAATAGAATATGACTATGCATGGTCATGGAGTGTAGATTATACTGAGATCCTGTACAAAATACAGGTGATTGTGACCAACTGGAAAAAGGAAAGAGTGAAGTGAAATTGGAATAGTACCGGTATACAAATATACCAGGCCTGAAAGGTTCTGATTAAAACTAGTGTGTGCGTGACGTGATGGTAATGGGAAGAAAATAGTACTATTGAAGTCACCACAGTGCCTCAAATATTAAATGACCTAGATTAACTGTGGCAGTATGCGGCCGTGCGCCCGTTCACGGCAGGTACAACATACTCAGTAATATACAGCTAAACACAGCAGCACACTCTGTACATGCACACTACCAATCAACAAAAATCAACTGATAAAGTGGGAACAATCTCCGACAAAAGTGAAATTTTCTCACCTAAATGGCAACATATCGCATCCAAAATTTTAATTTCGTTACTTCTTAATATAACAGTTAAGAAACAAGGGTCTAAGATTAAGAAACTGTATTTTTTGTTGTTTTCCCGATGTTCATGGATTTTGAAAATATATCCTCATGTAAAATAGAACTTTTGTGAGCCGATGTGGGCCGACATTTTTTTTTGGGAAAGTGGCTGTTACCATCGAAAAAATGAGAAAAACACAAGAAAGACATCAACAACCCAGCCAGAATTGCGATCCCTATTTGCAGCCGGTGCATGTGCGCCCGCCATTTTCACGTGCTTTCGCAATGGGAATTGGCGCTTATGCAATGTTCGCGAGACATGTGAAGGCGTTCAGCTGAAGATAGCGGAGCACGCGCGTATTGCATAGGAATTGTACATCGTGCCGCAAGCAGAGCTACAGTGTACTACGGCGCATATCGGCGAAAATTGTGCCGGGTTTTGCCCTGGTAAATAATGAAAACTGCGTTTGTCATTGGTCAATTTTTTATGATAACACTAGCATTTATGAATGATCTTGTCTATGACATATGAAATGGTTGAGAATAATTTTCCAGATTTGTTTACAGTGTGGAAAAACCCTTTAACTGCCACAAACGGGGTATTTTACTCTAGTACACGTTTATTTGTTTTATATCCCTCACAAATTATTTCAAGAGTAGCAGCAAAGTAAGTGAGATTTACTAACTGTTTACAGCTCACAGTTGACCGATCACCCGACACCGCAGTTCATTTCTTCCATGCACGAAACTACATGTATAAAGTGTAATTACTATGCAAGTTCTGCGGTGCACGATACCCATTCATTTGTATGTGAAAACCAGACCTGTCTTCTCGCGAAGTGAAGATGCCTGGTTTAGTGGAAAACTGTACTGTTTACTCATTTGTAAGCAGTGTGCATTACTGTATTGAAGACTAAAGTACATGCTTCTATAATGCATCAGTGGTACGCTTAGCAAATTGCCAGCAGTACATTGTATATTCTTTTTACTACTTCCCCAGGAAAATTGTTGGGATAAGGATTTTCATAATGGAAAAATGATTTATAATCGCTTTCAATGCTCTCGACCAACACTGTATCTACACCCATATTATATTCAAGATACTAACAATGTCTAGATTTAGACTTCAGACATCTCATATCTCTTGTCCAAAGAAGCTCATACTGTTGTATGAAACAAATTTAATAAATACATACAAACGTGTAAAAAGCTAACATATACAGTAATACAGTGTATGTATCCAGCATTTTGCCCGCAATAATGATGGTATGATACAACTTTTTAAACAAATAATAAAGTACAGATAGCACTGTCTGATGCCTCTCTTCCACCTCCACAGTACAATGTCTGCTACTATAAACCATAAATGCTCTATGCTTTTTAATAATTCCTGCTGCATTCATTTACAGTGTATAGCTCCTATCCCAGTTGCACTGCTGTTTTGAAAGCTGCAGTGCTTTATCAAGTTTCAAAATGTTCTTCAAGCTATAGTTAACACTGTTGCAGTGTGTGTATTCATTGGCCACGGAAACTACACACATGTACAACTATAATGTTGTTAATCTGACCTTGGTCATCACTACCAAAGTCAATGCTTTAACCCGTTGAGGACGAGTCCCGAGTATACTCGGGCAGGTGTCTATGGGAAATGCGTGTTGTAGCAAAATCAGTCCGTCCTCGACGGGTTAACTACATGTATGAGATGCTGATTTGAGTGGAGTTTTGTTAACCTTATACTGAACCAATTTTCTTTGTGAATCATCTTCTGATTTGTTTTTCCCAACAATGGATTTCTTTCCATGAATTGTATGCTAAATGGCCACGCACTCAACTGATGTGCTGTCAACTTACTAATAGAAGAATTAAATTGTTATGCCAATAAAATTTTGTGTGTACCATGCAATAGCATGTGATCACTCATACATAGATTACTTTTGATAACATACAATTAACCATTACTATATGAGAACATGATGAGTTGTGTATTAAGGCTACAAAGATTGCCATAATATCTCAGCGACAACAGGGTAACAATCATAGTCTAGATTGTTTTAGATTACTATACTACATGTAGTAGATTATCTTGATGACTATATTACAGCGTGTGTGTGTGTGTGTGTGTGTGTGTGTGTGTGTGTGTGTGTGTATACCATGTTTCTTGATGCTTGGTCTTCTGCAAGCTTGATCAAACAACTTGTTTTGCAGTACCAGTACTCTGTTTTGAATGTTGCGCTTTACTAAATTAGAAGGCTCAGTTTATAACAGAAAGTCAACATTTCCACTCAACAAAACTTTCTGAGTGGACAAAACAAAATTGTGCTCCTAAAAGCTGCCAAACAAGAGAAACATGTTAGTTTTCTATGTAAAGATGTTTATGCAACTGTACATTGAACACTGTATACCCCCTAAACATTTTACATTGTATGTCTGTCTGTACCTTGCATGGATGGCCCTTGTATTTTACTTTCAAATTCTTTATGGCTTACTCAGATTTCACCCTCAATCTATACAGTGTGTTTCTTTCCAGAGCAGTTACTCTCGGAGGTTCCTTTATGATCAGGGATGGGAGTCTGTAAAAATCCAAACACTATGAAATATACCTGCTGAAGATTAAAAATCCTTCAATAGGAGGTAGACAATAAAAAGTGTACTATGTTTATAGGAATGTTATAGTGCATATTTTGAAATAGAATATTGCCTGCACAAGTGTGTGTGATTGCCAGACCACTGCTGTGGAGACTGCAGTTCTTCAGTGTATTCTTTTCATGTTTCATTGTGCAAACAAAGAATGTGGGGCACAGTTCATGTGTTTAAATACATGAGGTACATTGTACATGTGGGTTGCTGTTCGACAAGTGTGAAAGCTGAGACTGCTTCATCAAAAAAGACAAAAAAAAAACGAAAAAAAGATTCTTTGCAGTTGAAAGCAGTACACCATTATTACAGTCACCTTTAGCAAGTCATAACATGAAGCTTTCCTTTAAAGTGGCCCTCAATGTGGAAGTCAGAAACTGTGAGAAAGTAAATTAACATGGTGCCCTTGACATTCCAGGAATCAGTTTCGGATGACGCTGATGCCATCCAATAGGCTACTTGCATGATCAAGGGCTGCTTTAATAAAAAAAACAACAACAACCAAAAAAAACAACAAACCCACACTCACACACACAAAAAAAAAACAAAAACAAACCAGCAACAACAAAGGAGACTCCTACTACAGGTGTAGTTACACTTATTGCACAAAATGTAGGTTCATACAATGTACTTTAATAGTTAGTTAACTCATAAACAGCTCAAACGACCTTTGAAAGAGCATATATGTTGTAGGAGCCATCAAAATGTTCATGGAGCTGCGAGTACACAGTGTAGGTATAGTTGCATGCTGAATGCAGGTGAGTGATACAATGTATGTAACAATTTTCCTTCTCTTTTATATATCATATGACTGGGAGATTTCAGTTGTCTATTCCCTTGTGTTAGCTGCTATCAAAGAGTCTGATTGCTCTGACATCATAAATATTCAAGTTTAGTGGGCAGTGTATGACACTCGCTGAGTTAAAACCCATTGTAAGCTCTATGACAAAAAGAAAAAACAACAACAAAAAGAAGATGAACTTCCCTATGTCAGACCATGTAGTTGTTTTAATTTCTATATCATACTCCCTCAGTACATGTACTGTATGCCTGGTATTACCACAGAATCTCTGAATTACATGGAACCAGGGTACGTGTCCTACAATATCTCAAAGAAATTAAAACAATGTTCCTGTTCTTCGTTGCCATATCCAAGGGTGGTTTCAGTTCAAGTCACCACAGAGTGTGTTTTAATGACACTCTACTAGAGATCGAATTGAAATGTGGAAACATTGCAAAAGAAAGCTATCACTGTACATTTATTAAGGAGAGTCATTTATATAATGGGGACATTTGCTGATGTGACTCTGCAAATAAATGCTAGCTGTGATCAAAGTACAGTCTTGTGATAAGCCAACTGAATTGTACACTTGTACTTGAGAAGTCTGGAGGTGATATTGAGTGATTACAAGTGCCCCCAACCCTCGGCACAATATTTTTATCTAAATTGTCCAAGCGAGCGAATGACTGCATAATCAGATAACTAAGGAACAATTTAATGATCAGCAGCATATTTGTCTTGTCAATTCTGCCACTATCATTAATTATTAGTTGATTGCTCATTAAACACTATTTCATTGGAATTGAACGAGTTGATATGCCTGTGGGTGTTGTGCTCTCGATATTGTTTCCCTGATAAAGATACATACCAGGTTGGCATTTCATAAACCATTTTTTTAAAACCTATGGGACTACAGTGTATGTAGAAGTTTATTCAGTTTGTTACACACTATATGTGTATGTTGTAAGTACGGAGATTAACTCAAGGCTTTGATGCACTTCAGTAACACTTAGATAGAAATCTATGTGTAATGTGACATACCTACAGTTTGTATGTGTACCTGTGCATGTGCAGTTACCTGCAGTGCTCGTGTCCTGTATCTCAGCATTGGGAAAGAACATGTATGGTGGTGTATGAACACCGACAACTACACATACAAGATATCTAAAGGTGACCAAATTCAGTAGAATATAGATGAAATAAAACTAAACACCTACGACACTTGTATATGAAACCTTTGATACATGTAGCTTGTCAAAAGGTTGTACAGAGTCACTTTATATCATCATCATGCTAGAAGTGCCATTTTCTGTTGCTGTTTTTTTTTTTTAAACAATGGAGATCAATAGGTATGCACGAAAACAGTGTGCATACACATTGTATATGTCCACTTCTTATTTTCTAGGGCATGGATGCTTTGTTGTTGTTGTTGTTGTTGTTATTGTTGTTGTTGTTGTTGTTTTAAACTTTTAGTCATTATTTGACATATCACTATTCCGAGTTTGAGATCATGGACTGACATATTGCAAAATTACTGGTAAAAAAAAAAAAAAAAAAAAAAATTGTTGTAGGCCTACACCCTGTGTTGGCAAACTACTTTGCAGAGCATGCATGGAAAGCTTCTTTGTTTTGCATTTCAAACTAAATTCTTTATCATGTATACATGCCAGTGACTAAATATTGCAAACATGTGCCTGTGTAATGCCATGCTTCAGTTACAGTGCCATGCTTTAGTTGCAATGCATCCATTATAGCCTTACTATTTCAGGCAATCAGCATGATAGAAAACATAAACATTGCATCAGTGGTGCCAGGGTTGATGCATTACGCATACATGTTTGCAAAAATTATTGTTGAGCTAATCAATATGAACTGCTTCATTGAGTAGCATGCAGGGTGAGATGTTGGCAAGCTTCTACAAATCCTTCACACGGGCGCTGCACTGAAGGGTTATTTTGAAACCCAATGCTGATGTATTGCTGACATTGTAACTGGTGCAGTGTTGTGTTTCAGTGCAGTGTTTACATTGTGCATGAGGCGATGTCTGCAGAGTTGGGGGATCACTGTGCAATAATTCAGCACTAAGCATGCACTGTGAATAGTATCTGTTAATACTGCTGTAGGTTTGCTATCAAAGAGATATTCTTTCCAGTTTGTTTTCTGTACATGAGTTGGAGACTTGTTTTCAGTCAGAGAAGTATCAAGGCAATAGTCCAGTGAAGATTTTAATTCATGTTGAATTATTATTCAACTGCCAAACATGTTATGTGGATTTGAAACAACAAAGTTTGATGTTTTACGTGGTTACTTGGTTTCATCTTCTTGTGTGTAAGGTATATCATGTTTTGTGCATTACACTGGGTGATCCATGGCATGTTTTTATTGTTTAGTGTATTTTTATAAGTGTCTATAAAGTCTGAAACCTTCAGGTTATGATGAAAGATATTTCATGAGCAAGACAAAGAGTTGTATGAAGTTGGAAAGAGGAGAAGCTCATATTGGTTGAGAGCTGTGGTACCCCTAAATCAAACTGACTTTTATAAAAACTTTCTTTCTCTCGTTCTTTTTTTTTTGTCCAAAATAGTATCCCTCCAGCTAAAGTTAATTGTTTATCCTGAGTCATCATATTTTGTGCATTTCACAAGACTTTCAGCAGATGGAATAAGTTTCATAAATTTGATTAGGCGGAGGAGGAAAGATATTGCACAATTTGTGTGGTTGGCTGCCTCCGTATGTTTCCACATCCCCAAAATGTTTTTGCTGGAGATAACAAAAACAAACACACAGACCTCCGAAAAAGACGAGAAGATGATAGATCCATACTGCGAATAATCTGAAGTAAGAGGGAAGTGCTCCCACGGCAGCCATTGACTGATCAGATTGATCAAGTGCATATTAGGGCACGGATGGCGGTTCCCCTTGCAACAATCTAGCCTCGATGAATGTGCTCCATTTTCTGCCCAACCTTGGCTGCAGTTGATTCCCTGAAAACTTGTGACCCTTTTTTTCCCCTCACAAGAATTGGCTATATCAGGACAAAAAGATAAAGATAGAGGTATAGAGAAAGGGGAGGGAGAGAGAGGGAGAAAAAAAAAGAACAAAAACCATGAAGAAGAGAGATGAGGATGGTTTGACAGAACCTGCAATTGTCGTCTATAATGACGCTGGTGATTGAGCCCAAATTGATGGAATTATGCTAAGCGATCGACCAAGTCGTGTGTTCGCATTTCCATTGCAAGGAGATATCGGAGGTGCCTGTTTGCGCAAATGTCATTAATGAGGGGTTTGGTTGGTATCGCTCATTTGCCTCCAATCGGGAGCAGGGTGCTGCAGCATCCCAGTGGCAACCTTGAGAAAACACCTACAAATCGTGTATTGATGGAGATGGCACAGTTGTAATGGAGCATCACATTCATGTCACATCACAGCTGCTTCCTGCTGTGAAGTGTTTTCTTCTCACTCTAACTTTGTGTAAACCTACATTTTTACAGGTTGTACAAATGTAGGTAATTGTGTCGTAGATAAAGTAACAAGCTTTATACCTCTGTTTCAAGATATTTAGGTGAAATTAAACACATCTGGAGTACATTGTATGTTCAAGTTAGTCTTTACTTCTTCATTTCCCTTGGGACCATTCATTTTCAGGAAGACAGATACATTGTATAAATATTCTCCATAAAATGTTAGTCATATAGAAGTCTCTTAGTTGTCAGAAAAATAAGAAGTAATTCTAATAGAGTCATGATTGAACCTTAGTGAACCTTAGTAGACTGTTTTAAACAAAGTTAATCATTATTTACAGCTCTGTGAAATATATGTATAGGGCTTCAGAAGATCTCAGTTGGTGAGTGTGTATGGGATTGAAACATATGATGTAACAGTGATGTTTTTTCTTCTTCTGAAAGGTATGTATGGGGATCTGTATCACCTTAATCCTGTTAATCCTAAATCTGATTGGGCATATTACAGGCAAATCACTGTGATACTTATGAAGAATTAATGCATTCACACATGTCCGTGTAATTCTAGGAGACATGCTGTATTAATCCACATAATTGAAAAGCTTCTAAAACCAAATCATTCAGTCAAAAAATAAAAAGCAGATTATACAGAATTAACTCTGAATGATAAAATGATAGAACTGATGCAGTCTAGTTGTAGTTTCATTTTTTTTTTTCAATTACCACGGTATACAACTTGTATTTTTACAACAAACATTGATGTGTTGATGCATGTATTGAAAAATGCCCAACAGATTACACATGTACTACACGGTGTACAACAAGTGTTCAAATGGGCAGCATAGCCTACAAGTTACTCAAGTCCCAAAGCTTGCGGGTCAATTTCCTTGAAGAATTTGAAGTGCTGTATTGGGTAAACACAAGTAAGAAAAGATGGGCAGACTTGAGTGTGCTCAACTGTGGGATGAGATAATTGCCCGTGTCTCCTGCTCTTTGTTAAGGGGAGAAACCTATTACATAACAACTCCTTATGGGAAGCCATTGTTCTTCTAACCAATAGAAAATCTGTAGGGGCAGCATTAGCCAGTGAGTGATCGTAAGTGAATTTGCCACAGTCTTATCAACATCAATGGCATGTCTCCTGCCGCTCTACAGAGCTGAATATAAATCATACGTTACAGATAGACTTGTAGGTTTTCTATAGTTTCTTTTTAGTCATCAGACCTGCAACGTTTAGTTTGCTTCTGCATATGGCCATTTTTACGATCAGTGGTGTAACTTTTGTACTCAGAGGGTCAAAATTTCAAACAAAATATTTTTTCATTATTCTGTTTGATTCCTGTTGGAAAGTATTCAAATTTTTGAAAAAATAACATTTCAGACCTTAAAGCTGAAGAGTTATTGGTGTAATTTAAGGAAAACCCTGGCACCTGATGTAAATTTAAGCAAAATTTTGTTTTCATGAATTGCACCATAATGACAAAACTCTGTAGTCAAACTTCACCATGCAAAGTTTATATGGTTAACAACAATATATAGTTTGTGAATCAAAACTATTTGGGGGTTGAATATAAAGTGAATTAAAAAAAAAATACATGAGATTTATAAATTTTTGGTAAAAATAGCAATTGACATGCAATTTTTAAGATTTTAACTATTTATTGGAGGGCAAGCCAGGTCAAAGTCTATACTATAACAAGTCTTTAAGAAGGGCTACCTTCCTATGTAGGTTAAATGAAATTCCAATCATTTCTTTAAATCTTGGATTTTTCACACATGGATGTTTCGGAGGTGACAGTTAACATAATAGAATGTTTCGGAGGTGACATTAATATTAACACTCAGTTTTTTTGAGAATAAGTGACAATAACACAAAACTTCTTCTTTTTATCAATGTTTTTGATAATTATAACTCAAGAACAAGAAATTAACTCCTGTTTCAAGCAGATAAACCACACAGAACAAGTGTTTTTTACACTTCATTAATTAGCATGGGCACCGGTAGTTTCCCTTCCATTTGGACGAAGGTTGTAAGCTAAATATTGTAATTTGAAGAAACATGGCATTCCATTTTCTACCTTAAATTGAGATGAGGGTGTGAGATCATTTTAGTAATGTTTCTTTGCTCTCAGAACATTTTATTCCACAACACTAGGGAAGAATCACTTCGTTTCGGAGGTGACATTCAATGTTAACATTGTGTTGAAATATTCATTTACAATAAGAATATGACGGACATAAGCTAGATATTGTAACCTGAAGAAACATGGCATTCCATTTTCTACCTTAAATTGAAATGAGGGTGTAAGATCATATTAGTAATGTTTCTTTGCTCTCAGAACATTTTATTCCACAACACCAGGGAAGAATAACTTTGTTTCGGAGGTGACATTCAATGTTAACATTGTGTTCAAGTATTCATATAGTATGCCCCCCCCCCAAAAAAAAAAAAAAAAAAAAAAAAACTACAATTAGACTTTTGCATTGATAACACCCAATATGATTAAATCAGCTAAAATCTACTTTGGGGTCTTAAATTATAACATCTTAGCTCTATTTTGCAGAAAGCCCCAGTCAATTTGGTTAAGTGGTCTCAAAGAAATGTGGATTGTTATAAAGGATGTCAGTAGTCTGATTCTTCCAAGTTTAGCACTTGGATGCTCTTGGAACTGCATATTAATGTGTAAACACAATATTCAGAACTTGGAGGGAAGGGATTCCTGACATGCTCTACAAAAATCCTTATTTCTCTTTGACCTCTGAAGCAAATTGAATGGGGTTTTCTGTAAGGTGTGGGCAATGAGTTATAGTTTCAATCCCTCAAATTGTATTTTTGATTGATTCACTATCTTTAAAGTTATCGTTGCGGAGGGCACCATTGTAATTTTTTGGTGGGGACATAGGTTATGAATGCCAAAAGCAAAAATTCTTATTTGACTTGTATTATGTTTTTGTTTGCACATAATATTATAAATAGATTAATTCAAGGATGTTCATGAATTCTTCATCATTCTTGATAGCCACCATACAAATGTTATAATACTGGTGAAAGGTGTTTGGTTCATCTGGGATAAATTTTCTATACACCAGATTCATTTAAACTGTTGACATTACTAAAATATATTTTATGTATCTTTCTGAATTGCTTGAAAATTACCAGCAAATCATATATATTAGTCACTATTGAGAGTAAAAAGTATAAGATAAGAAAAAAATCACTTTATTGTTTTGGAGGTGACACAACACAGAGACAACCCAACTTCTCAGGTGTTAACTAATATATTGTGAACATTCATGTCTTTCCTCATGGCTTTAATTTTCAAATATAAGCTCTTTCTTTCAGTTCTTACTTGTTATTTTGTTTCGTTATTCTCTTTCATGATAGTGGATACCAGCTCATATTTTGTTTTAGATTGTAATTCATACTAATCTTTAGCAAGTTTTTACAGTTTGGTTAGACAACAGTTTGTGTTTCCCAGCTGAAGAGAGCAGCATAATGCTTTTGTGTGAACTTTATGGGGAATTTTTTTTTTTTGTTCAGTAATTTTACCCATCAACTTCACAGAAGGTCCCGGACACAAACTGGTCTCAAATAACCCTATAAGGGACCGCAAAAGGACAAGTTCACCTCAATAGACATGAGGGTTGAGTAAATACAGCAATATTAGTAAAACACATCAGTGAGAGTTTGAGGAAAATAAGGCAATCCGTTCCAGAGATATGAATTTTTGAAGTTTCTGCTCAGTCAAAGCTGAATGAGAAGACTTCTGTATAGCTTGTGATATCACACGTGTACAAGGATATAGAGAAAGTATCAAGAAAATTTTCACTTTTCTTGCATAACAAAAGAACACTTGACTTCTCTCTATTGGAAGGCAGGGTGAATAATATTGCCCTAACATACATCAGTAGCAAGTTGAAGAAATGTGCACTTTTTTTCAAAAAGTAAAGTTTTGTGAAATTCACTCTATTTTCTTTATATCATTGTATGCATGTGACATCATACACTGTCGTAGTCGTCTCATCCAGCAGTGATTGCATAGATACTTAAAAAAACCCATAACTTTTGAATGGATTGTCCAATTTCCAAAACTTTCAATGATGTGTTCTACTAATTTTGTTGCATTCACTCAATCCACATGTATATGAAGGTGGACTTGTCCTTTAAGAAACCTTTTTCTTTTCCTTGAAATTCCAGTACTTAAGGCCAAATTCTAAGATAAAACATAATAATAAAACAAGGTAAACACATCATCAAAATTATATTGAGATAGAACTACAAATCTTGTTTTTGGATCTTTCCCTTTCCATTCCTGGGGACTTGTTCCTCTGTTCACTTTAGTTGTCAGATAACGTCAATAATCTTAAAAAATACAATGTCATAAACGGTTGGTTCAACTTGGAAAATGTAATAATCATTGTCATATTAGAAAAAAAAATCACATAATTTTGTTTATGATTACCACGTTGTACATGGAAAAACAACAACTAAGAATTCAAGAACAAGTTGTGCACCAGCTATAGGCACGTGGCCTTTTTGTGGAGTTTTATTATTTTATGATTTTTTTTAAGATTGTGGACTAGGGCATGCATAAACTGCCACATGTATCACTTTGGTATCAAGGGAATTCTGGTGAGCTAGGTATACAAAAGTCACTTCTATTGTGATTCTGATTTTGTAGATATTAAATGTATTTGAAAATGTTAATAGATAGTGAAAAGGAACTGAAGTCTTGCCTTTCACTATCACATAACAATATGGTGTTAACAAACAATGTCACCTCCGAAACACAAGAAAAAGCAACCTACATGGAAAGCTTTGATTGGTAAATCTTCACAACTAAATTGCTTAAATTGGAAATCAAGCTTCTAAGATGAAAGCATCTATATGTTTACTTAACTAAAGCAGGAGAATTGATCTTGATTACAATATTATATATACAACAGATGGGTGTATTTTGTGCATTCTCTTTGCTAAAAAAGTGAAAAAATGTAAATTTGCCCTAAAACATACAGTATAGTAATAAAAATAAGAGTGAGAGTGTGTTAGTTGATTTCTCCACTTTGAGACTTATGTTACTAAAATAAATGAAACCATTGGTGTACATGATATGGTTTCTCTTCAATAGAAATGAGCAAAAACTCTTGTTAACAGTGTTTTGTCACCTCCGAAACAGTAATTCTTAGTTTTTATTAGATCTTTTATTAATCTCTAGAAAATTCTCACTTCCTGTTGCCAAATTACTATTTTCATCCAAAAGAGATTCCTGTCAATTGGACAGAATCAAACAAAATTGCTTTGTCTTCGAGAAATTATCAAATATAATACGCTTGTTGTTTCGGAGGTGACGATTGTTTCGGAGGTGACAAGTGTTAACGGAAAATTGTAAATTGCTCCGAAATGAAAACAACAGGCTATATTTCTACTACCTTCCTTCAGAGATAATGTGAGGGGATATGTTACATTTTTGTAAATGTAATGTATAACTGATGTCAAGAATAAAAAAATCAAATACATAAATCTGTTGTCTCGGAGGTGACAGAAAAGTTAACGGAAAAGTTGCATAAATTTATAAACACTCACCAAAAAATGATAAGCTATTTGAATCAAATAATCTTTGGATCGAAGTTAAGTCAGATTGATTACTATTCTGTTTTGATGGAAATTAGCAAAGTTGAATTTTATAATTGTGAGCAAGAGCTAACTCAAAAGAGGGGTTAATTGTTAACGGAAAATGTCACCTCCGAAACATAAAGTTTGGACAATTTCAGTCTTTAAAGAAGACAAAGCAGAACCTGGTAAACATAATAGTTCTTAATGTTGGATACCTGTCTATCACCACAACAACAAAAATAATGAAAAGGAATAAACAATTTAATATGCTAGGTCTGACAAAAAAACCATGTCAGAGTGCATACACCAAAAGTGTTGGATTTCAAGCATGTAAGTGCATGCCACATCTGAAAGAAAAAGAGAGGAAAGTTCATTAAGGTACCCAAGGTAGACACTGTGGGTGGTAAGTTTATGAGAAAAGATAATGCATATCTGTCAGTGTATAAGAAAGTTATACACCAATTAGTGCCAAAACCGTGTTTTACACCACTGATTGTAAAAATGGCCATATTTGCCCATGGATCATGCACTTCTACAGTAGTCATTATCTATCTTCTTTGTACTGTATTATGCAGTTTTTGGGCAGTACAAGAATTTGAGTGATTCAGAATGTGTGGTTGTAAAAAGTTGAGAGGCAGACCAGGGCCGTGCTTGTCACATTAATCATAAGATAAAATTATCATTGTTTGTCTTCATCAGTTCTTTCCTCTATGATGATGATGATTAGTTTTATTATAATTGTTATTATTACTCTTGTTATTTTTTACTTTGAATATTCATACTCTTGATTTTTTTTTTTCATCAGTGAGTTGATTTTCTGTTGTTCTGTATAACACTCTGTTGCTATTCATTCAGTATAGACATTTAGACACTTAGACCCTAGATTTTACCACAAACTTTGTCTTTCAACCACATCCACACACATATGTAGTTTTCTCATGCAAGGTGTATGCCTGTGTGACTCATCTTTAAAAGCAAGAAAAAAGAAATGCAGAAGAGACTAATGAACTGAACATGAGAAGCACAGCACCTTTGACAGAAGTTGAATACACACTCGGCCTTGTGCAACTTGGTGTGATTACTGTTGCATTAAAAATCAACGCGCGTGGTACCCTATGCCTCATTATGCTGCAACTAAGACTGGGTACATACAACCTCCCATTGCACCTTCTTCCCCCACAGGACAAGGTGAGACTCTCCCTGCTCTATCATCCTACCAGTGTTTTCCTCATTATGGTGATAACATAATGAGAAAAGCAAGCGTTGCATCAGTTCCAATTTGGGAGACTGTCAACTGAGTCTAGCAGATCCGTGTCTACGATACGGCATAAAGTGTACAACTGGAGTCAAACTCCAGTTCGGTGATATTGCAATCGTAGCGCAGTTATGGAAGCAAGAGCCCTCAGAGAGATGTAGGAAAGGGTTTGTGGCTACTTCAAAGCAGAACTTAAAGCATGCTGTACATGTATATTAAATGTGAAAGCCATGTGTAAAGCTATTTGATGGTGTATACAAATTATGGCTTTTCACTGGGGGAGAATCCAATCTGGCAAAATTTGATCAGAATTGTTTAAAGGGCATTTATGTAGGTGAACTGCGGTCAAATTTTGATGAGCCATGGCACCCAATCTTAATAATGAACTATGGATATCATATTTTTACCAGTTCTTTGGCGAGTGAAATAACATCCAGATAGGTGGGGAGGGGGAGAAAAAATGTTTTGTTTGATTGAAATCAATATTATGAGGGTTTGAGTGGTGCCTGCTGATTTTGTGTGGACATGCTTTTGGTACATTGCACAGCTGTTGAATGAATTTTTATGATCATATGCATCAATGGTCTGGGAGTCTTGATGCTTTTTGTGCATGAACACTGAATTCTCTGCACTTGGTGAAAGCTTTAACTCTTCTACACCGGAAGTGCCAACAGAAGTATTTGTGCATACCGTAGTACTATCCCATAAGTTTGAAAAGTTGTCATAGAGAGAGAGAGAGAGAGTCATACCATGTTACACCAATAGGGCATCTAGCAAACAAACAAACCAAACAAACCAACAATGGTTTTTCTCATTTGCCCCAGTGGGATTTTGGCAGGGGTCCCATATTATATTGTGCATTTTTAACAGGCAATTGCCCTTTAATTTTACTTGCTTAACTGTGAGAGTTACAATGTGGTTGCCTCATGAAGTGGACATCATATATAGGTTTGTTTCACCCTGCACCAAGCGAAGAAAAAGAGTTTGAAAGTCAAACAAACACCACTGCCACATATACGTAGGCCTATGAGTTGTCACAGACATTAGTGTATACTGCTGCTCTGATTTCATACAATGTGATGTTACCACGTTGCGAAGTAGTTTTTTTATTTAAAGGACAAGTTCACCTTCATAAACATAAGGATTGAGAGATTGTAACTATATTAGTAGAACACATCATTGAAAGTTTGAGGAAAATCGGACAATCCATTCAATAGTTATGAATTTTTGAAGTTTTTGTGCAGTAACCGCTGGATGAGAAGACTACTGCAGTGTATGAATAACTCAGATGTCACATGCGTACAACAATATAAGGAAAATATAAAGAGAATTTCACAAAATTTCATCTTTTGAAAAAAAGTACACATTCCCTTAACTCGTTACCGACATATGTTGTGGGTAATATTATTCCCCCTGCCTCTAGAAAGAGACAAGTCAAGTGGTCTTTTATTATGCGAAAAAAGTGAAAATATGTTGAATTTTCTTTACATTTTCTTTATACTGTTGTACGCATATGACTCACAAGCTGCAGTAGTCTCCTCATCCAGCGGTTCCAACACAAAAATTTTTAAAATTCATAACTTTTGCATCGATTGTCCAATTTTCCTCAAACTTTCACTGATGTGTTCTACTTATATTGCTGCATTTTCTCAATCCTTATGTTTATGAAGGTGAACCTGTCCTTTAATGGGTTGCTGCAGAAACTTTACTTTTATCAAATCAAATGCCTTCGACTGAATGGTACAAATGTATGTTGACAAGATATTTATCCCTGCTCCCCTCCCCCAGCCAATATATACACTGAGATTTCCAGCACTTGTCATGGATGTATGTAGGCCTACACTGTACATATACTGCAAACGGGGATGTTTTTGCGCGAATTATTTTTCCGCCGAGCAGCTCAAAAAACATGTTTTGGCAGGTTTTAGAATTTGTGTTAGCCAAAAGTAGTGCAAAGTATGCGAAAATTAATGTTCTGCAAAATACACGAAAAATAATGTACCATGAAAGTAAGTGAAATAGTACAGTACTTTTTACGTGACATGCAAATTAGGTTAAGATTACAGGAATTTTATTCCACAGCTACAGCCATTACATAATGATGTGCATATTGTAGGAAATGTGATGTATAGTGCATACATGTACCGTGAGTCACTCAAATCATTACACCACTTAAACCACATTACGCAGACTTGGCTATTGTGTGCCAGGCCACATAAACACGTATTTGCATTGTACATGCAGATTGCCTCGATTTGATTCCATGACCACCAGCCTGTTTTTGTTGAACGTTCTTTCCCAAACTATGTGTGATGCACATGAATAGATGTCAGCTTATGATAAGTCCACCCCCCCCCCTTCTGAATATTAACTGAGGAGGATCGTTACATGAACAATGCACAGTGACCATGTGGCGTATAGAGCAGTCAAAAGAGTACAGGCCGGAGTGTGAAGTGGGCCAGCGGTGAGAAACCACCCACAAGTCGAATGGAGTTCAGATGAGAAAAGCCAGATAGCACAACAGTAATGAGCTCCCATGACACAAAGTGATGTGGAGACGACAATTCTTCATCTATTGTGATTGCTATGGGGCTGTCACTCGGTCTGACCCAGTTCTGTTTACGAAGCTCCGTGTATTAATTTTTGCTTGGGCCAATATCATCCTTTCTCCCTTTCTTGGATGCAAGCCCTACCTTGCCCCGCCCCCTTGTAGCATGCTGTTGTTTTCCAAGAGAATATTGTACTCGGCCATAGTTGTGATTCTTTTTATTCTTGTGCAACTTCAAACAATATTGTGACCTGATTTTGGATAAATGATTGGTGAGGAATCAGTTTTCCTGCTTGTAAAGAGTTGCATGATGGTTCATATTACATCAGGCATGTAGAGTTATGCAGTAGATCTTCTTTCTGTGCCTTTCTTTCTATGTCTATGTGAAATGTTATGTTATCTTCCATCTTTCTACATCATGAAAGAAGTCATCATCTTCTTAATTAGTAGGGAAAAAAATCTTGATTTTGGTGACACTGTATTTTTGCAAAGCAAATGTGCAGTATAATGCAAAAGGTTAGATAGTCAATGACCACAACGAACTTACAGAGCCAATATTCTGCATATTGACTACAAAAACAGAAACCTGAAATTCAACTCATTAGGGCATAAGTCATCTTTGACTCTGCCAAGATTTTCTCAGATCTGCTGTTTATTGCGGTAGTGTTTAAATTCATAACAAACTTTGTTTAGTGGGATAAATGTATTATTCGGGACAAAGTGCTCGCAGTGAAGTACAACCAAGATGAAGTGAGTGGACAGTTGGATGCTGCAGAAAGCAACATCCTGGAGTACTCCCACCGCCATAGTGTGTGCGTAGTGTATTTATGTGTCTACCATGGCACCAGCTCGAATTATTTTATGCAAATGACTCCTCAATGAGTTTCCCCTATTGCCACTGGTCACAAACTCGACTCATTGTATTCAGCCAGCATTTGCCGTCGGGAGGCATATTGTAGATGTGTGCCAAGTTACAAACACATTCAGAATGTACGGATGCCACATGTACATTTTAAATGCAACTGCCATTATGAATTTAGCACTTCACGTGATGTTCAGAGTTCAAAGTGCTCTTGAAGTATAACTCCACTTCATTTCTCATTAATGGAGTGAACTTCATGCAAATAGAATGGTAGAAGTTGTATTATTGGGCACCTTTTTGGAAAGCAGTGAGGTTTTATGGTCTGCTTGTTCCACAACAATGATACTGGTACATTTAGACAAAATGATGGTGGTAATAGAGTACCAAAGTGATGATGTCACAGTCTTTTGTTAAAGCTTGGGTTGGAACCAGGTGCAAGCATGGTTAGCAACAAAAATGTTCAATTTAGGCCAGGTGAGCAGCAGGTGAGATTGTTCAGAACTAGTTTCCATAGTGATGAATGGCTATGACATCACACTTTGGTACTTTACAGCCTCATATCTCTAAGTGTCCATTCATTTGCTGTGCAGACAGGCCTTCTCTGAATTTTCTTGTTTGAGCTACATTGTACATACAATACTTCTGAAATTTGGACAAAAAAAGCAAACAAACATGTATTCATTTTGCTTGCCATATACAGCAAGTTAAAGTTGTTCCAGAAAAGTGGGCAAGTCATTTTGTAAGTCTCTAACATTACAAGTACATTGTATGTTGACAAATGTCATGAGCTGATTTTGGAGTGATTACTATGTTTTGAGCATCTTGGGGAATTATCTGAAAAGATCAGAAAATATTCTTTAATTGTGACTGAAATTGTTTCATAAGCTCACATGTAAAGTTTATGCTGTCAACTCATGCATAAAAGTGAATGCTAATTAGCTGCTTATTTTTGATGAGTTGCTAATTCTCATCCTTTCTCTCTCTCTCTTTTCCTTTTCATGGTTTCATCGTGATCTGGTGGCAAATCCCTTTCCCTTCCTGACTCATTGTGAAAGCAGGTAAGATTGTGAGTTAGTTTGCGCCAATGTCAAATGAGGTCATGAATGGGTTGTTGAGCATGTAAAGAGCTACAGCACAAAATAATGCATGCAAAAGAAAATGACAATACCTTGATTACTGTGGAGAAAATTTGGAGGTGTCTGAGAAAATTTTGAACGAATATCCTGTTATAGAGATTTTCATGGTTCAAAGAGAAGAGTGCATTTCTTCTGAGGATGATAGATTGTAAGAAGAGTAAAAAAACAACAACAAACACTGAAGCCATTCAAATTTGATGGGTTGAGGATATTCCACTTTTTTCTCTTATCTCTAGGAAATTAATGAAAGACAGTAAACTGGACAAACATGGAAACAAAGTTAGAAAGTTTAAACATTTCTAAATGTAGGAATGGGGTTTAATTCAGCAGGTAAAAAATGTTAGTATGTGCTATCTGTTTTTTGTTACAATTCTTGACTCTCCACCAGTGTCCAGAAATCATTATCACATCGATTATGTCCCGTTTGGGCTACCCTCTTTGGTTGCCACCTGTACTCTGATTTCCTGGGGACTCCCATGTGCTAATTGATTGTGGCAAGTCTCGCCACGGACTGCACATTAATCACCGCGGCCCCAATTAGCAGATTGCTCTGCGGACTCTTTGGAGGCAGCTGTACCTGTGCCGACTCTTTGGAGGCAGCTGTACCTGTGCCGACGTATCGCTTCACACGAGTGGGGAAGAAATGTGACGACAATCGCGAGTTTGATACCATGCGCTTGCCGACCTGTGCAGACAGCTCTCATTAACGATTTTGTTAATGTTGAATGTTTCCTGGAATGACTTGTTCGAGTGCTCATGTCAGTAAATTAGCACGTGAGTGCACAGTAGTGAGACATGCGTCTGTAACGCAAGGTCTTTGTCATCATGTATGAAATGCTGCAAGAGAAGCGTGGTCTTTGCGGGATGGGTATTAAATTGTTCGCCGTTTGGAGAGCTCTCATTACTCGGAAGAGATACTGTTGGTATCAGGTCAAGTCTGTTGTTCTTAGAAGTTTTCATAGCCCTGTAACCCTGTGGAGAAGGTGACTTCCCCTGTCCAGTTTTGAGAAGGAAGCTACAGCAGTGAGTTGCCTTAATAATTTTTTCCCCACTCCATTACCATGTTTGTGCACTTCCATTGCTTTTATAGCTATATCTTGAAATTAAATCTGGTTTTCAAACTGCCTGATGTGGTAGAAATTGTATGGCAGATCCGATTTGCTGTCTTGTAAATGAAATGATATTGTTTTAATGATGGACATCAGATACTTTGTGTGTTTGTGCTTTAGCAGTTGATACAGCTTATGGGCTTTTCCCATGAATACTATACAACTGACCCACAGTATTTATGATGAATGTATGCACCATTTTTTTTTTTTTATAGTAATTGTACAATGTATGTTATACTGTGCAGTAGTGGCAGTAGTATAATCGTAAGTTGCATAGCAGTGCCACAAGTGCAACTACAGTTGTACATGTAGGGCCTATAGCATGCAGATTTCATGTGTGCATGGAGGGTTTGGCTTCTGAAAGTTTATAATGGCTTATAATGATTAATAACTATAAATGATTGATTACTGTAAAGCCAGAAACATTTGCAGCATGAAAGCTGGCATTCACTGCATTGTGTAGACAAAAACTTTACCGTGCATTTTGTCTTTGCAAATCTTGGCTCCTCCAGAAATTCAGAAAAGTTTCATGCACATGGAAATTTCTGGTTTAACAGTAGGCTCTGGTGGCTGACATGAATTTGTGTAGACAAGACAGAGACACAGCAACTGAGCATGGAAAGGGGGGAAAAAGGCACGAAACTGTTATTTCAGTCATTTGGTTCCATCACCGCCAAGAGTGTAGTAGAATTTGACAAGAGGCTTTCATGTTTTTGTGACCTTTTCAAAAAGTGCCATTGGCCCAGTTTAGATCAAAGCTTTAGTGTTGTGGAAGGAATGTTATTGGTTTTCACTGCCTACTGTATGCTCCAGATTGAAAGCCGAGTGCCTGCATGTAGTGCACCGTGGTACACTGCAAAGTTTGAAAATAGTGGAGGATAGAGAAGGGGTATATTTGTACTGGGCTTAGGATGGAAGAGGGGACGCAAAGTTTGTGACAGTCTCTATAAGGTGGAGAATTTACATGTTCTGAGTATACAACTGGCAAGATTGATCATGGAGGAGAAACATATCATTTTTGTATAAAGACAGTGCCAACATACTGTTAGCACATGCCTTACTTTTATGTAGACCTATGCATCTGAAACTGATCATGGAAGAACATGTACATCTCAACTCATAACGGAATTTCATAAATTGTATCAGTTGATTTTTGTTTGTTTTCAAGACTTTGGCAGGTTTAAAAGATAGTATCATTATGTAGCCTTCCAAATGTGTGAGCTCCATTGAAAAACCTCATGATTGTGAAACTCTCTATATTTGTCTTGAGATAGAGAAAGATATTTGTGGGTCACTATAAACCAGATTCTAATTCAAATGTCATGAGTTTTGGTGTGGATAATGTAGAAATCCTGCTCCAATTTCCTGAAGATGTTAATTCATCAGAATACATTGTATCTCCAGCCAAAGAAAATAATTATGACAATACTGTAGCTGCCCTTATTTGAACCCTTACTCCAGCTTCAAAGAAATTTTGAATACTGGTACATGGAACGTGCCTCCGTCAGTCACAAGCTATTGGTTGTGTCTCCATTTCATTGACGGAGTGTGTAGTTGCATGAAATATGTACGTTGCTTCTGCTCACATGTCTACAACAAGTCATGTTTTGCTGAAAAGATTTCACCCAGCAGTGTGATTTGTTAAGCCCTTCCAATGGTGGTTGTTTTCCTGTGGTTGTGTCGTGGGCGCGTCGTTTGGCATGCCAAATGTTTTGTGGCGTCATTTTAGGGCCATGTCTGCATCTGCACCTCTTGACGCAATTGTGCCGAAGTGCGCGGCGCCTGCCGCTCTCCCCTCGCTCCTTCATCAGATCTCGAGGAATTGAGTCTGTCATTGATCAGGCGAATCCCCCGCCCGTTGAGGAGATGAAGGAAGCGGAATAACGAATTGAAGAGATGTCAAGGGAGGACACCAATTTCCGATTACCAGTGCACCTCCCTGTCGATGGACGACCTTTGCCCTCTCTGAGGTCAGCCTCTGTGGCTACATGGCTCTCTCCTATGAGCTCATTTCCTCCCCTTCTGTTTATGGGGAAGGGGGAGTGGGTGGGTGGGTTGGAATAAAGGGAGTTCTTACAGATGTGTACAAAGGGACTCATCTGATTTTGTCATAATGCCAAGGTTTGTTCATAACAGGGGTGGAAAATCGAGACTTTTCTAAAATCGCGACATTTGGGTGCAAGTTGCTAAGCAACTACACCCAAACGCCCTCGAAACATCGCCAGAAAAATCGCCAGCCGAAGTGCGATTTTTTGGAACATCGCGATGTTTGAGGCGAAGTTTAGCAAGTGTAAACCCAAGCTGCAGAAATATCGTGATTTTTCATCACATGACTTTCGGTATCGAATTGCACCGGGCGTTTACGCGCGCTCCCGATCCCTCTGTGGAACATGTAGAGAGTACGTCCGCCGCTGGCCAGAGTACAGGGTAGGCCCTACATGCTGTACAGGTAAACGGCCGATCCTCGGCTCGTGGTCTCTCACCTCCCTGATGAAACTTTATTGTACAAACTAGTAACAAACCTGAAGTTCTCCAACCACGTATCATCACCCCATAACGACTTAACAAAATAATGTTCTCCCAGAAACGCGTTGATTTTGGGAGTGCCCATACTGCTCTCGGTAAACGTTGACTTTGTGGAATACAGGAGTACGTAACAAGTGTCAGTAAAACAATGGTGAGTTCTTGCTGTCGCCTGATGAAATACCAGTCCTAACTTCAAGTCCTACTTCTCACTTTCGTCATATCAGCGAAATTTCATGATCCTCCTGAATGCTACTTTCATCAACTTTCCCATACTAAGCTGAAGTTTTACACACCTGCTACATATGTGATCTAATATAGCAAGCTAATAGTTTTACCGTGTAAGTTTTACTACACTCTCGAGAAACACAAATTTATGTGTCCATTTGACTGATAAAAAGCCCTGGCTCAACATTCCAATCAGCTAGCTAGCTGTGAGCAAAATAGACTGTACTGCAGTGAATATGAATAGCCCTTGCTTCCACTCGTCTACCGTGTTGAAGAGAGGTAAATTACACATGCGCACTACCGACCAAAAAATCGCGATGTTTCGTGAAGCTCAAACTTCGCATGCTTTTGTGCAAGTGTAAACGGAGGAACCAAAATATCATGATTTTAAAAATGGCGCTGTTAGTAGGTGTAAATGCTGCTATGGAAAAGAATAGGTACTCTCCAAGGTCATCATGGCATTCCATTGTGAAAAATCTTTTTATGATGGGCACAAAGAATGTGCTTCCTCTGATAAACAGAACCAGTCCAGGCATGAAGGAGCAACAGGTGAAAAGTGACTGGACATCTTATTGCTGTTGCTTCAATGTACAGGTGGCATTGAGGGCATTTCATGGCAGTGTTTATTTCTTGTGGTATGATCACTTGCTGTTGTGGTTCGACCCAGGTGTTTAAATGGGTAGGCCTACCTGGCAATGCTAGGGTAATAATAATGGCAGGGCCCTCTGGTAGAGCAGTGGCAACACTGAAGAGAACACCCTGGATAAATAAGACATTCCCCCATTCAGACACAAGCCAGTTTGTACCAGAACTTGATAAAAAAACGATGTATAAAGAATCATCGTATAGCCGACAGACTGTTCAGATGCTAATTTCGATCATTCTGGAAAAACGTCGTATAGATGTGCAGTTTCTCACTGCGCATGTTGTAATGGTCATGAGTGACTGTACAAGGTCATCTTTCATTCTCGCTCCCATTAAGCCCCGCCCAGTTATACCGTTCTATGGTCTGGTCGCCATACGTTCAGACGCACAATGGACACGATGAAATGCTGATTCGTTATCAAGTTCTAGTTCGAAACGATGCTCTTACCGTCGTTTCGCTATACGTCGTTTTGTTACACGTCATTTCGTTATACGTCGTTTCGTTAGTCAGCGTTCAGACGTATAAATTCATCATATAGCTATACCGTTTTGGTATAGCTATACCGTTCTAGTATAAATTTTTTGCGTCTGAATGCCCTGAATATCATCATTATTATTACTATTATGATTATTCTGTGGATTAAAACACAGTCTCTCACCATTGAACTCCGTGGTTGAAATCCCAAGGCAGCCGTGATGATCACATAGCTTTCAGTCGGGCATTGCTGCTTCCTTGAGCACTTCTTTAGAGAGGACCTTGCTTAAATAGCCATTTCGAATCCTTAGCAGTCATGTTTTTACAAAAGTAAGATCCAAACTCAAACCCAAAACTCAAAATGAGAGCATTTTTCTGTTACATCCAGCAACACCTTGTAATGGAAGCACTGACTTTAAAACGCAAACCTTCTTCCTCTTCATCTGACCCTGTCAATGAGACAAAACCCCTGCGATAGCAGTTTCTCTGTGCCTTGAAAGAAAAAAATCTTATCTGTTACATACTGTATTTGTGAAAATGATTATCAGTCATACTGCATGCAATTATTACATTGTTTGCGGTCTAAAATTGAAACAGCATTTCAAATTTCATGTCTACATTCAACTGTAGGCAAAGACGTTCTACTCCCTCCTGTGATTTGTTTTGTTTTTTTCTTTTTAGTCTCAGTACTGTACATTTGCATTCTAAGCAGTCAAAGGTAAGATTCTTTTTTTTTTCTATTTTGCAGTCTTTGCATCACCCCTACTCTTCATTTACATGTATAGAATTCTGGTATGAAAAAAGGGGTTTTACCTGTATTTATCATGCTTACTATACAGTATGTAGGGTTCCCCTACTCCCACTGATGCTGCAGTCTTTGTTCGCATAGTCACAAGATTATGGATGCTAATTTCACAGATCAAGTCTTTTAAAAAGAATTAATCTCACTGACAGTGTGGCTTTTCTAAACAACACTACTGTCACTGGTTGTTCAGGTTTGTTTGTCTACAGTTTGTTATCATTTATTTTTCTGCACAGTTTCTATTCTGCGTTTTTAGATACAGTTTGCTAGTAGTTAGTCGTCCATTCCTATTCCCCTCCCCTCCCCCCCCCCCCCCAAAAAAAAAAAAAGAAAAAGGAAAGTGCAAATATGGTGATGGAGCAAAAGGGGTTGTAAATATCATTATCATATTTTGGGTGGTGAGTCTTATTTGCAATTGTAACTCTATACCATCTTTGCTTCAGATGTTGAAGACTGATTATCTTCATATCAACTCCCAATTCTTCAATAATGTCAGGGGCCTGGAGATGGAGAGAGAATTGGACAGACGTCTCTTCCCTCCCCCCCCCCCCCCCCCCCCATTGGTTTAGTCAATCTGTTCCTCCAGCCACTCTGGGAAGAGGATGGCCAGTGGCGAGTTGTCTTGAGATGAACTCATTCGGTTCCTGTCAAGGCTAATCAGATAAAGAGCAAAGGGGAGTAGGATGATCACTGAAAGTTGTAATACGTAGTTACTCTTACTTCGGCCTTTACTCTTACTTCGGCCTCGTTCCATTTACCAGTGTATGAAATCATATGAAATATTTTTCTTCACTTAGCATTAGCATTTTTTATGTACACGCGTATGATATTCAAATTTTAATACCAAATTATGCATTTCTAATGGATCCATGGAAAGGTTACCCCTCCAAATTTTGTGCCATTACTTTGAGGTGTACTTCAAACTGTGCTTTAAGTTAATTCTTCCACATCTTAGGTAATGCAGGTACATCCTACAATGTGCCAGCACATCACTATCTTGGTTTCCCCACACACACTGAAGAGTGATTCTGTGTAAAAAGAACGATATGAACCTGCACTGTGGGAAGGGTGGGTGCCAATGCACACGCATGTGCAAGGGAAAATGCGCTAAAAAGATTGATCTGTTTTCCCCCTACTCGAAGGTAGAGTCTGTCCTGGGAGTCTAAGCAGTAACCTGATCATGTTTTCCATTTTTGGAGTCTGGCACCAGGAGTCTTGTTGAGGGGTTGCGACCCCACATGACACCCCTGGAATTGCCTTGTTTCCAGAGATACTAACCCAGTTTCCACACACAAACACACACACAAGATTCACCTTGCACCGTCCCCGCAGTGGATACATGGCACCCACTACAGTGTGCAGTCCTCCTCAAAGGTTTCACACTGCATCATGGCCAGGTACTCCAGAGTGGACTGAGAGGAGTGGAGTCCGTTCATTGTAATACCAGTCTAGTACATTGTTCACACCGCTTTCAATCATTTCAAATGTGTGATATATGACATTCGAGAAGTTGCGGTTTTAGCAGGAATGTGGAATTGTGCTGTACAAGTAGGTAGCAAATCAGTGTTCTCCTACACCGTACCTAAGCAGGTTAACAGGTAGTCTTTGTACCTGGGGATTTGATAAATTGTTGCACACACATTCTTAGACTGCACAGGAGATTTGTTCGCTTGTTCAACATATCAAATTTAGCCTACTTTGTTCAGAAAGAGTGCATTTAAGCAGTGAAATTTCATGCAGTATCCTCAGTCGATGACAGTAAATGTACATTGTTTGATAGTGTTTTATAAACATTGGATAAAAAGCTTCAGGATTTGATGTCCAGAGTTTGCCTGGTGAGAATGAACCATAGAACATGGTAGGCTAGTAGTTTGAGATGTCACTATGAAAAAAGAGGAATATCGAAATATTGCTTGTATTTTCCTTTTTTTGGGGGAGGAGCATTGAGTCAAAACATATTGTGTAATATAACATTTGTGCAATGCAATTCTAGACCAAAATAATTTCAACTATAGCCATATAGACATCGTACATCCTATCTCGTCAGTACAGTGCCAACTGTGTATAGTTACACTCTTTGATATTGTCATCAGTTTTTTAGTGATATTTTCATTATTGATATTTTGGCTTGATTTTATGATGAAGACTGAAGAGAAATTGCTCTTGCTCACAAAAATTAAATGACGATTATTAATGAATATTGTCATGTGTCTGTCATGGACTTAATGCATAGAAATTTGTAAATTGATATTATGTTTACAGCTAGTTATGGACAGAATTTCGTATGTTGATGCTCCGGTAAAACTGGAGTTAGTATGTCTGTGACTTCTATCAGGTGGAAACAGGGTCTTGGTTGCTGCTCAGTAGGGGAATTCCTCCCCACACTGGCAGGCCCAAAACGGCCGATGCCTGGACATGCACATGTTGGGAAGGGAAATGTACTCAAGTTATGTAGATTTCATTGCTGGCTTGCTGGGAGTTCACAGTTGGAAATAGTTCTCGAGTGATGACCTTTGCTGGGGCGGCACCGTGCTTGAGCGCTGGATGTGGTCACAGAATACTGATGGAGGAAGGCCTCTGCTCTACAACTATATGGCATGTTGGAGACTTGATGCTACACAGGCCTACCAGGTACACAACATTTTAGATGCACTTGTGGGACTGCCTTTGACAGAAATCACCACATTATATGACAATTTTGGATCAGATGGCTGGAGTCTTGAGTCTAATCTTGTATTTTCAGTGTTGGTAGCTTTGCTTTTTCAGTGTGGTGCAAGAATCTACCATTATAGGACTTCCTGTTTCTTGAGAAATAAAGAATTGATGCAAGTGATTGTAAGTGTTATGTAACTACCATGCCAACAACTTGAACACTTATTACTAATTGGCGGAAACATGGTGGTTGTCATGGCAGCTGCAAGGTGGTAATGATGAATAAATGCTTCAATATGTGGTATGCAGTGGAGTATTGAAGTCAGCAACATGAACCAATGTAGGACTAAATTAAAAGGCACCATTTGGAGGGGAAAATATTATCCATATTAAGTATGATGCAGTTTTGGGATGAACGCTGTTCATTTTGCACCTTAGCTGGTTTGATGAACTGCATGTACATATGTATGTAGGGCCTACAATGTAAATGTCTTTCAAGGTGGTATGCATGGTTATACCCCTTGACATTTTGTTTTTAAATTCCCCATTGTGACATGTTAACTATAACTTGATATACCAATGATGTTTCCGATATACTCCGTCACATTTCAATAAAATGATTTTTTTTTTTCACATGACACATGTTTATACAAATTCTGGAGGGCAATTTCCCTTTCGTATTGATATAACATGTCAATTTTTTGAAATTTCCTGTTTGCAACAGGATTTTTTTTTAATACTACTTTTTTTTTAGTGTCCCAGGGCATGTTGGAAAGTGGTATTTCCACTCTTTTCAAAATGAAAGTCTCTAAATCAATTGTATGCCTTTCAGGTTGTTGAGTGCAGTCAACTAAATGATTTCCGCGGAGGATACTGTATCCACTGGCCTGGAGTAACCTTGTACCAAAAAGGGTTGAAACGAGAAGTTGATTAGGAAGTGTCATTGTGTACCCTCCATTATACTCTTCGGTTGCTATTGCACCTGTGCACTCACTGCAGAAGAACATGGCCGGTATTCCCGTTGTGTGGCTGTGTGCCCAAGTGTTCTGTGGGGGTGGGGGAGGGGAGGTTCTAGCCATCCGACTCACACTGACCTAAAGTTCAACTCGTTTGTCTGTGTGCACTCATCTTAGCCACCAAGTCTGGGCAGGATTTGATAAAGAAACATACATCTAGAGCTGTTTAGATTCCTGCTGGATGTGAACATGCAGTCACAGACAAATTCCGTGTGACATTCTGAAATAAATAAATAAACAAACAAACAAACAAACAAATGCCCTCTGTGAGGGGGGACATATAAGATCTGGATGTCGCCTCAGAATGCCAAACACTTTTGCCAATAGTCTGAGTATCCATCACTGTTAGAAGCCATTGATATCTAAAGAAAATTCATTAGCATATGATATTGAACTTGGAAAATAAGATCCCTTGTCAAAATACGATATTTCATCCTATCCTGTCAAGCTGTCGTGTTTAGATTTGAAATATTGACTCTAGGCCTGCCGCATGTTTCCTTTGGGACTTCCGAGAAATTTCCATTCATGAGAACGCAGTCACCCCGGCAGGACAAGTGTTGAGTGATGGCGGGATGCGTAACTAATAAAGAAGGCAAGCAGTGCAAACTTATGAATTTCTCCTCCTCTTGGGACATAGTGTTGTCCTGGCCTAGGGACACATTTCTGTGGGAGGCGAGATATTATTTGACCTTTATCAACAGCAACATCATTACAATGATTTACTGTCATCGGGAGATTTGCTCTGCTCACTATCTGTCTGTCACTCATCATTTTTTGGTATCTTTCTCAGTGGCAGAAGGCATCTTGACTTCTTGATGCAATTCCCTTCCCTTTCCCCTCTTTTATTCTCTCTCTCTCCCCTATTCTCTTCTTCTCACCCCTTTCTCTCTTACCCAGTCTCTCTACAGCTCTATCTGTCTATCTTTTCCCCGGATCTCAATCTCTGCTGCTCTCTCCCCTTCACTCCCAGTTCTGCCTGGAGAAATAAACTTGAGGTTTAACTCGGCTGACCCAGTGTAAGCAGAAATGGGTGAAAGGAATGGGGGGAGATGATGAGACGACTGGGAGACGGAGGTGGGAGCACCACCTCTGATCCGGACGATTTGGATGTCATCAGCATTCAGAGTGATGCATTCAGATACAGTGTTCAAAAGTCGGTGCCGTGTGACTGCCGACATCTGCAGATCATTGTCAAAGCAGACAGTGTTATTTTCTGTCCCCCCACATTCGTGACGGATTCCATCATGGGTAGATGTGACTTTGCTTTCAAAATACGTGCATACCTGTAGACAGCATTTGAAAGCTCGTCATCGCATTCAGAATGCGGGTTCACATGTAGATTACTGTTGTTGAGGAATGGATGTGTGCCATTCTTCAGCTGCAATTCAGAGATTAGGGAGGAAACAGATTGCTTTGGATTGACTTTATTATGCACATACAAGTAGGTATATATAGTTGTGCGTTGTGACTGATAAGACATCCTTTTTATTCAAGATTTAGTGTTCAACCGTATTTGAGAACAGACTTGAGAACAGACTTGGGAACATTGCTTATGTGTTCAAATGCACATAGGAGAGAGTCTGATGCAGTATTTGAAAGTTTGGGCTCCTAACATGTTTGCAGCAACCTTCTGGAACCAGCCAAGCACATGTGACATTCCACGAAAGCCGGCATGTATAATTCTACACGCTCTAGTCTGTTGGAAAGTGCAAATTAGCCCGTTTTTTTCCACGCTAGGGCCTGTGGTAGGCGCCAACTCGGCTTAATTCGGATGAACAAAATGCAATTACCCAATCATTGGGGTTCAGTTGTCAGAAGGACCCTCTGGCTTCCAGGAGGAAAGAGAGCTCAGGCAGCTATATTGGGATAGACTTGGCCTTCAGCTTATTTTTCCTTCTTTTCACGCTCAGTTGCACCTCGAGCGAGATTAGGGGAGAGGGCAGAAAATGTGTGGTGGTATGAGACGAGAGAGAGAAAAAGAAAGAGAGACGGCTAGAGTTTGGAAGGGGTGAGCTGGAGGAGAAGGTGAGAAATGGAGCCAAGAGTTTAAAGAGAGAATGTGAGAGCATGTCTTCTCTCACTGTGAGAAGGAGGAGGAGGAGGAGGAGGAGGAGAAACTCACATGCAGACTTCAACCCTGTCAGGGTCACCGGCTCAAAACTCCACTAACATTGTGCCCAAATACGTCATCAACAGTAGTGACAAAGACAATGCCACCAATGTATTTTTTTTTTCTCTTGTATGCTCTTCATCCAATCCTCTAATGATTGTCATCAGTAGATCAAAGCAGTTGCCAGCACTTTCATCCCAAACATATAGTATTTGAGTTCTGTAGCCCCCAATTTTCTTTTTCAATATGCAGAATTGATAACTGTATGAAGCCGAGTTGAATAGTGTACCTCATTTTTCACCGAGTGCGAAATCTTATTCCAGTGCACGAGTAAAGACCATACACTATTTGTTTTATACGACACCTCAAACGGCAACAGATTTGGTACTCACAGATTCTTGAATTTAGCACAGAAATGGCAACCATTTTCCGTGAAAGACGATTGAGTAGCCGCATAGTCGCAGTCACCGTGTACGTACGTATGCGAAACGAAGTTGTTTACAAAAATGAGTGACAAAAGTACGCGCTTGTTAGCGTGCTTGTAATTGTTGAGTGCGCGCGGCAAATGTTTGTTTATTGTGACATCAGAGCTGTGCGATGGAATAAAAACTTCAAGTCAATCTTGAGTTTAACACGGGAGTCAATGGAAATGGGTGACGTCAGCCATGCACTATCCATTTTTGCTCAAACAAAATTGCCCGGCTGACGGCCAGAGCATGCGATGGAACTTTTCACTCAATGTCACGTGATGGGCAATCGAATAATCGGATAGCTACATTCTAAATAAGGTGATGATTGATATGCCATCGGATGACAGAAATAAAAAGAAAAGAAAATGCTAATAATATGAGGCATTGATGGGCATACATGTAGTGATGATGCAAAGTACAATTCAGCTTTAGAAATTAGATCATCATCAAATGTCGCTGTGTGACATTCTGTTGAACAAAGTCAAACCATGAACTCATGCTTCAGTGAGCCAGTTTCCAAGGGAATCCCTCTGCCCTACCTCACTAATGAAGGTCACTGTAGCTACAAGTCCATGTACATATTGGATGTACGCTCAGAAAATTTCCCTTGATGGGGCCTACAATGTATGCAGCTGGAAAAAAAAAAGAAGAAAAGATAGAGACTTGATATTAGAATGAGGAAATGAGAGATAACATTAACCTTCATTGCACTTACTTTGTAGGAGACAACAGCAGACACATTTACACAACACAAGAGGTATGCACACAAGAGTTGGACACATCTGCTACTCACAAGAATGCATTTTGCAGCGGAACTCTGCAAAATTTGAAATGGCCGTTTGTTTTAATGAGATTTTTTAAAAAGCATATTCTGCATTCTAAGACTTCTCTTTTTTGCAGCATGTAATCTTTATGAAAGTTCATAGCAATAATATAAAAAATAACAGAGCTGTAATGAAGGAAGGATATCAGCAAAAGTTTATGATTTCATTCAGAAAGTGAAAAATCATATTGTGATGAATCAAAGTCTTGCATGATATTTTGATAGACATCCACCAAAGACAAAGGAAATTAATCCTTTTACTCATTTTTCGAAAGAATTGTACATGTTACATACATTTTGGTCTTATGATGTCATTAACTGACAAACATTATTCATTAACCCTGTATCATGTGACCTCCAGGGCCCCATTTCATTTAAAGATTTTAGGATATCAGCTCTTGCTAGATTACCAACTTCCCTTAGCGACAACCAATCAGAAAGCTGGCTTCTTTTCGTTACCATGCCAATTGCCATTCCAGCAAGAGTTGCCATCATAGCAACTTTTTTATGAAATGGGGCCCAGATAAACTGCTTTCAAGGGCCCTGCAGGATTCCATGTCAGGTGACATGCCACCCATTCACACCTCCTATTCACACTACCCATTCACACCTTTGTAATGTGTACTGCTGTAATGTACAGTGTACTTCCAAAGTTACTGAAAGTGTATTTCTCTCTTCACCAAGGTCATTCACAAACTTATTCCAGGAGGACACAGTCCCTCTGGTGTTGCAATTACTATAGAGCAAGCATGTGCAGATCTTAGTGGTACGCTTAGCTTGTCTGAGTGTTGATAATGTGTGTGTTGTGATTATTCAGGTGTTGAATGGGTCGATATCGATGTTTGTAAGCAAACACTCTTTCTCAGCTACAATGTATTGCTACAGGGCCTGCTAATGCAGGCTCATGGATTGTATTGTCACCACTGACAAGTACCTGGATGAAAGTATTAGATTTTCTCATTTCCTGTGGATATTGGGTGCAATACGACGTGCTCAAATTTGTTGGATGACTCCTGTTGGATCTTGTGTTGTTGGGTGTTTTTGTTTTTTTCTTCTTTTGGCATGACATTCTCAAAACAGGTTACAGTCACTCCATTATGAAGATACTACAGAGCATGAGTAGTCTGCTCTAGTGTGTTTCATTTTTGGCTATAAGCAAACATGTCACAACACATGGAGACATTTTTGTATCTTGAGGATTGTGGAGATGAATATGCAACTAAAATGCATCTTTAGAGTCTGGTACTCAAGCTCTGAAAACATTTTCCAGAGACATTACCATTGCCTGTCTGGGAGGCATTCTGATCCAAGATTTGTCGCATGTTATAATAATCTTAATACCAATCGCCGTGTATCGACTATTTCTGTACATGACGCAGATGAACTTGTGATAAGGTAGGGTGGGCTCGTCGCAAAATGAGGCTGCCAGCTGCGTAGGGGTGAGCTTTGCCTGCCAAAGGAATCTGTCGCTGAGAGACGGGGAGAATTTTGTTAGCCCCCTTCCCCCCTCCTTGCTCTCCCTCACTTTCGCACTCCGTGTTGTTCTTGGTTCCGACAGGATTTGCCGAAAAGCCTCGGTCGGCTGGCAACCCAAGCCTCCCAATTTGAAACAGAATCTTGGTGGCATTGACCCTGACCAGTCTCTTGGATTGTCTTCCATTGTCGGTGCCCCGACCTCCGTGTAATGCCTAAACCCCTTCCATCCCTCCACAGCTCCATCTGGATTTTTCTGCTCTCTGGTTCATATTCGAGGGAGGGGGGTTGGGGAGAGGTCTGCATTTCTTCTCTTTCTCACTATTGAGCCAAACAGTCTTTAAAAGCAAGACTCGTTTGTCAGACGTTTGTTTTTGGTGTCACCAGAACTGGGCAAATTTCGTCATAGAAATTTTTTTTTTTTTTGCTTCATATATTGAAATATGATGTATCCCCCCCCCCCTTCTTTATGCAGCAGCTCATACTTTTCACTTTACCTTAATTTCTTCATACATCTGTGTGACTCTCACAGTCACATTCCATTTGTAAGACATCGAAATCATGTCAAGTGTGTGCAGTTGTACTGCAGACAACACGTATGTTGCAAGTCTTGAGGAGTCTTATGTAGGCCTAGTTCTGTTTGAATTACACTTTCAATACCATTGGAAATCGCTGTTGTATAATGTCAATGGCAATTAAGGTATCCATATAGGGTGATAAAATCAAGTTTGCCACTGGATGTGTCTCCATGTACTTGGGTATTCAACAGGTCTTATAGTTGTATGTAGGAATCGTGAGATTCTTATGGAAGAGGATTAACCCCCCCCCCCCCATCACACCACAATGTATGATTCTTCCTTGCAAGATTGCAAGAAACTGAATTACTTAGTAATGTAGCTCCAAATATTTGATGTGCAGTTGCATAGGAGCTCACTGTTGCCATGAAACATGCCCTTGAGGCAAGACATACACTTTGATGCAAAAACACATGTGTTGTTGATACACAGGCACACAGTACAAGGGAGATGTGGACAGATGAAAAAATCTCCCCTACCCCCCAGTATAGCACGCTCTGCCTTTGAATCTGGTATACTATTACATTGTAGTTGCTCTGTACTGAAGCGGCAGAACTTTCATTGTGTGCTGTAAAGATCGTACATATCACACATGTCTTTGCTGTGAAATATTTGACGTGATACACAAGTTGGATGCAGTTCTATTGTTCAGTCAAAATTGCACCAAATATAGTGTCCAATGTGGGTATGATTTTTTTAATATTTCATTTTATTATTACTATTATTTTTTTTTTTTTACTTTGGTTACCTTGTGGCATGCCACACATACTTGAACTCCAATGTATTGATATGGCAGTCACAGTTAACAAAACACAGGTTGATTGTGAAAAAAAAGTGGATAGGGAAATCCATATATTCTGACATGTACAGATGTCAAGGCAAGGTAATAAAACAAACAGAAAATTGCAATAAAAACTAGACACGTCAGTGTCAAATGGTAACAATGATATTTAGGCCTACATGCGAAAAGTTTTTCAGGATTTATTAGTCTGCTACACTTTGTACCTCTCAATTTTCCACTATGTCTCAGAGTGCATTAATTATCAGATGTTGGAGAAGTCTTTGAAAGTGCACCAAACCAAAAGTGAGATAATGGATTTAAAAGCTATTTTAAAACTGTTTTTGTTTAATGTAGTATATGTGATGAAATTGTTTTAAAAGCTTATTCTTCATACACTGAATCTGTACTTTGTCTTTTGGGTATTTGTGTTGTTGATGTCTTTATACCAAATTGATGTCAACAATGCCACTTCATGTAGTCTATAGTATTTCTGCATGATCAGCAATATGAAATTATGTTGTCAGTATTATCTCTCTAAAATTGAAAAGAACATTGAAAGTGACCCAAAATATACATGTATATTTGATAAAATTGTAGACTTCATTTAAAATATCTGGCTGAGTTACTCAGTCCTGAAGAAAGTACAAGAGTTCTAATAACTTTAATATGTAAACTGGTAATTTACAGATACTGTGCATACATTATCTGTATAATGTAGGCCTATACTGTCAGTGTGTTGTTTATGTTGTATGTGTGTAGGAGGGCAGTGTACTGTTACTGTGTCTTCTTTTATCAGCATCTGTCTATATGTCCTGCATAGTCTACACAAATACATAAGTAGGAGAAACCTAACAGGGACGAGACTGGAGCATAAGGTTTGGTATCTGAAGTGTTGGGGTGGGGGATGGAGGGGGAGGGGGACAGTGAGAAGGGAGGGGGTCGAGAGAAGCAGAGCGAGAAGATGAGAGAGAACAGGAGTGGCAGGCGCGGAGGTGTGAAACGTTTGTGCCCACTGATGTTGTCATAGCGCTGGTGCTCTTGTTTAATAAGGATTTGGGCGACACTCTCCCGAGATCCCTACCTGGTTTGGATAAATACTGGCGAATGATCCTTCTTCAAGGCGGTTCGGGAGAGGCTCCGTGTTTATTCTGGAATCTCATTTACTTGCCCCCATGCATGCATCCCGGAGACCAGAAGAAAAGAATCCTCATATTTGATTTCAATTCTGTGCATAGTCATCATCCAGTGTACCCTCGTGGTTGGCTGATTGTCGCGCCGAGACTTACCGAGTCTGCTTGGCAAGATTTTGTCAGTCCGAGCCCCGTCCAGGATTCAGGTTGGATGTTCTATGCATGCCTGCGCTTGCCATCTGTAAATTCTGTACTGGGCCGGCCAAACGACTTGGAGCGAGATTTATCTTTTCGTCCCTGAAATATCTTCGATGATGGTTGACAAATATTTGGTGAGAAATATGTTTTATTTGATTTCGATTACTCAGGGTGTCGTGGCAGAGTTCCTGACCGATTTGTGTAAACCACACAATATTTGTGAAGCATTTCTGAAGAAGGGACTGGCCTCGGTGTGTGCATAGTTTGTGTAAGATATGAAGTACACCCAGAAACGATTACATCAAGTGGGTCTTTGTGCAACTTTACACATTGCAAATTATATTTGCTGTACACCCCAGGCTCTTGGCATCTCTTATGACACGTGAACACTTGGAATGAATATGTTTTTTCTTTCACGTGTGGCAGGACAGACAAACCATAAGAATGCCCCCTGCCATTGATGCAATGTGCATATATTCCTCACTGTCGGATCCTGTTCTTTGCTTCTCCTTTTTTTTTTCTTCTTCTTCTTTAGCTAGACTCTTCTGCAGAGGGTATGAAATGTGCAGGCTGGTATGCAGCTTGAACATTGTCACTTTCCCCTCTTGGTACAGAGCTGGCTGCAGCGACGGGGCCTGACAAATTGCGTGATTTACGAGGGTGGCTTACTCCGTCCTCAGTTGCACATTGAACAATGGATCGTGATGGGATTACCCGCAAGTTCAATTGCATTGACATGCGTTTATTCTCCTTGTCTGATAGCTAATACAGCAATGTCAGGGGTAGCGGCCTAATCAAGACAGATGAATGTAGAGTTGCGTGAGTCATGTGCGACTGACATTTGCCTAAAGAAAAAGCAAGAAAACTTGTCAATTGAGTGTGGACAGTGACAGCGAATGAAGCTGTCTTTTTAATCACTCAGAGGTAAACTCTATGTGGCAGGTAAGAAAATGTTGTGTTGTTTGTCTGTTTCCTTGTCTGGCCTTTCTAGGGATTTATGCCAGCACGCATGTGTAGCAAGAAAATCTGAGGGGGAAGTCTTCTGTGTACTACTTACGAGAGTGGACTGAACATTCTGCATCTTGCATATAATTATGTACAATATGTAGGTGGAGTATGCATTCAGATGCCAATGATGTCATGACTGCCGGATCAATATTTCTCATTCTATAGCAACTCAAAGCATTAGAAAAAAGATAGCAAAAGGAGAAGAAGAAGAAGAAGAAAAAAAAAGAAGTCATCCTACTTTAGAGAATGCATTTGATTCATGTCTGGAATAACTGCTAAATCATTTGTGCCCAGGGGTAAATAAACCCCCCCCCCAAAAAAAAAAATAAATAAAAAAATAAAAAAAAAATAAATAAATAATAATAATAATAATAATAAATAAATAAATAAAATAAGATAAAAATAGCAAAATGAAATAAAAATAACAAAATAACCAAAAAAAAAATTTGTTTTAAAGAAATCTGTAAACTCTGTGTTCAGTGAGTGGAAAACCAAGGACAAAGTTGCAGAGAGCTTGACAAACATGCCATGTTCTTTGGCTTATCTCCAGCTCTGTGATGTACGAAATGTACATCATATTTGTACATACTAGGGACCCACATGTACATATTATAGCTTAGCCACAGCATGGCTCATTTGGAGAGGCTTATACAGCAACGTACAAAAGCAAGCGTCTGAACTTCTCTGATTGGTGACTCACAGATATCACCAGATATTATTTGTATTTCACAAAATAAGAATAGGATGTGCCTTCATTTCATGTTTTCATTGCATATTGACGAAGCAGCCGTCTTGCAGACTCTTTGTCGTGTGCACCGTGTACATTGCTGGCTGTATTAAAGATGTTAGATGCTGAAGTCAACATTTTGTTGGTGCGATACCTTCCTATGCTTCGTACAGACAGATTTATATGCATAAGGAAGGTGCATTTGCGTATTATTATATCGAAAGTGTGCCCATGCATATTATGTGACAGAAACGCATGTTTGGGGTACAGATACATTTATCTCATGCGTTTGGGGTAAGCTATTCAAAACATTCATAGCAAGCTCATAAGAGATATGTTAGACCACAGTACAAGTGAATTAGCCGTAATTTCTCTTAGCAATTGTATAATTGTCTAACTCCAAATCAACTTCTATAGTAGACTGACTGTGCTTGTAATGTGTCATTGACTGTTGTTTGGATGGGGATACAGTTACCAAAGATGGATGCTGTTACATCAGCCCATAGCTCTGTTGAGGTATTCTGCAATCTGTACACTGCTGTAGCGCAGCCCCCTGTTGTCAGCACTGAATTCAGAGGCGGGGGGGATTTACTGCAGCTCACAGCATATCTGTGTTGTATGCATTTTAGCCGTGTATCTGTCTTGTGTGAGCTTCATTGCTCTCAGCCACTCCAAGCACTTCTTTCTTCATGTGCAACTGCAAGGTAGCGAAAACTAGCTCATTACCAGTGCATGCAAGAACGTTTTAATTGATATACACTGTAAAGCAAGAAGTTTCATGGCATGAAATTTCTGTGAATTGCCACTGGCACTCAATGCATAGTGTAGACAAAAACTTTAATGTGCATTTGAATCTTGGCTCTAGCGAAATTCATGAAATCAAAATGCACATGAAAATTTGTGGTTTGTAGCAAGCCACCAAAGGGGGGGGGGGGGAGATCCTGTGGAGTAAAGGAACCATGGGACTTTGCAACACATCTCAACTGAACTACGGACAGAAACAACATTTCTGTAGATCTCATCCCTGTTTGGGCTTAAGTGCCCTTGTGCTTTTTAGGTGGCTTATATCAAAACTACTGAAGCATGGTCACAATATTTGATGTCGTCACTACAGTCCCATACTACACCACAATGCTCTGTAACTAGTAATCTCACATGAAAAGGTTTTGGATGACCAATTCCAGGTTATCCAAAGGGAACAGTAGCAGGACGGTGAGATTAGTCTCATAGAGAAAATATAAGATGATGACAATCTGGGTGAAAGGATAGATTGACCAAAAACCTGAAAATCATTTTGAATCCAGAGGACTGAGCACTTATCTTTTATGCTGTAGTCTTTATAACTGGTACTGCAAATTTGTGGCTTTGCAACTTTGTCAACGAAGTGAACAAAGCATTCATGTCAGTTTCTTTATGTCAAGGTAAACATATACATTGTAATTTGTATATTAGGCCTATATGTATAACATAGACCTATGAATAGGAAAATGGCACACATTGATTGTATGTGTGTTTGTGTCTACATATAGTCTGTATACACATTATAGAAAGATAGATATGATACGAGAGAAATTTGAGAGATGTATGGATAGATAGATACGAAATATAATTATGTTGCTTTTGCTTTATTTGCAAAATGTGTTATGGTCAAATGAGTATCAGAGAAAACATTTAGTATGAAATTTCTTTATGTGTTGGTGTTGGGAAAATTTCTTGAGATAACAAAGGGGCCTGTCAAGGAAAGTGACATTGCTGGACAGGTGTAGATGTTTACCTCTTGTGTCAAGGAGCAAATTACTTTATTCAGGATACAAGTCAAGCTTGCTGGGCACCTCCAGGGCAGGCAAGGGTGTCGCACCATGGGGGTGAGGCTGAGGTGTGCGCGGCCTGGACATAAATGGGGGCTGTTTCGGTCGGTCCTGCAAAACGTGTGGCGATGACATTCTGAGCGGATTGCAAAGAATCCACAGGATTTTAATTGGATTGTGGAAAGGTTGGGGACTGTCGTAGAACAGACCTGTGTAGCTTGGCATAAAACTAATATCTGCCGAGGCAAAGGTAGTACGAGTGTACAGTGTGTGTTATTTGTACAGCGTCCCATTTGCGACTGCATACGTTTGTGGATTTTGATAGCATTGAAGAACTCTAGACAGTAACAGGAAATGAAGTTGTGTAAGTGTAGAATGAACCTATGATTGCAATATTTGACATTGATAGTATGTGGTACTAGGATATATTACAAAGAGTTTCTCGTGTGAGAAGCTGCAAAAGGGGCAATGGCACACTGATTGGAGTGGTAAAAACTTACATATAAAATGCCTGTAGTAAATATGTATCTGTACATCATCATTTTCTGCAATATGTCACTGTCACACTTTACAAGGCATGCTAGAACCCCCCCCCCCCCCCCCCCACACACACACACACACCTACCTAACGGAACATTTTAAGCATTGCTTTATTATGTCTCTAAAAATATTAATCTGTGTCTTGTTTTCATAAAGTTTTTGGTGGTAGTTAGGTTGGTCGGCCCTTTTTGTCGGTTCAAGTTTTTCAAAGGAAGGGGTAAAAATGGGCCATCTCCTGCACTATATACCATAGCAACTGGCAGCTTCATGTAACGCAACCCCTTCATCATTCTCACACCACAGCCTCACGATGGGGTCAGTGGCTGCCGCGTTTTTCTAGCGATGATTGATTCTAGCCGCGGCACAATTTGTCACATGGGCAGGAAGGAAACAGGAGAAGGAAGGGGAGGGAGGTGGGGGGGGGGGGGCAGAGATTGCGACTTCATCTTTGAGAGAAGAAAAAATGGGGTCGAGCGCGATGAGTTTTCTCAGAGAAATATTGTAAGGGAAGATGGGTCGTAGATGAGCACGTGAAGTCTCGCCGCGGTAATGCCGCGTGTCTCGCAAATGCAAACTTCTGGGACGTGCACTCATCCATCACGCACAGATGTTCATCCAGCAGCACTGGAAGGGAGGTGTTTGTTGAAATAACCTTTCAACATGCGGAGGGAATATGATATATTTGACATGTATATGTCTTGTTCACACGTTAGGGGTTACAAGACTAATGCACATGTCTCCGCCGCAGATTAGCGTGACATGTACTGTACATGTACCGATGTGTAATAGGCCCAGTCTTTCTCCAATGCCTGTCCACTAGAATCAAGAGATGACATTTGATTATATTCTTTACATCTATCGCTTACCAATTAACCATGTACTTTTATGATCTGCCCCTTTCTTTGCATCTTTATTAATCGGTAAACTCGTTCCTGTTAACAGAGGTTTAAAACCATTAAGCATCTCCAAACCTTTCACTTCTACTAGCTTGTCAGGCATGGGACAAATACTTGTCCATTTAAAGATTTTATTTTCCTGTAAGACAGTATTGTGAGGAGCTACACGTACATCATAATACTACATATAGAAGCAATCCCTCACATCACATTGATAAAGAATTGAGGCATGTGATGAAACCAGGAAGGCATGTGCATCATAAAACATAGCTCTTTTCACTATCATGTGACATCACATAAAGCGAAATTTTGACAAATTATAGTTAGAAGCAAACATCACTTTCAAACCTGTGTGAAATTATGGTAGGTATTTTTTTCTCTCTCAAAGGAGACGTCATATCAGAATCGCTAAGGACATTCTTTGATTTGGTGAACTGCTTTTCCTGTTTTCTGTTGCTGTACATGAATCAAATTTTGTAAAGAGAGTTTGTGTTTTCTATCATTTTCTACCATTTAGGATGAATGTAATCAGTGTTTCTCAGAACAATAGTTTTGTAACAGTTATATATCTATAATAGGCCATCTTGGAGTTGGTTATTGATTACCTCTTTCTTTGCTGTAGTTTCCCCATGTGGTATAACCACAGTGTGTGAGTGTGTACATATTTCACATATTTCGAGGGAGTCATCAGAGCGCAACCATGTTAAATGCCAATCTCTTGAAGATACAGACATGAACTGATTTTGATTTCTGACCAAAGTGTCAGACGGCATTCAGTGCTCATTTCCTGCAGAGCACCGCTTCTTCTTTCCCGGTAAAGAGGCACACAAAAAAGTGTTCGGCATGCAAACCAACCACACCAATTTGAATGCGTGATGTGTGAGACCATAGAGTATTGATTAGAGTTCAATTTGCAATCTAGGTCAGACTAGCAGAAAGGGGTGACATTGCAGACCCCTTTTATACTAGAGATGGAGACTTAAAAAATGGATGACCGAATAGAGTCACATCCCTTTGTCATCTCAAGTTACCCACTGACCATCCTCTTCCCCCGGTGTCCTGGGGAAACGGGGGATGCCCTCTCATCCAGAGAAGGCATCAAATTAGGAGCGATGGTCTTTTTGTGCAGGGGAATGAGTTGTGGTTGCCCATCATCTGCATGGAGAGTAGGATGGGAGACTTGTTTTGAAACCAAGCTGCCCTTTTATGATCCAGAGCAACTACCAAGTGTGAACTATGAATGACCAAGCCTGGATGATCCCTGACAGTTTGGTCAAGGTATCTGCCCAAGGCTGGATCCGGTTTCATCACCCTGCTATTGTAGCTGATATTTATTTTGCATGTGCCTTGCACCACTCAAAGTGATGTTTCCTGTATAATAGAGTTAAGTATCTTTTGTGTTCTGGAATGAATTATATGTAATGATATTGTTAATCTAGGGTATTCAATCTAAAATAAAGCTCAAAGTTTGTGGAAGTTGTGCTCTTATTTCAGTGAAGATGTGTATTCAAGTCACTGAAGTGTAAGTCTCCACAGATATGATTTTACTTTAATAGTCCTTACTTTTTTTTTTTTGTTCCTGTGGAGGAAGTGAACTGCACTTGGCAAATTGACCTCATGGGTAATACTGTTTTGGCATGTTGGCGTTCTATTATTTGCACGTTGAACGTACTGTTTTTAATAGGCCAAGGACTCTTTGTAGTTTTTCATGAAGTAGGCATATGTGCCCACATTGGCAAGTGTGAGTGTTTGCATTTGTGTGTTTAGATTTCACCATACCAGGCAAGGTAAATTAAAAAGTGTATGTAATATCAAGGCGTCATCTTTCGAGGGATTTCAACTTTCTCTGTTGCACTTGAAGGTGCTTCATGTGTTGTACACTACATGTGAGCTATCAACTGTGTCTGATTGCTGTAATTTAGTTGATTGTAACTGTGGTAATTTGTTAAGTATTATGTGAATGCGGTTAGTGACTTATCTCAAATTAGCTGATGTGTCAATATTTCATGCAAATTGGCCCAAACAAAATGCTCACTTGCCCTGGGAGTTTTGTATCACTGATAGTCACTTTCCCTTGATGTATTACAGTTGGTATATGACCGATGAGTTAGGAGGAAGTTTATATTGCTGTCAATAAGCAAATGCTCTACAAAGGAAATTATATCGACAGGCTGCTTGTTCTGGTTTTGCCCCCCCCCCCCCCCCCCCACTACCTTGTAGGCCCTGTGAATCACAGTTAATTTTGTCACATTGCCTGTAACATGTTCCTGCCAGATTTTTCAGGGCAAATACACCTGTCTAAATACCTTTTATCGTAGGAAAGAAAAAAAAAACTCTTGCGCTCCCTCTCCATGTTTACCAATGCCAACAGATTGTATTGACTAATCCCTCAAAGTCCGGGGTGTATTTTCCTCAGATTTGCAGTCTAGACTTGTGGGTAGCATTATGTAACCATTCTGCCCCCACTGTTTCTGGACTAGAGAGTGTCTAAAGTGCTGGCACCCTGGTGTCAGCTTGTGTGCAGGTTGTGACCTCGGAGCAAGAGCCCGCTGCCAGGGACTCGGTGTGCCTGTCACCGGGGTGACAGTGGGCTTGATGGGTTATTGTAGCAGGGAGGGCGTGTTTTGACACCGCAGTATGTGTGTCGAGTTGATTTGGGCGACCCCTAGCTCATTGAGTGAGCAATGTTTGATGAATGCACCAAGTCGGCCCCTCTCATGAATTGAGCCATTTTCACACCATCAAGTGCAGACATTTGCCAGTATTGTATGTGGTGGTGGTCCATACACTCGCCAAGCAATGTGCTGTTCACTCCATTTCCTTGTCAATTTGTCATTGAGGATTCGTGATAGGGTTTACTTCGTGCCAGGATTTTATTTTTTCTTCTTGAGATTTGTCCCAGTGCACTTTGTTCCATTGCACTTTGCTACTGGTCTGCACATTCTTACATTCCAACAATGTAATTTCCTTTTAAGAATATATCAAAAGTCTTGGTAACATATTATTGATAGAGGATTTTAGGTGAGTCAAGTTTGATTTAAAAATGAAAAAGAAAATAAAAAGACTTAAAGTATCAACAGAAATGGAAAATTGGAGGAATATATCACATCTTCACACAAACCAGAATGCAGGCCTGTTGGTCACATAACTGGCAATGCCTGTGGATGGAGGCAATATTTGAAGGCAGTAGCAAGATACCACAAGTCTAGATACAGTAGCTCAAAGATGCACTTTCACTTTTTGCAGATGAACAGTTTGTCGGTCTGAGCTGAAACTGCGCAAACACACGTCTGACACTTAACGTTTTCAAGTGCATCTTCAGGCAAAATGTGGGTGTAAAGTGTGAGGATGGTTTCAATCTGTAGACCTACAGGTGACTCAAAACTGGTAATCAGCAGAAAGTGATATTATGCGAAAGAGCTACTCTCAAAGGTCTATGTGTGCAAGCTACAGTTTGTAAGGTGCGTGATGTGCACCCCTATGTATTAAAGCATTCTCGGAATCTTAAACATCATTGAACGTTCAGCTGTTTGTTAAACGCTTTGTGGCACCACACACACTAGATCATCAGTGTACTGATTCAGAGAATGAAGAAGGTCAGACTGAAGTCGTGCATGTAAGCCTATTTGCATTTGTGGTTTATTTTTGTTGTTGTTTTTGCCATAACACTCTTGTCACATATTCTGCTCCACTTTAGCAATCTTATTATGGTGGCCCAGTCAGGCAAAGGTATTGTTTTAAGCTGCTTTGCGTAATGCTGTCAATCTGATTAGCGTAAATCTGGGTAGATTTTTTTTTTTTCTCTCTCTCAAGGTGTTAAGAAACACATTCCATGCATATCAAGTAATTTTTTGTTGTTGTTTTTTTGTAAATCTTAAAGCAAACTTGAATCACAATCCTCCCATGCATGTTTCTCAACACGTATTCTTGCCAGATTTCCGTAATCGCCTATATGTGTTTTCCAATTGAGTACGGGATACACTGTTGCTTTCTGAATGGTTTTACTGTTAAAACACAGTTGAGAAGGCTGAGCTTACATGTAGCTTGGTCTTGTATTTAATACTTATTTTGACTTTGTAAGTAGACAACACAAGCTGTGAGCTACATAAGGATATACGCCTACCTTGTATGCTTCCCTTTTCGATTTTGTGCCATTTTCATTTACTTTCAAAGTTTACAATGTTTGTTAATGCCTGTGCATCAAGAATAAGTGAGGAACTATTTTGTGCACAGTATTTTGTAGGATTCCATCACACCCTCTTTCTCAAAAACAACAAAAAGCATAGCCAAGTGTGCATTCTTGTCTCCTTCAGATGTGACCAACAAATTGTGTTCAATTTATTAAGTGCTTCATTCCACAAAGACTTTTGATTCAGGAAGAAATGAAGCAGCCATTGCTGAAGCCATTTTTGTGTGTGTGTGTGTGTATCACCCTCAATTCTTTTGTGTTTGTGTGGGGGGGGGGGTGACTTGTGTAAATGAACTTAAGGGTAAAAGATCATATTCATTGTTCTGGCAAGAATGTGTATGAGGAAAACGTAATAATGATTTCCTTGCCTTGCTATGGTAGTGTGCTTCTCCGCCTGGGCAATGCGAGCAAGATAGGATCAGTGGTGTGTACCTGGAAACTTGTTCCATCATTGTTCGGAGGATATTCAGTACATTGATTCTCAAAAGTGGTTCTCATCCGTCGGATCGCGGGCGTCGATTCTGACGAGGGGTCATGCACCGTGCCTGCAAACATGTTCACAGTTGTCATGCCGCATTATTAGCAGTCCAAACTTCCTGGCCTCTCAAACTGTTGTCTATGGAGTTCACCGGCAGTCGGTTGTGGGAGCTAATCCGCCACTCTGAAAGGCTCTTTACAAATGTTCTCTCCCCACCGTTGAGAGGAGTTCGTGGCAGTGGCCTTGCTTCTTCCCACTGGGGTGACTTTACTCCCAATAGTGCATGTACCCCGTGGTATTGCATGTCAATTGGTTCACCACGAAAGCAGATCAATAACCATTAGCCTGACATTACTATTCACCGCCCCTCCAAAAGGGCATATTGGACAAGTGTCCAATAAGTTAGTATCATAGGCAAGTGTTGCAACTTTCTACTTGCCTCACAGTGAGTTTCACCTGCCCTTTTAGCTGTTGGGCGTGTGTAGGTTTGTAGCAAATCTGATCAGACTTTTACTTCTGTATGCACTCAGGATTTTCTTTCATTTCTTATATTAAGTTGGGAGGAATATAAGTGACTTTCATCTGAGATAGAGTGTACAGAATGCAATCCTCCCTTTCATGCTTGATGTCTAGGTTTTTATGTTGCGACAAGCTCTTGGAGAGATTTAATTTTCATTGTCAGTGACAGAATTGTCATTGATCTCATGTGATAAATGTCTGTTCTTCACATTACAACCAAATTGTGTTGATAGGCCAGTGAAAACAGTATCTATAATAATCAACTCGGTTTCTGGAATTGCTGTGTCTTGCAGTGCTGTTGTTTGATATTTGATAAAACAGTATTGTATTTATTTCCTTCTTTATGGCAGTGCTGCCTACCTCTAGCAGATCTTAGCTAGACACCCATCAAAGTTTAGAAATGAGAGCCCGTCCCCTCCCCCTCTTCTCCCGTCTCCTCCCCCCCCCCCCCCCCATCAATATCAACAACACATGAGATCATTAAAGGAATGTAGTGCTGCACATTTGAACTTCCCCTTGCCTTTAACCTATCTTTCAGCTCCTTTCATTTGCAGGAGCCATGAGTTGAAATGACTCTTTACCTCTACAATATTTTGACAACAAGAGGTGATGAAACAAGCTGACTTTTTTTCACCTTTACCTGTCATTCAGACAGGTATTTGAATTGTTGACAATTTTCTGAAGGAGGAGAAAGGGAGAGAGGAAGGGGAGTGAATGAGACAAGGGAGGTGGAAGTCAGAGGAGTACATGAGAGTTGGTTTGTCTTGAGCAGAGGGCGATAAAATTGATATTGCGAGAGATGCGCGGGGAGTGAGTAGAGAATGTCGGAGCAGAAACAAGATACAGTGGCAGAAAGATAGATCTCACTGCGCCAATGATCAAATTCGAAGATTGATTCTGGAATATTATGTGGAACTCTTTCTTCAAGTTTAGTAGGAAGACATCAAACCGTCCAATTCAATACTTTGATAGTCTGAATGATTGAGTGTGCGATGTCGTGTGAAGTGCCTCCAAAAGGCCTTCAGAGTGCAACATTTGTGGAGGGGAGATATAATTGATGGAGATGGTCCGAAAAGACCATGGAGAAAGTGCAAGAAAATGAACACTTGATGAACTAGTTCTCGAGGATGCCCTGGTTTGATTGACGGACAGTCAGGACGCAAACTGTTGATATAATTTTGCCGAGAGCCTTCCGAGTGCTGATTCGGGACTGGCGGGCAGGGCTGTCTAATTTCTGCTCCTGCCAGTGCTGTTTTGAGAGAAAAGAAGATGAGAGAGAGGGAGAGATGGGTGGTGGTAATGATGCAGGAGATACCAAAGATGAGGATGAGATGTTGGGAGTGTGAAAGCCCATCCCTTTCCAGGGTCCCTGGAAGGAGGAATATTGTGATGATAAATCCCGCAGCGGAGAAGGAAATGTGCTGTTTTCATCATGTGCAGCAAGACTGGCCTGGTTTCCTTGTGAAAGATCTGCCTTCTCTTTGCAGATGTAATCTCTCTCTAATGAGAATGGCTCGCATTCCATCTGATAATATTTGCTTGTGCTTTTCGTGTAGTTTACATGAAATAGGGTGGGGTTGCATTCTCCTAAAAAAGGTGACTTTTGAAGTTTTCTTTTTTTCCATTAATGGAGAAGATATGAAGATGACCACTGAATAGCTTTTTAGCTGTAGTTTTTTCCTTTACCTCAAAATTTCATGCTGCTTTTGCACATCAATCGATCTCATGATGTCAGTTGCAAATTGCATCTGCGGTAGACACTCAAGGCGATGTTCCCTTAAATGCATTCTGCCAATACCAACCAGCTCCAAAACTTCCTGAAAAAATCAATGTCAAACATTCAGCAAGAATTGGCACTCTTCTTCTGTAATCCTTATCCTCTTCCCATCATTATTACCCCCCTTCCTCCCCAATCCTCTTTAGAGCCACCTCCCTCTTGAATGCCCGAGAGCATTTCGGCAGAGCATTCTAAAGAGGAGTGTACATTATAACAGTTTGTAAGAGAGGTGACCAGTCAGAGGACACGACGGTGTGTACCGTACATCTCAACTTCTTGAAAGTGAAATTTGCAGAAATTAATGAAATTGGGAATATGGACTTGGCTGGGAAGCCCCCTCTGCACTGCCTAGCAGCAGCTCTTTCCAATCGTCGCATTCCTCTCCCAGTATTTGCAAATGTAATGTGAGTCTCTGCCGTGAGTCACGTATGAAGGCGAGTGCTCCCGACGATTTCTGCAGGTGAAAGCGCATCAGTGCAAATAAGGAAAAGCTGTTTAAGTTTGTGACAACTTAATGACTAATCTACGCCCCCTATATGCACACACACACACACACACACACGTTACACATATGATTACCAGTTCGGCAGCTAAAATCAAAGCATTTCTGATGAAATGCAATGAAATACAATGAAAATCGCAAAGGAGCAAAACATGTTTGTAAACATTTTGCTGTCATGAACTTTGCTGAAAAAATGTTTAGCAAAGTTCTACTAATGTAATACACTTCTAACCTGCCTTAAAATGCAGAAGTGTATCATAATGAGGAATGTAATTTGGCACACTTGCAAATTGCAGTCTTGAACTATTGATATTCCTTTTTGACAATCAGATATTGGTGTGTTGTTGCCTTGGCCTCTGGTTTGTGTTTAAATCAAAATGCTACTATGTTTTATGTGGTTGCAAAAATGCGTAAGTGGGACTGAGCATTCATAGTAGTTGGTTGTACAAATTGCTATGCCTTTTTTTGTCGATGGATTGCTAAAAGTAACACAGATTTGCAAAATGCTGCTTGATTGTAAATAAACCCAATTGATGTGGCCAATGACTAGAGTGATTGTTTTACGTAATGATGAATAATGGAATGTTTTGTAGAAACATCATGTAAGAAGTTTACAGGCTATATACATAAACCATTTTCTCTTTTAAACACTTTTCTTCTGGCATAATGTAATATGTATTTAAATAATGGGGACACTGTGGTATAGTGGAGAAGACTCTTGACTTTCAAAAGGAGATCCCAAGTTCTAGTCCTGGCTAAGTGTTTACGACTTTAGACAAGATGTGGTCTGTGAGGGCCCTTGCGACTTAGGTGTTGAAATGGGTACCTGGCAATGCTAAACACTGAAGAGGCTACCCTTGGGATGTAAAGACCATCTACATATGCGTAAGATTTCTTCTTCTTTTTTTTTCTTTTTTTAGTCTTGTTCATGCGGGAAAATAAAGTTCCAAATGATTAAGATACAAGCAATCAAATGCTACATTCCTAGAGATAAAACAAGCAAAACTCAAGCAGAGAGAATAGGGAAATAGAGACAGACAGACAGACAGACATACAAAGAAAGAGAGGAAAAAAAAAAAGAGGGAGAGAGTGATCAGGATAATGTTTCAAGGAGGGAACATGAATTTGAGTAGTGAAAACATTGTTGCTCTTTAGCCAACATGGATTTGATTGGACTGACAGAGACCTGTTTATTTTGGTAATGTGCTGGAGTGTGACAGGTTGTCGGGGAGTATGTGTAAACTTGACTGCAGAACTGGTGATGGTCGTGAGAGGCGGGAGTAACGACGGCGGTTACATTTCGGGAGAGGAAATATTCGGAAACTGCGAGAGACAAGACAAATAGTGCCTTCAGAGGAAAGGTAATTTCAGAGTTGGTTGTAAATGTGAATGGAGTAAAATGTGGCCTCTGTCTGTTCTAGAAGAAGAAAAAAATAATATGTGAGATATGATTTTATATAATGATTATTGGTAATTTGTTTCATCCCATTGCTCTGAACACAGAGAAGTATTTGCTCATGTGGTTGTAGTTCTCTGTCCTGCTTTCTCTCTCTCTCTCTCTCGCTCTCTCTTTCTCTCCCTGTCTTTACGATTTCAGGCATTTGAGTATGTCTTGACTGTTGCTCACATACGTTTCGAGTTTCTTATGTAATTTTTATTTTATTAAGCTCTGTTGAATCTGAAGTGAAAAGGTCAAATGCGGTCGCGCGTCTTCAACAAACAAGAAGGAAAAAATGTGAAATACAGAGAAAATGTAATGTATGCATATATATTTCCAGTTCTGTTTAATTGCGATGACTCAAAACAGGAAAAGCACAGGTCACTGTGTTTTTTGCAGTATCCCGTCAAGTTTATCATCAAGCATAGTTTCATTGCTTCATTCTGCACTGGTTTCATTTTTTTTTTTTAAATACCTGCATGTTCTGTTTCTTTCGTCACATAACGTCTCATGTTACTGTTTGCTTGTGGGAGAGCTTGAAGCTACATCAGAGCAATAAGGACAGCCAAATGTAGATTTCTGGAAAAGCGTGGAGGAAGTGTGTAAGGGAAATCTGTGCGGTTGGGTACTGATTGAAATAAACCATTGATCCGTGCAAGTGGACTGCTCGATAGAGGAAAAAACAATGCTAGAAGCTTTCCAGTAATCGCCCTGTGAGCACGGATATTGTGTTTTCTTCATCGGGAGCTGAGATTATCAACGTCCCAACGGACAGAGTACAGGTGATATTGTCAATTCAACATAGTCTCTGTACTCCTTCATTTTGAATAGTGATGCTCATATAAACATTAGAAATGTTTTTCTTTGCTTATGTACCTGATTGATGAAATGCCACTTTGTCATCATCATCATCATCATCAATGTTAATATTATCATTATTATTGCACTGTATTGTACCTCTGCGAAAGTGCTATAATGAGATGGTAAGTTGTACAAGCACAGTTGCTAAACTCTGTGCTGTACAGCACTTCCATCCTGAAGCAAAAGTCCCCTTAAACAGTTTTGATACAGTGGTCCAGATGATTTTGATGCATTAAGCATTGAAAATACGGATATCATTCTAAAAGGTATTATACATACACAAACAGCCAAAGTCGTACAGTGAATTCACATTGGTCATGTAAATATGTTTGATGAATTCTGTGAACACCTTTGTTTCTTGGTTTTCTCTTTACAGCCATAGTTTAGATATTGGTATTTGTTTTTCAAGCAAAAACAAATACACATGTACCTGTCTTTTTGAGCCTGGAAGGTCTTTTGAATGCTTCTAACAGCCTGTGTATGTTCAGCCTGTGCTGGATGTCTTTTGTGTATCATATTGATAGTTTGTGTGAATGTTCTGGCCATGTTTCAGGCAAGGGGAAGTTGTACAGTACACTTTGCATGGGTGTTCTTTTGTTGGCTTATTTTTTTTTTCAGGACTATTTCAGACTTTTGTAGGTGAATTTTGCAATTGCTAGTATGTGCACATTGGTGTGATTGCACAATTATTTCAATTTGACTATATTTCATTTCCACATTCCTTGTCAGTCATCATTTCCAGAGAGAGAGAGAGAGAGAGGAAGAAATGTGATGGCACGAGAATAATGATAATACAGAGGGGAGATGAGAGGCGTTGGATGGGATTGGAGTCACAATTGAAAGAAGAGAGAGGGGATAATGCATCTGCCATGGGGCTGGGGGAGGAGGCAATCTTCGGCTATTTACTCTGGACGTTACACTAGAATTCATCGTTTGATTCCTCTGACAGGAGTAATCCCCCTCACCTTGCCCCGGCACGGCACACGGGGAGTTGATGGAGAATGATGCGATCGGTTTAGGAGATGCCTTGTCAAGCAACAGCTAATATGATGGGATTGGGGGGGGGGGGGAGGGAAGAGCAGGGAGGTGCATGTGGGAATAGATGGGGAAATGGGGGGTAACCAGGAGTTTTTAGGAAGATTTTGGGGATGGATGTGGAAGATAGAGGGGGGAAATATGATTCTCTGGAGTGTAGACACCAGTTACACCTCTACTTGTAGACAAGTGCATAGGCTACCCCCCTACCCCATGCACTCGTAGTAACCCCCCCCCCCCCCCCCCCCAATCACCAAGGCTTCATTGTACAGACAATTTAATGGGCCACAGAACAACAATCCTCACACGTTCACACTTCCATAATGAGACTGCCCCTTCTTTTAACGATGACAAATGTTTCTTTTGAATATTTCTGTCTCGTAAAAGAGCACAATACATCTTTGAAATGTGTTATGATGTTAATATGGAATATGAAGCACAACTACTGGGGAAAGTCTGACAAGAGAATGACATAGATTTCAACACCAGAATGCTGTGAATACTGTAAATACGCACAATGTTCTAATGAAAAAGCAAAACAAATCTGACTGAGATTATGCATTCATATGTTCAGCACCCGAACTGGAATACTCTCTCTCTCTCTCTGTAAATGAGAAATTGCAACCTGTTGAGGGCTTTCAGAGGTAGAATTAGAAGCACATGCTTTCAATGAAGATATTAAAGTTTTTATAAAGAATCAAGATCTCTCGCATTTCAGTAGAATGTATCCCTATAGTTTATGCCCTTTAGAAATTTACAGCTTTATTTCAGAGCATTTCTAAACAGTTTCTTCCTATGTTCCTTACTTGGGGGATGAGGGTTTAACTCTCTGAGTATGCAACATAATCTCAGTAATTCAACATATTTGCCATACAGTTGCTGTAATTTGACTATTCTATGAAGATAAAGAAAGCGAGTCAGCATGAAATGAATTATTGTTGCTAGACTGAATAAGATTGTGTGTTTGATGGCAGTGAAAAATAGGAGGTAAAATTATTGCTGTCAACACTGAATGAAAGAAAACAGCGATACCCACAAAATAACCAGCACAAAATACAAATTCTAATACAGAGCAGACCTGCTGCCCATTATGCTCACAGTGCATTAGCAAAAGTGATCCACTGACATCATGCAGATCTAAGAGTGGATCTAAAGTTTTTTTACTTTTGAGTGTTTTACAACCAGAGAAGTGAAACGGACGATAAATAAAACATGTAACTCTTGAAAGATGAGAAAGGCAGCTAAAGGAAAGGAAGATTGGCTGAGGGAAAGGAAAATGGAGAAGAGAAGTGTGAAAGAGAAAGGAAGGAAAGAAAAACATAACAAAAACAGGTGACCCACTCAAGTATGATGAGATGGCTTGACAACCAACAAAAAAAACAAAGTGAAACAAAACAACGCAAAAAGCAAATGGTTCTTCCCCTGACCTACATACTCACCTGCTTAGTCAGGTTAGAGCATCACGATTCTACCTGGTGCCTTAATTTATCGGGATGACAGAAAAAAAAAAGGTGGGGGAATCGAGGGAAAAGTCACGCTTTCCCTCCTTTGAAGGGGATGAGTAATACCTGAATTTGCATTGAAATTTTCTGAGAGCGGTCATCGTAAGCATCTAGCAGAACACCTAGGTGCAGAGCACACCTATGAGATCGTGTTACACTTCAGAATCCTCTCCTTTTCTATCTCTTTCTCTCTTTCAATCGCATCCCGCAAAGAAGATGCTTGATGGACGTAATCGTTGCACTGTTCGAGAGTTTCACCTGTGGTGGGTGTGAGAATCCTGTCAGAAATTCCCTTCTCGCCAACACAAAAGAATACAAGCAATGGCATTCTGGGAAATAGTTGACGGAGGAAAGACACACACACACAAAAGTGCCCTTAAATTCTTTCCATTATTCAATGGCAGATGTTGTAGATTACCTGTGGTTGACATCATTTAGCAAAATTTATATTCTCTGTGATCTCTTGTGTCTAATTGGCAAATTGATCTTGTTGTTATAACCTTGTCATATCTTTCCTCTTTAGTGAATGTACAATGTAGTCATTGTCAAATCATGTTTCATTCATATAGTATCTGTGTACGTGTACGTGTACTTAGCTACAACATGAAGCACCGTCAGTGGACAAAGGGGGTGTTAAGATATCCTGGAATGTATCAGCCCTTTAATATATGACTTACCAGCAAAATTTTTTATCTGTTTTTTTTTTGGGGGGGGGGGAGGGGTGGGGATGGGGGTCATAGCAAAACTGTTATCTGCGAGTCAGTCTGCAGAGCTACTAAAGTCTCCCTCATTCTGCAGGAGGCTTTTTGAAAACTTCAATAAATGTCCCTTCTCGTCATCTGGACAAGAGAATATAAGAATCTCCCTGATTTGAGAAATTATTTGTTTTCATTGAGATGCATGTATAACATGCCAGCATCCCCCTCCCCCACTGCTCTTTGGAATCTGCCTGATTTTGGCTGTGTTCATCTAACTCAAGAGAGAGAATCATGTTTCAAAGCGTGTTTCGAATGCCGTTTATGAACGTGGTTTGAAACGTGATTCTTGGGGTGCCACGTTTATCTAGACATCTACAATCGTGATTCAAGAGACTCGCTGTGGAGCTGCTTTTTGCCTTTGGACCAGGGAAGTAGAGGTCAACTGAGGTGCTCTCTTTTTCGTAACCTATGGCACGTATTCTCCAGGATGATCTTGGCTTCTTAATTAGAGATTTAAACAGTTTCGTTTGTCTACCACCCAAAATACCTCAAATGCCTTTGCTAGGATTATGATTCTGCCTCATGAAAATTTTTTTTTAGGTAAGCGCACCCTTTGATGGTTGGATGTTGGCAGCCCTGCTGTCTGTCATCCCTCCGTGTAATGACAAACAACCACAAAAATGCGTGTGCGCGCATGGATATTGCCGTGAAGCACGTTTTTGTAATTGAAAGTTAGCAACAGTAAAATACTGTACATTATGGTCTGTATTCCACAGAACTTGTTTCATGAAAGATTATCATTACTCAGCAGATATCGCAGTAAAGAATCATGTAATGGATGTATTCAGTTCTGGCATTTTCATACATCAGTACAACACCTTACAAGTTTGGAGCTGATAAAGGAACCTTTCATCTTGAAGGCACGAGAAAGATGCCTGCCCTTAGCTTCCAATTCTTAGAATCGTAAAAGTGAGGTCACCACAGAGTCGCTATTTACAACATACAGTTTGTGTCATTGCATTCTGCACACGACGTAGAATATTTTTCATACAAACTGGGCAAGTGATACTGAATGCCCCCTGCAAAAAGCAGTTGGTGCAATCTTGGCTGGGTGTACCAATATGGCTGCTTTTTAAATGACCTTTTTTTAAGCACTCTGGTCCTTGTGCCATCTGCTTCCCCACATGATTTCAGCTTACAGAGTTCAGCTCTGCCAAGAGGCATCGCATGGACAATGATTAGTTTACTTGTGGGAAACGTAGCCCTCACAAAAAGAAAAAAAAAAGGAGGATATAAGGGAAAAAATGTCTGGCATTGTTGATGCTGGGATTGCAGTTTCTATTGTACTTCATACATCGTTGCATAAGCAACGATCTCCTCGCGACACATAAATCTAGCAGTATGGTTGAATGAGCGTTTTGTAGCTCTCTCATATTGAGCTGTCAGACGCAATTGCCAGCTCAACGAAGCTCCGCATTCATCGAGGGCAATAACAAGGAGTGCCCATGTTACGGTCAAAGTGTGTTATCAACCCTGACTACTGAACAATGAAGAGCTGACACTTGCCAGGTGTCATAAATGTACTTGGTACAGCCATCCTATACATGTCATTGTCTGTTACTTTCATTTGACAATATAGGACTAAGCATTGGGAACAAAAGGTGACATGTAACCACCCCCCCCCCCCATTTATCAAAAAAGGCATTCAAGTTAGGTGCAAAAATCAGCATAAATGTTAGAATTATCAGCTGCCTTGTAGAAGTATTATTGTCCTGAATATTAAAAAAAAAATGTATTAGGCATCTTTTTCATAATTTAGCTTGATGTGAGATGAAATGTGGTGTTATGCAAGTGAACCAAACTTACAGTACTATTTTATAAATTATTCAAAAAAAAAGTGCATGGTCCAGCAAAGCAGGTTGGTGATGGTAGCAAACACTGACACTAGTAGCAACCAGTATCTTGTGCAAAGATGGAAAAAAACAAAACACACACACACACACACACACACACACACACACACAAACATTTTTCTCTGGGAGGAAGTGTGTGTAATACACAGATCCTGTGTCATACATGAAATGCACTAAAGGGAAATATAAAAGATTGTATGATGATGATGTCTATTCTTGAGTGTCTGCACTAGGCCAGATAAGATGTTATACTAATGATGCACAGGATAGAGTGTGTTAGTGAAGGTGCGGCGCGCTCGAGAGTATTGATAATGGTGCGACATGCACGAGGCGCAGCCGAGTGCATGTTTGCAACCGTTGTCAATACTCGAGAGTGAGCCGCACCTTCACTAACGCCACGAAATAATCCTGTGCATCATTTGTTTTATAAAATGGGTCGAAAACTAACAGCATTATTCACGTACCTTTGTGGGTCAATACCAGTCAGCTACATGTAGCACTCGCTCAAAAGTCAAGATGTCCGAAGATGTTCGTCCCAAACATTTACGCACGTCGCACTCGGAAATCCCGCACATAAGTACTGTACGTACGTATAAGAGTATACGTACGCCACGTACTGTTCATGCACAAGAAAGGCCGCCGGCTGTTGTGGCAGCCCGCGGCCCGAACTAGAAGTTGTTTACAGGATTGACAGCGCGTATAGTAGCGCGTGATGCACTTGTAACAACTGATTGAGTGCGCACTGCTAGTGTGAACATTGTGACGTACGTCAGGCCAGGGAGGTGGAAGAGAGACTCTTCTTAGTGCATACCTGAAGAAAATAATGCACGCACATGTGACTCATTTCAGCGCTTCCTATTGGCTACATTCTTGAACTCATTTTATAACATATGATAGTTTATAGCCAGTGGATATTCAAACTGTTTGGACATTTCTGAATGTATGATGTCATTCTGTTGTCCACTAGTCTGTTTTGCTTGTCATTCTTCTTATGTTGTTTTTGTTGTGTGTGTTTTTTTGTACAGTAGGTCTGTCAGGGGTAACCTCCCCTTTAACGCTTTGATGGAAACAAATGAGGAGCATCCATATTACAATCGATGTGTAATTTCATCTATGGCTGCAGACAATTTTGCGGCTGGTGTACATCAGGTGGCCAATATGTACTCCTACTGTACTGTATGCTACATTCAGTTCTACGTTGAGGTGGAATCAAAATAGTCATACTCTGGAAGATGAATACTGTGGTATATGATGTCGTGATACAGCTTTGTGTGTTGAAACTGACTTGCAAATGGGGTTGTTGAATAGCACAGGCTGCATAGCATTGTAGTTTGACAATGATATGACGCATGGAGAAGAATGCCAAAGCAGATGACATGGAGTTAATGATAATGAAACTTACAATGTATTAAGATTATACACACATATCGTCGCTGGGATGACAAGACCTCGTATCTACAAAATGTTAAATGTTCAGAAGAGCCAAAAAAACATGGCGGCCAAAGCACTGTGGTGAATGGGATAGCCTTTCCTTTGACACGCCGTGGTGGCTTCATTTTTGTGGTTAAGACAGATAGGATTTGGGCAAGACATCACTCAACTAATTATTTGACCATTAATCCAAAAAAGTCATTTTCACCAAATTTGCAGATACACCTACAAGGTCTTGTCACCCCAGCGACAATATGGAATGTGGAATCCAGTCTGCATATGACTGTACCTATAAAGTATAAAGATGCAGGTACATGCCGGTATAGGAAAGCCTGCACAAGTAATTTAGGATGCCATCAAAGATTTGATGATGCTTCTGTTTTTCCGGAGAACAGATCTACAGTGTACAGTAGCATCCCATTGCAAATTTTTTATTTTTTACATAGGAAAAGGAGACTGAGATATATAGAGAGATAGAGAGAGCAGAGATTTATAGATGAGCTTGAATGAGAGGAAACATGCAGTTGAATTACATTTGTGGAGCTCTCTTTCAGAGATAGCCTGGCAAAGAAGCGAGTGATGGCTCAGGGGCTGCAACTTATCATCTTTGTGAATGAATGGATGCATTTTCCTGACAGTAAACGGCCCTCTGTCTGTGTAAGAAGAAAAAAGAGAGACAGAGAATGCCAGCATTTTCCCGCGCACATTTGCATGCACATGTGGAGCTTTTAAACAGCATTGAATTTATGTATGAATTACTCATCGTTTGGAATTGACTCGCAAGTGGAGTGGTTGAATGCTATTAAAGCGCGGGGCTTGCGCATATTTCGGTCAGTTCCTGGCAAGACTTTTGTAGAGTTCACTTCCACAATTCCTCCCCCCGATCATCTCTACTGCTCAGAGGAAGATAGCGAGGAAGACGACTATATAGCGAAGACGCTCTGCACTCGGAGGCCATGTAATGGAATAAAGATACTTGCTCAACAGTACGGGATCTCAGTGTCACTACTGGACTTTGGCGTGGACCCAAACTGATAATTTCTGTGTGACGGCTGGGTATAAAAAGCATACACAAAAAATCTCAACATCAAGATGGCTTACCACTACATGCGATACTATGAAGGTATGGAACACTAAAACTGTCAATGTCGCTGTTTTGTAGGTATTGCCATCCCCCCACCACCACCCCATGCAGGTAGTCTATACCCAAATCAGTGCATTTATTGTGTTAAATTGATTTCATGTGCTCTTCAACAGGTGTGTTTATTAACCATAACTTACAAATTCATACTAGCTACTCAATAAAAAAGTGCAGTAAATAGAAAATGGAAGAGTAATAATGTTGATTACCTTTATTCAGATGTGCTTCAATTATACATTCAGAGAGTATGTAAGATGACTTTCATCCAGCAATATACCTCTAGAGGGCTGCAGTGGTTTGTTTTTGTTTGTGAGAAGGAGTTGTGAACCTGCCGTCAAAAAAAAAATTAGAGCAGGCGAAACCATGCATCAGATTTCGCTACGAGTCGTCTTGTTTTGGTGGAACATTTGACGCCTTTGACTGCCTGGCCGAAGCAATACCACATGAACCTGTGTTGGGCTGCCTTTCTGGGACCCTCTGTGGTATCATGACACTGTTATTCTAGTTCAGGAGGGTACAATCCTACTTTCTTACTCGCCCTGCTTTGAGCGCGAAGGAAGCGAAAGAGTTTGTATCGGTGAATCCAATCGTTGATTTGTTACGTGCGCAGACTGCATTGGAAGTGTGGCCTTTTGCTGTGCCTGTGTGGCGGATCAATTCTTAATCTCGAGACTTTGTAATCGATGAGGATTTTTTTTCCCCCTGTCTCTCTTTTTTTTTTTCTGTGTGACATGCATCCAACCCGGTTGTACGCTGCCGTATTTTCTCATTTGGACTAATGTATTCGTGGAGTTTCTCACTCCGAAACATGTCGGTGATTGAAACATCAAGTTTGCAATTGAAGCCTTTGTTGGCTGGCATGCGTTTGACACCTTGCAGGTTTCGGAGGCTAGAAGTGAGTGTTGGAAGCTCGTATTTTCATCCTCCAAGAAAAAAGATGGCGGTATTTGTAGAAAGGTTGCGGGTATGGCATATGACTGCATCTAGTCAAACAGTTCAAATCTGTAATTAACATTGAGAGAGAGAGAGAGAGAGAGAGAGAGAGACAGACAGACAGACAGACAGACAGATGGACAGAAGGAATATAGGGAGAGATACAATTGGATGTATCATTGTGATAACCAAAGAGTTTTACTGATAAAGCATGACATCAGTACAACTGTATTACGTTATATGGGCTAGGCATTTTAATGAACTTTTTGCTACGATACAAAGACGGATTACCTTATTTTATGCCCATATTTACACAATTTTCATTCATATTACATTAATACTGATCATTTCGTCGAAGTCAGTGTGAAATAGTGGTGTCGATTACTTGTTGACCTTCTCTTCATTTTTCTCCACATTTCTGCTTCTGTACAGTACTAGCAACCGAAATGATGTACTGCTACTGTGACGAGCACTGTCCAGAGACGACCAGGAACAACACCTGCTACCCCAGCCCAGGGGGGTGGTGCTTTGCCCAAATTCAGGCGGGAGAGGATGGAGTACAACATGAGACACCTATCAGGTATGGCGACATTCGACAGGTGGATTTCTGGATATTGCTGCAACGGCAAGAATAATGGCATATTGTTTGTCAGTGCTTCAGTTCTCAAAGTTATCTATTCATTCATTTTTCTTTTATCATCATCGCTATCATTTCTCTTTGTTTTCATTTTACATTATTGTCATTATTGTGCAAGTGGTCTCTACTCCTTTCAGCATCAGCATTCAGCCGTTAGTCATCGAAACCAGGTCCACCTCTGTTTTAGGAATGAGACTGATGAAGACACTTATTTTTTATAGTGGCAGCTAGATGCCATGGTTAGGGTTGACACGCCATGCCCTCATGGCTACTTTATACAGCATTATCATTTCCTGTGATAGCTCTGCTCTTTTTGTTTGTTGGAGAAGAGATCATGTGAAGGTCAAAAGGAGTTCACAGTCCCAAGGTGGGTGGGGAGAAAATGGCTTTCACACCTTTGCTGATGGACCCAAAAGGATGGACAGTCTTGCTTTAAGGAGAGCATGCCAAGATTTCCTGTGTTGTGTTTGTGATCCTCAAAGACAGCAGGGGGAAAGCTCGTCCACCTCAATTCGAAATTGGAAGAAGGATGAGCTGTGCCTGGTATTTCATGGCCGGTGCCCTGCAGATCTTTGGGGAGGCACGTAGACACGCAAAGTCTGCGAGGGGTGGAGATGGGAGAGAGGGGGTTGGATTTTAGGGGGACTGAAGCGTGTGATATTTTGATTGCCAGCAAAGGGTGCTTAAAGAGGCATTCAGCGCTTCGGCCCGTGGTCCCTATTACGAACTTGTAGGCTGTCCAACGAAAACAAGGTCTCGGCCCGGGAATGTTGGGAGAACGTCTCAGACGATGGCGTCAGGGGCAGCAGATTATCCGGGAGTGAGGCAGGTCTTGGGGCAGCACCTCCAGTTCCCAAATAATATCTCTTGGTTCTGCCAATCTATATTAAAAGTTGGGCCAACTCTAGGAAGAGGGAAGTCAATGTACATGCACATATAAATAATGTTTCTCTGAAGAAGAGAAAGAGAGAGCATCTAAGGGAGAGAGGAGCTAAGAACAGTTATATTAAAGGACAAGTCCACCTTCATATACATAAGGATTGAGAGAATGCAGCAATATTAGTAGAACACATCAGTGAAAGTTTGAGGAAAATTGGACAATCCGTTCAAAAGTTACGAATATTTTAAGTATCTGCCCAGTCATTGCTGGAAGAGAAGACTACTACAGTGTATGATATCACATGTGTACAACTATCTAAGGAAAATAAAAAGAGAATTTCACAAAACTTCAAAAGTACATGTTTCTTCGACTTCCTACTGATGTATGTTAAGGGTAATACAACCTGTATTATTACCCCTGCATTCTGAAAGAGAGAAGTGGAGTGTTCTTTTGTTATGCGAGAAAAATGGAAATATGTTGAATTTTCTTTATTCTTTCTTTATATCGTTGTACTCATGTGACATCACAAGCTATAGTAGTCTTTTCATCCAACCGTGACTGAGCAGAAACTTAAAAAATTCATAACTTTTGAACGGATTGTCCGATTTTGCTCAAACTCTCGCTGATGTGTTCTATTAATATTGCTGCATTCACTCAACACACATGTCTATGAAGGTGAACTTGTCTTTTAAGCCCTAGACTTGTCTCTCACTTCTGCTTTCTCATGTAACTTATTGGCTGCTAATGATACAAGTTCAACTTCACTGTTGTCATCTTTCAGCGTTTATAGACATATCAGAGTCCAACACCTGACTTCCAAGAGAATCAAACATGTTCAATTTTTTTCGGAGACTTTTTCCAGTTTCCAGCTGGTCGCAGAGATGTCTCCGTGACATCTTCGTAGTTTGCGGCCAAGTCACAGAGACTAATTTTGTCCTCAAAAGTCTCCGCGATGTCTCCACAGCTTTGCGGAGACCCACAGTGATCTATACTGGCTCCAATGTGGATATGTTGTGGAGACAGTTCTTCCAGTGAAATTGGCCCCTTTACTTCACTTTTCCAGCCTATGGAGCTCTTTGTTTGGCAAGAGACACACAATGGTACATTCCTGAACAAGAAGAGTGATGCACATTCAGATTCTTAATGGTACATAGTCTCTGTACACATGCTGTATGCCCACAGTTAATGTTGTAACTTACTTTATGTAGTCTGTGTCATCACTGTTACACTACAGACTTCAAGAGGTACACCTGTCATTTAGCCTCAGTTTTGTCTGATTTTTTGTATGGAAAATAAAGTTGTATAAAACTTCAAAATTCCCACACCTTTCATTTAAGGTTCATTTCAACATGGTATGACAGTGCGCACTGTAGAGAGTTATAAGTGAAAAAGGAAGTGCATAGTATATAATACTCTTGTATGCCTGACATGTAGTATACATTTACAGTTGAATTATTTCAGATCTGTAAACTATATTTTGTGGTCTTAATTCAAGAACATCATGTGCAGAACTGGGGTTTTTTTTTTGAAGGATTTGCTGCAGGGAAAAACTCAAGTCTTCTGCTTACACGACATTTGACGTCTTAGATGGAACTTATTGTCAGTAAATCGGGCACAGCAGAACTGATTATCGATGTGTCATCACAGTTCTATGATTAAGCGTCGTAAATCATTCAACTCAGAAAATGCGCAATTAGTGTCAGTGCAACTATGCCATGGCAATTCGATTGTACTTTTGAACTCGCACATCTGTACATTGGGGCATCTTGACAGTTAAAGCCTGTCGTTGCACTAATGTCCACAACCCAAGCCCCAGTGGCTCATTTTACATGGAGATGGTCATGAAGAAAGCCATAAAGGCAGTTTCAGATGTATCTTCATATTCGCTGTACTTTTTTTTTTTTTTTCGTGGTAGTGTATACAACTGTAGGTGGATAGGATGACGTACACTCGCGGAAATGTCATTATGCCTTACTACCGTGCCTATCATCATTGCCTGCGAGAACATGAGGGATTTCATCATCCAAGAACCGAAAATGAAATGGGGTTGTCCGCTTCGAAATGGGGCTATCGATCCTCGCATCAATGTGCATGTGGTTATCATTTGCTAGCTTTTCACTTCCCACAGGAGTGACATTTGAAATTCATTCTTTGAGAGCAGCCACCCCCAGTTTTGAAATGATCACGCAAAGTCCTTTGTTTCTCCTCTGCAATATATTTTCCTGTGTGTTTCTCAACATTTGAAAACGTCAGTTAAAAGTGTACTGTTACTGTCATAACTCACGCCCATAATTCTAACGTGACCTACTCCTGAGCCATAAATTACGGGCATTCGATGCAAAGGCTGGAATATTGTGTGCTGGCAATTTATGACCACTGTTGATGTGATGTTTGTTTGCAGTGAAAGAAGCAGACTAAACAATGAAGTTCCTTCAAACAAAATATTATTTCAACTCACTGGTATATTGATTCAATCGATACAATTGTTAGTTCTCTTAAATGATGTGGGTCAGTATGCAAGTGACAAAAACTTGGAAGTCACATGTATGAAATATGACTAGGTACGTTGTAGTTATTGCAAGATGGATCATGTGCTTGACACATTTTATTTCCTTTAACCCTTTGTATCCCACTTTACATTGAGAGTGCAACGCATGAGCGCTTTTGGAAAACAGCCTGTTTTTCAAAGCTATGTAACATTTTTTTTTTTAAGAGAGAAAGAGAGGTATTTATACTCGAAATGCAGTAGGCCTACAGCAAAAGTTGTAGAAAAAAATTACAAGCTTTGCTGTGATTGAAATGTTATGACAAAAGGCCGTATGTAGCTATGACGCTTTCAATGTACTTTAGTGTATTGCAAGTTATCTAACGGTTTGTGCAGAATTCTGCATTTGAGCAAAATATGTGAAGTTGACAATTAGTTGTCCACTGAGTTGGGCGTGCAAATGTGGCACACAAAGAATTATAGAGCTTCAAAAGCCTCATTGAAAGACATACAATAATTTGAGGACTACAAGTGTGTATCCTTGCTTTGTTCTCTAGGTACATGTATTTTCAAAGCTCAGTTGAAATGTTGTTTTGTGTGTACATGTAGTGGGGTCTCCGTCAAATGTGGATATGATATACTGTATTTAATCACCAGTGGAAGTGGCCATTCTTGCCTGTTAGTTTAGGTAAACATTCCAATAACGATGATTATGTTCTTTCCTTGTTTTGTCAGAAGCAATTTATCTCGGTGGAAAACAACAATGCCATAAATGGCAGGTTCAGGGTTATAGCACATAATGTTTAGTGATTATTAGTTTTAGCCTTCTAGCTGCATGAATTCGACCTTGTACGTAGCAGCGGCTTGAATATGTGTACCTCGAACTCCACTACGCTCCAAAGACTGTACAAGTGTGTATAGTATGTTTCCCTTTTGTGCCTGTGCTTTATCATCTCTTTTCTCACTGCAAATGTGACTTTAAGGCAAATTACTTTTGCTCATCAGTGTCTGAGCTAGATACTCTTGGATGTCATGTTATGATTGCATTATGGTAGAAAACTATTTTTGGTGTGTAAGACTGCCCCACCCTTGTGCATACATGTACGTTTGTGGTAGGTATGCAGAAAAAACAGAAGATGAAGAAGAAGAAAATAGTTGTCAAGTGGTACAATTGTCCGTTGACAGAGAATAGGCACAGATTTGAACACATGGGACGAAAGATAAACTGATCTTTTTACAAATCATGTGGAACTCACTGCCCAAAATAAAATGCGGTTTTTACATGGAAATTGAATGAATGGAAATTTATACTCGGGGACAATAAACGTACCCTGCCTTGCTCTGCATTCTTTTGTGTTCGTACTAGATTTTCAGACCACTGAATTTGAGGAAACATGCTTGGCCAAACAGAAAGACGAATCACAGCAGACATGATTTTCCTGCTGTCAGCGAGGTAGACAAATCACCGAAGACACAATTTTCCCCCTGCCTTGAGGTAGCTGTCAGATTTTTTTCCGATAGAAATAGATGATGAGATTCGAAATATTGCCGGGATGCTCCATTCTATGTCTAGCACAGGATCATATCTTGTGCCCAACCCCCCCTTCCCCCTCCCCTTTACTTTCCTTTCTGCTCCTCCTCCACCCCCACCCCCAACTCAACTCTTTATTTAACTGTTAGAAAACAGTAGGGTCTCGGGTCCTTCCCATCTAGATGCTCTTAATTCATTCCTGTGATTTTTTTTTTTCTGTTTGCCGTTGCTCCTAGTGTTTCTCATTCAGTGCAGTTTCCTATTTACCCTCTCTTCTATTTGAGTGAATGTCTTTCTCTAGCTGCCAATAGTAAGACTCGGAGGAAAAAGGAAAGGGGGGGTAGGGGATGGGGTGGGAGGTTTGCCGCAGAAATAATCGTGAGCTCAGGTGTGCCCTCACGAAAGCCAACACAGTGCTGGGGCTGAGGCTGAAATTTGAGACTGTGTACATATTTCATATGGAACTCCTAGATTAAAGAGGCATTCTGCCGGATTAGGTTTCATTCGAAGGATATTGATGGAAATTGCGCCGTGCCACTTGCCTTGCAGTGTTTAACCAGGCGTATCCATAGCCAGCCTTCATCATGCAAATGCCGAGTGAAGTGAAGGGAAACCTTACCCCATGAAGAATATAAATATGGGAATGAAAATCAATGAAATAGATATAAGAGATCAACAAAAAATCTCAGGCAAAATTCAAGTTTCTTGAAACATAGGACAAACAGAATAATGGCATATTATACAATAAGATACATCATGAAGTCTTTTGTAGTCCATCTATGTCACATGACTGCGACATTGCATTGAATTTGATTTCTATCATGGGCATGAAAAGGGCATGGTTTTCTGTCATATCTGTATGAACGGATGCCCGAAAGGATGTTTAATGACCTGTTTGATAACCTAGTGTATTAGTCAGAGCCGAGTCGAGAAGAGAATGTACGTCTGAAGATAATATGAAATACAATGTAAGATACACTAATGATTCAGACACAAAAACACATATGAAGGAGTGTATGTGTACAGTAGTAACAGACATGTGCCTGAAACAACCATTTTGAATGGAAGCTCTCCACTGAATGCCATGTTGCATGATTAAGAGAGAGAGTCACATAATGAAAGTTACACACTTCTTTATCAATGAGTCCAATTTCAGTGATCTGTTTAACATTTCAAACTTTTTTTCTTTTTAATAGTCCTTCAGTCACCTACGCAAATAGTGTTGTTGTGAAGTATTGAAGAGCAATATGCAATTATATGACTACGGGGAATCGACTAGGAGTGTTTTCACAACCAGCATGATAAGGATGTACAATGATGTACATGCTCATGGCAGAAGACTGTGTGGATTGTGAAAGAATAGATGTTGCAGACATTTAAGACCCAGGCAGAGATAGAACCCGTCATAAGAGGTAAAAGGTGAGCAATCTGATTTCCAAGATGATATGCAGGTGCTTATTGCCTGCAGAGAATTAATTTCCCAACTGATACAGATTGCATTGGCTCCTGACTGTCAATGATCAATAAGTTCATGAATGGGCGGGGCCAGGTGGGTGTGGTTACTGGTATAGGGCAAGCATCTCTCTGATGCTGTGGTGTAGCATCGGAGCTTGTGAGATAAATTCAACACGCTGCGAAGAGAATTTACCTTCACAGGGTGTTTCCCGAGCAATCAGGGTCACTCTAATCGAGAGCAGCTGCACCTCCCAAGCCACGGCTACCGGGTCACACTTCCGCCCGTGACGGGGCGGAGAGAGGGCGAGAGCTCTCCTTTAAGCGCTCAGCTGCTGGGGCGAGGCGCCTAGGCAGCTTGAAATCTCAATTCTACCACCCAGCCCCCCCAGGGGATGCTCCCCGGCATGCTTGCAGTCATGATGAATGAACAACGGAGAATGAAGAGCCCGTCTTTTGCCTTGCCTGCTCTCCTTTTAATGCTCTTGCTGTTGGGCGAAAAGTAATGTGATCGCCAACATTTTGAGTGGAATTTCTCATTATGTATTTTTTTTTTCTTTTTTTACTCTCTCTCTCTCTCTGTCTCTGGTAGCAAGCGGTCCCCGGTAGGCCCGGGATGCTCTGCTCTGTCTGACACTGGCAGGCATCCCGGTGCTAGTGTCATGCAAACAGAGACAAGTTTTCCATCATCTCTGTGTCGGATGGAAGCCTGTGGAAAGAATCGTACCTGACATACACTGTATGAATAGGAACGACGGTATCGCCATGTTAGAATGGGAAATGTTCATAGTGCCACTGGGAAACGGCAATGCTTGCATGTGTACATAATGTACTGTTTTTACGCTTGTATTGTACTAGAAATGTAGGGCATTTGCATTTTCTGAGCAAATCTTTCTATGACATTTGATATCATTATATGTGTAGGCCTCTATGTAACAGTTGGTAGATATTGCAACTGATGAATTTCATGAATTTGAATAGTTGGTAGATAATTGTTTAAGTTGACTGATTTGCATTTGATGTGGATAGTGTAGTACTATGGTGCTCACATGATTATCACATCCGTGTCATGGTGAATTTTAAATGATTAAGAGTGGTATTGTACAAAATGGTGTGAGCCAATCCTTGGGCTTCTTCAGAGGTACATTTGTAGCAATCCCATGACCTACTTATGCTAAGCCCTGCCTGCCACAGTGACACTCCGGGTAATTGTACTTTTGCAGCTACATACTATTCTCGTCTCCACGACAACAGAAGAAAGTAAAGGGAGCGAGAAAGAAAGTAAGAATGAGGCGGTGGAGGAACAGTGTGAGGCAAACGAAAAAAAAAAAATAAGGGAGAAAATTAGCATCTCCTGGAATTTACACACATGTCCTGGCAGCCAGTCACTGCACTTCTCTGCTTTCTCACCGCGAAAATCGAGCCGCGGCACTCAGGAATTAGTCATCGACCAAATTCACGCTTGGCAAGCCGGGAAAATTGCTCGAGTTCGATCTGACAGCCGGTGGAGGAACATTTTAGGGTTCCGCATCCAAACTTTTTTTGTGGGAGCAGCTTCCCGGCTGGCCCTTCTCTCCGAGCGCGGAATATTTGCTTCTTCGAAACCAGTGAAGTGCTGAAAAGTAGAGCAAAGGCGCCACTGGGACCAGGGCCAAAAAGTATTTGTCTCTCATTTGTGGATGCCAGATACGGGTTCAGTTTGAAGCTCTTTCCTACTTCATATGAAATACATTTCACAGCTTTTAATTTTTTTTATGGAATTGATGGAAAAATTTCAAAGGTTTTTTTTCTCTTTCTCTTTCTCTCTCTCTAATTTATGTCTATATATGTTTTTCACTTTCTTTGGTTTGTTAATGCCTGTAAGACACTCCATGGAACAGTTCTACAAAGGGCAAGCTTTACTATCCTGGATGATTTAAATGAAGGTTTTACCTAGATGTCAAGCATGAATTTGTGGTGTTAAGACAGGATTATTGACTGTTTTCATCAAAGAAATCAAAACATACCCTGCCATCCTGATGACTCTGTATTCATGTCCAAGTGATTTTGCATCTTATTATCAAGCTCTACTGATGACCGACTACTGCTGCAATGTATCCGTCAGTCATGAATTAAACACCTAATTCTGTTGTCAAAAAGTGTTATTTTTGCATCAAATGTTGTGCCTAAAAACTATCTGGCTTCTTTCATGTAATTATTCAATATTTGTTGCATATCCGGGTATTTCCAAACACTGAGTTTGGTCTTCACACTCAGAATATAATTATCTCATGTATGACATTCTAGATATGTAGTTTCAATAAGTCACATGTATAGATTGTATTTGGCGGGCAGTTGTAACACTGTAAAGTCACATCAGTTGCATGATTTGTAGCTTCTGGTCTTACATGTACATGTGACTAGGTATTGCATCTATCTATCTTTTTAGTTTAGATCAACTGGTGCGGCATTTGCTGTACAATACCTGTAGTAGGCGAATGGCTGTAGGATTTTGTTCAGTTGCTACAATATATTTCTCCGCGTGTCTCTCAAATGAGAACACAACACAGTGTATTTAATTCCACAGCAAGTGGCCATCCTTCCAGTAAGGAATAGTAAGATCACGTCCACCCAATGTCCATACACTGCATCCAGTTCAGAAGGGAGTAGTGTGTACAGTCTTTGGCAGACCTGGGTCCACTCTAATCAGGCAAGCACTTAATTGTGCTGGTCAATTAGATGTATGCAGTCGGCATGCGTAGGAATGTACAAGTATCACGGTTGACCAGTGGTAACAGGGGTCATATTTACTCAGTGTCCAGTCGGCTCAGCAGCGGGCGTCCCACCAGTCCAACTGAGCCTTGTCCTCAGTGAAAGGTCATGTCTAATTATTTCAAGGCCATTGACCCCCAGGGGAAAAGTGAAAGATCCAGTATTCAAAGTTACTCCCGTCAGAAGGTCTAGAATCAAGTCTCGGGGAGAGGGCTGTGAATGATGCTAGTCACCAAAGGCAGGTCATTGCTGTGCTCAAGAAGTAAGAAAAAGTGCAGTTATAAAAGCTGACTTCCTAAACTGATACAATGTAGTCCTTATATTGAGTCTTTAAAACACGAATTTTAAATAACAGCAACAACCTTGTGTTTCTTAGATTAAATGAGTTTAATTAACTAGTAGAATAATTTCAAAGACCATAGAGATACTCTTTCAGAGGATTACAATCAATAGATTGAAGGTCAATAGTGTACAGATTTATAGATGCTGTTTATGTGAGACTTTACCCATTCCTTCAGTTTAACCCATTCCAAAAGTGCCATGTCAGTATTAAGACAGTGTAGGCCCAATGTCAAATGTAACATGCAAAAAACTCTGTAATGGTTGAAGTCAATGCTAAACTGCCAAATGACAACGTCACTTACATAATAAGGTAATGTCGACATCAGAGAAATTCAGGGCCTCTCCCGAGTTGCTACGCAAGATATTATAAAGGCATCAAATTGTCCCCAATAGCTACCAAAGTTCCAAGTTTCGAGGATGCAAGGAGCGCAATTTTTCCCTAGTCTTATCTGCTGTACGTGAATAAGAGACCATGCATCACTAGAGACATTACCATCTCTGAAAATATGTCACAGAAGAAGGTAGTGTGCACTGAGTTAGCAAAGATATGAAATAATCACGCCTTGATAAATGACAAGTAGTTCTAGAGATGGTAGACGTTTTTTCTTTGTATAATTGATTGTTGCTATGCATACTTATCACTTAGAGATTTTACCAGCATTTTCTTTATAATGGTAGTAGTATGATAGTCCAATCAGCAAATTTAGTCAGCAGATTTAGGTATTGATTGCAACACTTGAACAGTGTGTGAAATAGTAGTACAGTGACAAAAAAGGAACCATTCAATGTCATGAAGTTGAAAGGATAGTGTTGCAGCTATCATATTTTAGTGATTGTGATCGTGGAACATAATAATATAGGCGGTGCCTCCCCCCCCCCCCCCCCCCACCAAAATAATAACTCTAGTCACATCAGAGTATATGGTGACAAGGTCAATGGTACTTGATGGTTTATGGATACGGTGAGCTCTTAATGATTTCAGGTGTCGGCATTACCGGACCTTCCTCTTACACCAGCCACTTGATGGCAGAGTGACTGCCAGTTTCTGTGCTCTACAAGCAGCCGAACCTTAGAAAGAAGAACCCTGCTGAAGTGCTGTACTCTCCTGCTGCATGGTAACATATCCGCTATGCGCCATAAACATACCGCCGTGGCAGGGCCCGTCCCTGACAAATGTAATTGTCTGACTGACTGTCTGCAAGTATCCAAATAAACATCTCACCAACCAAGGGTGGTGCTGGGTCTTCACCCTCACACATCAATAAGACATGACGTGTGTGCGCTTGGTTGCCACCGGAACGAGGAATAATTCATCTTCCATCTCCTAGCTCCCCTCCTCCCCCCCCCCCCCCCCCCACAAACACACCAACCATGTCCTCCTACCCTCTTCCCTCCGCCCCCACCATCATCTTCTGCTCCTCCAAGTTTTTTTTTAGACCCTCTGCGAGGATGGGCTACTCGCAACCGAATATCATGCAGAGATAGGCCACCTAATATTTCTCAGCATGCCAGGTTGGGTAACTTGAGAAATATTCCAACTTTGAAAGAAAGGTGCCTGTAGTAGTAAAGATATGCACACAATTCATATTAGAGGCATTGTGTTTAATAAGCATGAAAAGTGTATTGAAATTAACCATTTTTTTTTTTGCATGCTCACATCACACATACAGCAATATGCTTGCTCCCTAATCTTCGAAAAAGCATTGGATGTATTGCTCAGTTCCCTCGTGTTCAAAAAAAGAAAAAGAAAATAAGAGATGCTTTTGAACTGTAAACAACAACAAAATAATAAGATAGCACATAAAGCAGCAATAATTCTTCGATGAGTTACTGTAAAATGAGGAATTTTTGCGTGCATTTTAATTCCCGAATTTCGCGAGCGCCAAGATTCGCGAAATTAAAATGCACGCGAAAGTTTTTGTCTACACTGTATGCATTGAATGTCAGTGGCAGTTCGCGAAAATTTCATGCCGCAAAAAAGGCCGTTGGCTCCAATTCGCGAAAAATTCATGCCGCGAATATATCATGTTTTACAGTACATATTTGTATATGCTTGGTATACTGTTTTCTGTAGGCTGAAAGACAATAAAACTGTACTTCCAGGCAGCAGGCTAATCTGGCTGGTCAAAATTCAAGCGCAGCAATGATAATCAGTTCTTCATCTGTTCGCCTTTGTAGCAGTAATACAGATAGCAACAAAATGCATCTATCCACTCTCTCACTGGCGAAATCTTGTCCATTGGGGCAGGCGGGTGGATTGCAATTCATGCGTGAGGATCGCCCCAGTACATCAGCTTCAATATGCCCTGAGCCCTTTCCACCCACTAGGTCCATCGTAGTGTCCTTGACCCCAAAGGGGCAGTCAAGGTAAGCTGGCATTATCAGCTGACTGCAGGGGCTTTCACATGGTTTGTGTACAAACTTGTAAATATGTAGGTGTGTGTCTGAGCATGCACAACATGTGTTATGTGTGTGTTTCTGTTTGTGTGAGGGTATGTGTATTGTATGTGTAGGGAGGGGAGAGTGGGGGAGGGGGGTGGGGCTGGATGAAAGGAATATTAAAGTGAGTAGAAGAGGGATAGTCTCGCATTCTTTGAGTTGATTGTCATCACAATGAAGAGACATTGATGTTGACCTTTTCTGCAGTCCATAAATGAAATAAATACGGGGCAGAATGAGATTGGGATTCTGTGCAGAAAATGTCTTCTCATGGCTATACTGTGTGCATCCGAAACTCACTGAACGTGTGCATCTCAAGTCTTCCCATGCGATCATTGTAAGGCCCTGTAGCAGCTGGCCCTTTCCCTCGTTACAGCATGCCTTAAAGAAATATACATGCTCGAGTTTTGGAGGTTGTGCCAAGGATCCAGCAACATCCACTTTTATCTTTTCACTTATTGTCATTAGGAGTAAGGCAGGTGTTGGTTTATTGTGCTGCGAGGTATTTTGATCATTTTTTTTTTTTTTAATTCCCACTTCACAAAAATCCGTACGAGCCTCTCCTCCAATTTCCCTGCACATTGGTTGGTAGCCATCAAGTATTCATCGGCACAAATATCTGTCACCTCGGAAACCACCAGGCAGAGGAGGAGGGAGGCAGGGATTAAGGCTCATTTAGATGTAGGCGAGCGTCCCTAGACTTGTCATTGAGTGAGTGCTACTCTCCGTCACAGACGGTTTTTTTTCTTTTTGTTGTTGTTGTTGGGGTTTTTTTACTATGGAGGAAGTCAGAGACAGGGGACGTTGAACCCAAACCACTCACACAGCCCAGGAAGAATGAGATGGGAAGATGATCAAAGAAATGATTGGTTAGGATGGAATGGTGTTATCTATATGTGGTTCAGCATTTGTCTGTTTGTGTGTTTATGTGTGTGAGTGTATGTGATTGTGTGTATGTGTGTTTAGGCCTATATATGAATACTGGATATAAATGTGCATATGCCTGTATCCATATATGGGTGAGGGATAAACATGTAGGTCCTATAATATACATTTCTGTGTGTGGCAAACCTGGCCTTCAGATACTTGTGTGATCAGCACCTTATTTCACTTGTAGAATGTTTTAGATCATCTGTACACTGAAGCAATTACAGGTACACATGTAGTCATGCAAAGTTGGAGCAACAGAGAATTATTCTGAAGTCCTTGTCCATTTGTTTTCAGGGCTTTCAAAGTTTCCTTTACCCGTAATTTGTTTGCGGGCTTTTAAAAACAGCAATCATGTACGTGTGAGATCGAGATGTGTATGCCTTTTATAACACTCCTGTGATTCAAGTCAACTTGTGAAGACATCTGCAGATGCCTTTGCTCAGAAAGAAAGAAAGGGATGAATGTACTGAAACTCTTTTCTGCGAGTGTGCGACGGTAGGATGTTGCATGTGGCCGGATTGGGACAACGGATGATTTATATAGAAGTGCAAGAATATCGATAGTACCGGTATGACAAGAACGGTGTCGGACATTCAACCCCTCTGCAGAAAGGTATGGTTGCGGGCAGAGTTAATGAACGTGACTGGATCGTCTGTGACAGGAATGTTTGTGTTGCCGTGATCTATGCGTAGCTATAGAGCAAGGCATCCGCCATCTTTTCCCGAAATAGAGTGCAGAGCTAGCTAGAGACGAGGGTGGCAGTCTTGGGGGGGTTGCTGCCCGACGGTATGCACATAAATGCAGGCATACTGTGTACACTTGCAGGGGAGGAGATATTTTGCACGGCTTAGAACAATATGGGCTCCGTGACACTGCATGCACAGATATAATAACAAGCCTCTGGCACGAGGAGGGGGGGGGGGGGAATTGTGTGGAAGATGCCCTTCGCCCATTCTTTGCTTTGTATGTTTATTGTCCTGATACAAATGAAATGAAGGAAACTTCTTCCTTTGCTTCTTTTTTTTTCCTTTTCCCCCTTTCACTTTCATTCAGGGTTGAGCCATTTGTTGCTACAGTATCTCCTATTGCAGTTGTGCTGAGATTATTGAATAAAGTGCATTACACTCGGGGCTATTTGTAAACAAGTGAAGCGCCATAGAAGCGCTGCCAAGAAAATGTCATCTTGTGTAGACAGAATGCAAATCAGAAGACCTGTCCTTGATTACTATATGACTTGCCAGGAAAATTGTCTCATAAATTGTTTTCCCCGGAAGTAGTTGTTCCAAAAGTGTGGAAAGGAATGCTCAGATAACAAGCTACTACTGGGAACCTAGCCAATGTGGAACGAAGATCAGGGAATAGGCCCTATGTGTTGCTCTTTTTTTCTTTTTCTTTTTTTTTTGGGGGGGGGGGGAGGGAGTGGGGGTGAACTGATACATATTAAAGCACTGATGGCAATACATGTATTTTTTCCAAGCCCTCCTCCTGAATTGGAATACATGTATCATTGTTGTAGCAATTACTGTCAACAACCGGTGCTCACATTGAAGGTCAAACCCAAATGGAGTTGTAAGGTAGCATGACTTTGTGTGTATATATAGGATGTACAATGTATGTGTATGTGTATGTGTGTGTGTGTTTGCCATTGATATGTTCTCCAGTGTCTCCTCTGCCGCCTTGCAGTGTATGAAAGCTGTTAACCCGTCTCTTTAAAGTTTGGACCACTAGTTGCATAGGCTGCAATGCATTGCACAGGTAACTGTCCCCATTAGCTATTAAAATCGAGACTCCCGATGGCAAGAGAGCGATACTAGTACTCCCTTCCCCTGAACCCCACCCATCCCCGACCCACCCAGCCTTTTGTGTTGTACGCAAAATTTCACTAATTTTCAGTTTTCCCAAATATTTTGACACAGACGTAACTTATCCATTGAGGAGGACATGCAAAAAGATATTGCTTTTAGTTACCAAGAACAGATCTGAAGAAGATTTCTCTTGTGAGAAAAATGAAAATTTGTGACTTTTTGTGTACACACGGAATGGCGAGCTGCTCAACATCTGTGTCGCCCAGAGTTGCCACTTTGTCATTACTCTGTAAACTTTATTTAGTCCATGACTTTTTTGTGTGTGTTTCATTTTTGGACCAAGTTTTCACTGATCTACTTTTCTGATTTTTTTTTTTCATGCAAAGCAACACAATACTAGGATGGAATTCTCCTTTAATGTGCAGAGACCAAAAAAAGAAAAAAAAGAAAAAAGAGTTCTGGAAGAACATGACCAACATGACTGCTTGTGGCCACAGACTCTTGCACAGGGGCGTGCATTGAACTCATCCGTCATCCTGCCAAAGATATGGAAACGAAATTCAAGAGGGAGCGCTGATCATTTGACCTGTCATGTTAGAAAAACAGGATAGCTGGGTTCATAAATATCTCCAGGTTTCTCGGGATCTCATCTTGCAGGGATGGGTGTGGGGGGGGGGGGGGGGGGAAGAGAGCAGGGGAGGGGGAGATGCATTGATTGAGCTCACATTCGACTGTAGCCGACCAGAAACCTGGTTCTTTTGTCCTCATACCCAGAACAACTCATTCTCTGCCCCATGATGAATGGGAAATAGATTAACACAATATGCTCACACTCACTCACACACACACACACACACACACATAATACACAAACACATGATTCTAATGCCTATTCTCCTCCACGGTAAAACAACCAGCATTGTTTTCAAGGGATGGGACTAGGTGCAGAGCAGGCTGTTGGCCAGGTGGTAGACATGAAATCAAATCTATAGGTAAACCCCCATGTGCTGGTCTGATCACATATCTCTCACAAGATTGGCTGAATGTTGCAGAAGCAATACTGAATAGCAGCAGCATGAATTGATAGACCCCAGTCACTGACAGAAGTTTGATTGGTCGACCATCTTTTGAGGGTGTGATTTGGTCACTCTAGTGTCGTAGGAGCACGACTGCATAGCAACATGCTTAGATAGACCCTGGTCAGTGATGAAAGCATCTGTTGTTGAACTCACTATCCAGAATTGAACAACTTCCTCTGTCGTGATCTAATAATCACATGTAGAGGCAATTCAATGCATGTTGATGTAGGAGGTATTTCCTAGTTCACTTTCTCTACTTGTGCCGCATGTGGTCTGGGACAGTGACTTTCAACAACATGTGGCTTTCTCCACGTTTCCACACAACATGAGACTATGTCATGAAATATTGAATACCTTCTTCAAGTGCCTTATGTGTTAATGTTCAGATTCTACTCACTACGTGTTAGCTGACACTGGCTTTAATAGTACAGTGGTACACACAAAACCTGAAAAGGTTCCAAGTGGTACCATGTATATATGTGATGACAAACTCCCTATGTGTGTGAGTAGACTTTTGCCAGATCCCGAGATGTTTGTTTGTGTAAATAGTCCCAAGACAAAAGACTTCATGTTTACATCATCCCTAGAAAGATCATGACACTGGGCAAGTCCCTTTAATATAGAACTGCACTCTTCTGTATAACCATTCGACATGCTTCTTTGAACAGAGTTCCGGTCAGTGAAGGGCTTGGGATGGGGGCCACAGCAACACCTCGTACATACCCTAGCCATGGCATCGTCAGTTGCCATGCTCGCTATTCTTGATTGCCTATTATTTATCTCCCTTGTATTCTTCTCTGTCTTCTCCCATCACTCGCTCCATAGATCCTATGGTTGCCTGGCACCAGAGGAAGAAGGGGGACTGCTGCAGTGTAAGGGTCAGCTGAGCAATCACCTAATATCCCGCACCGTCTACTGCTGTAACGACGAGCCGAACTGCAACCTGAAGCTGAACCCTACCCTACCCCCTACAACTACCTCAACAACAACAGGTGAGGGCGCCTCATATCTACATTTGCCATGCCCCCTCCCTTCTTAACCAATCAAAGTTGGCCAAAGTATGGTATCCTAAATTGATTCTGGGAATATGGTGATGATTTTGTGTCCGTCCCGCGTGTGCATAGAGCATGCCTGAACCCAACTTTTGCTAGTGCACAAGCATAGATCCAAAATCATAGTGCCAAAAATCATTTGAATGTCAATTGTGTGTGTAGCTTTTTCAAGACTTCTCCAGATACATGTATAAAGTAAATGGTAGCAGAATTATTTGTGATCATGCCCTTGTGTCTATTCAGCTAGAGAATTAAGTATAGGTACATAGTGTTGTTGTCGCTCATGCTGGCTCAGTAGAAATCTATATGTGCTGACAAAATATTTGTTATAAAGTACATGCTCTCTCCTGTAGTGTCAGTATCTATCTTAGATTTCAATGTTTTTCCTGTGCTGTTATGTGGAGCCTTCCCAGAGATATATGTTTCGTTGAGCTTCCCTCATTTGCTAATGGTATCCCATCAGGTTACCTTGTGGCAGTCAAACAGTATGAGCCAGACACATGGTCAGTCACCCTGTCCGATTCCCTCTTTTTTCGTCATTTCCTCACAGAACTGCCGGATGTCGACGGCACCTATAACACCACCGTCCACCAAATAGCCCTTCTCATCTCGGTCACGTTCTGCGTGGCAGCATTCATCCTGGCTCTCACATTCTTCTACCTGAGGTGAGTATCGCGTTGCGGTGGTTACATACCACGTACCCACATCGCATCACTAAAAGAGGCGTCAATTAGATGCTTCAGATAGATACCTCAAGGAACTTGGTCCTGGTAATATGACCCGTTAAATCTTGGGGTAACTTTGATGCAGAAATTATCACCTTGTCATTGAATTTGCAACTCTACTAAATTTTACTGCCTATCCTACACCGGATGCACACTAGATGGAACTGGGTAAATTTCATAAGATCTGCTCAATAACTAAAAAGATAAATGATGCCTAATTTGCAGTGCCAACTGTTTTCTTTTACAAATGTGTTACCAATTTAAGGACAGGTTATGAATTTAGCCATGCAGAGTCATTTAATTATTCTGCAGCAGAATCATGTCGACAATGATATATGACCCTTATGACTAACGTAGGGGCTGAAATGAAAGAGAACTTATTATTCTACCTAAGTAAATACTTACACGTAACAGCAAGAACTGTTTAAAAAAAAAAAAAAGAAGTTGCGGTACTAAACCACAGAAGTGTAGTTTCTTGGACCAGATGGACTAACACCTTTTGTGTTAGCAGCTCATGTGTCCACTGATAAAGGTGCTGACATGATTACAATGGTGCAGTCAGAGGTGGATAGCATTTTCTGATATAGAGCACTAAAAGTAAAGTTCAAAATTGTTGGACTTTTGGCTGTCTCGAGTGTGGTTTCTTACATAGGAGTTTCATAAATTCTCTTCTTTGAAAGAAGAAGAAAAGAAAAGAGAATGTGCTTCCCCTTGCACTGCAAAGCAATAGTCATTTATTCAAGAGCCGTACAGGCTGGTATAGATCTTCTCATGGTAAACCCAACCACACATGGAGTGTTTCCAGTTTGATACTGAGATTTGTATGGATAAGCTCTGCCCTTGAATTGCCTTCGATTTGAGAGATACTCTTGGCTGGTCAGGTTTTTGCTGAATTTTAAAAAGGGTTAGCTAAAGTTACAAGCACCAGTACAGGTTGCTAAAGAGCATATTTGAAATACTTTCATTCATGGTACAATGCAAAGATAAAAGAAATGTCCCAGGTAATGTCCCGTGTAAACTTTACGAAGTTCGGACTTCACTCATGTGATAGACCATCTAGTGCTCTCTTGGCTAGTCGGTTTTCAAATGTTTGCATCCATGGTTAAAACCAAGGAAAGAGAAAATGGTATGTCACAGAAGTAAGACATTTGACACAGTTGGTGCTTGTAAGCAGTGCTCAACCTTGGGAAAGAGTAGGCAAATTTCCTTGAGATTTCCAGACTGTGAGTGTGGTTGATGAGGGTTTATATTAAATGCCATGTGGCTCAAGCAGGGGTTGGATTTGTATTTATGAATTAGTCAAGGGTTTCTGTTATTCTTTTCCAATAAAAACAAAATTTGATCATGTAATTATCTCACTTATATGTGTTGTTTGCCCACCATATATTTACGGTTTATATGTATACACTTTGTATGTGCTTACATGTAATCATAAAGTTTCATTTCAAAATAGTTGTGGCTTTCTGCTGTTTGTGGTTTTTGTGCTATCATGAGTTGTAATTCAAACCCACACTCCCCATCTCTGGGGAGAGACTTAACTCAGTGAAAGCTAGTCTCGTGTGGTATCAAATGAACAGGATCCTGTCCAGTGTGTGCCGTAAACAAAGGTATCACATGTTTTCATTCATGCCGAGGAGAAGAAGCTGCTTCTACTGCCAGAAGATGATACAGCCTGTGTCCCAACCCCGTTCAGATTGCATCGCTTTCAACAGGTGCCCGTGGGCGGACCTGTTGAATTTCCCTGGTGTGAACAGGCCCTCGCATCAAGTCTCATCTAAACACTGATGAAACATCAATGAAAGTGTTAACATACTGAAGTCACCCTTTTCACCTGCAACATAACTTCAAAAAGTTTAATAGTTAGTCTGAAGGAGGCTGGTCTGAAAGGCTTCTCCTTTGAATCACCATTGAATCACCATTGAATTGCCATTGAATTTCCACTGACTTAATTGAAATACATTTATAGCAATGTACTTTTAATGCCCAGTGAAAACGCAAGTGCTCCAGCATTCCGTATACAACTGAGGTGGCATGTGCACAGATATGGATAGAGCAAATTTGGGGGTTCAGAGTTTTACACTTTTTGTTTTTACATTCACTGGGTTTCATCACCTCTTGGGTAAAAGTAGGACAAAAGATTCATTGGAAGCAATGATTCTATTTCTCCCCGCTGAATCAGTGGACAAACAACTGGAGTTCAATGGGTAGTCAGTGGGAGTCCAGTGGGCAGCCAACAGTTTGAGTTGGTCTGAAATGGGCACTCGTCAAGCCTCCTTGGTGCATCTCCTCTTACGAAACATATCATCTTTCAGCTCATGAAACACTTCAGTTCTCATAAACAGTCTGCTTAAAATGTATGCAAGAGAAAGTGGGGGGGGGAGGGGTACATGTTCAGTGTTTGTTGTCATGAACTGCACATCACTGAAGAGAAGTTTCTTTGTACAAGATGCAAAGATAGATAAATAGATAGATAGATAGATACATGTAGATAGATAGATATATAGATAGATAGATAGATGGAAGGAAGGATAGAAGGGGAAAGAAGAAAAAGAAGGAGCGGGACAGGCAAAGAAAGGATGACATGAAACTGAGTTTGTCAGTCTGGTGTCTGACACGGCTTTCTATGCCAACAAGAAGGAAAGGCTGGGGCCCATCACAGGAGCGGCTGGCGGGGGAAGGCGAGTGATCCTCATTTGTTTGTGCCATCGAGCTTATGGTTTTCTACGCGAGCCCCTCCCGTCGTCGTCGTCGTAACCCCACCACCCATCGTAAATTACGCCATCAACCGGGAGCCCGTCGTAAAGCTCCAAGCTGATCTCAATTAGCCATCGGAAGTGTAACGGGTTGCAGGGACCGGTCGCAAAAGAGTGCATCCATTCTTGTCTGTGTACGGGCCAGAGTCCAGACAGCATGAAATGGGACAGAGACAGTAGCAGATGCTTTGAGCATTGAAAGTAATGGCGTTAAGGAGCAAGAACTAGAAAGGAGCAAGGCAAGACTTTTAGCGTGGGATGATGGAAATACTTCCCATTCAGAGAGCAACTCATTTTTTAAAATGATTCTTTTTTTGTCTTCCTTTATTGATTCCTTCTCGTGGAGTAAAAACTAGATGAGTATCATGGTGAGATGCGACAGCAACTAGTGAATGAAATGAAGTCCTCACCCACCCAATTCTCAGAAGTTCTGATGTTTACATATATGTATTGTTGGCGTAATCTCTTGTAAGTGTCAAGAATTATCATGAATGGATGTATGCTAATGCGAACAAAGATGATCAGTGTGGCATGAATGATGATGCAATTTGAGCTTTTGCGTCAGAAATTTGTTCAAAATTATTATTCGTTGAGTATGTAGTGATTGCCATCAATATGTACAGTCTTGATATTATCTGCATTATTTTCTTGTGTATTTCTAGAAAGAAATTTAGAGAAATATACATGATTACCAACTTCACATTTGATGTATGTTGTTGCATTTCTTTGAGCCGTTTTTTGTTGTTCCATCATAAAATATGAATAAACTAGTAATTTTGAAAATGAAGTCACCCATCAACCCTTGATTTTTGTGAACACTGTCAAGTTTCTCTGTGTGAAATTAAATAATATAGATCCTACCAACAACTTGCGACATCACCTTTAGAATAACGATCGTATGTGATAATGATATTCCAAATACAGAAAATTATGTCAAAGTATCACAAGTGTGCTTTGTAGTACAAGACATGAGAAGAAATTACAAAGCTTCTCTCCTTAAAATCACAGGGCCCATGCTACAGAACTTGAGTATTTTGCAACATTTCTTTTGACATTTCTTTGTGAGACTCTCGGCAATATATCTTCATGGTCAGAGCCATAGCTGAAGCAGTTTTGACACTCTCAGCAGGAATCTACGGCTACCTGGCATAATCCATTTGCATGGAAGAATGAGATCACAAGGACCCCCTTCCCTGTTCATTCATTGCTGTATTTCATAGAGTATGTTGAAGTGGGAAGTCTTTATTCTAGTGTTGACTCATAAACTTCTTTATTTTCTCCCCTTCATTTCTGGCAGGTACAAGAAACGTGAGGTGAGGAGGCAGTATGACTTTGAGACAGCCCAGCGGGACGAGTCCTTCATAGGCCCCGGGGAGACGTTATCAGAACTACTGGAGAAGTCCAGCGCCTCGGGAAGTGGGTCTGGGCTGCCCCTTCTGGTAAGTGGACTTCAATCTGAAAAGTAGAGTTCCTTCATATATAAATTGCATCTTTAATAAAAAAAAATGGCACAATGACGAGATGTAGGCAAAAATTGCCAGGAGTGCAGAACACATGCATAGTTTTTCCCATTACTTCAAAAAAGAACAAAAGATATCAAATTTATGTCCAGGACTGGCATATTTGAAGATATGATCAAGGCATAGCAAAGAACCTCCCTTTGATTAATTTTCTAGTCACACAGCGATGCAGTAGACATAAGTTGGTGAATTTCATAACTCTTTTTCAGGGGGTGCATTCAAGACAGTTGAAGACTGTACACTTATTCTACATCATTATTTTGTTATATTACATTACGTAATGTAACATGGCACAATTAGTAGCAGGTGTTTTCTCTTTCAGTTTTTGTCACCCGGAAAAGCGCTGTGGTAACTTTTTCAAGAGAAAGAAGGCCATCAGATTGTTAAGCGCCAGACTACAATAAGTAGTGGAAACACAGTGCATTAGTCAGATGTACTGATATTCCATGTTATCTAACCACAGGGAGTGTGTAAAGTGCTGTAATGATAGGGACTTTTGTAATGAGTGTTCAAAGTACTAGACAAGATGGTAAGTCTGTGGTCACTGGAACCTGCCCTACTATCCGATTGATCACCCTACTCCCTGGGTGGTAGTCCAGCCAGGCAACCACTTTACAGCACACACATGCGTAATCCACCCGTGTCAATGTTCAGCTTCCCATCAGGGTACCCATGTACATGTTTGGCTAGAGAGAGGCATTGTGTGTTGAAGCATCTTGCCCAAGGACACAAGTGCTGTGGCAGGACTTTGAACCCTCGACCTACATGTTAAAGGCACAGTCCACCAGACCACACCACCTCCAACAGCATGTGCAGTCCAGAATTCTTTTACAAGAGAACTAACATTTCCTGTCATATGTTCCGCTTCTCACAGGTTCAACGCACTATCGCCAAACAAGTGCAGCTCATCCGGCCCCTGGGGAAGGGGCGGTTTGGAGAGGTGTGGAAGGCAAAGTGGAGAGGGGAGAGTGTCGCCGTTAAGATCTATTGCACTGCGGAAGAGGCCAGCTGGTTCAGGGAAACTGAAATCTACCAGACTGTCCTGATGAGGCATACAAATATCCTGAGTAAGTCGTTACCATGGTAATGAAGAGAGAAGGGGGGGGGGGGGGTGGTGGGGGAGATATTGAATGACTTTGATTTTGTCATTGTTTTTATCGCAAACCATAAAGTGGAATTGGCATCTGCTCTTTAAAAGTACCTATTTGAGAGATCAGAATGCAGCCATGTTCGTAGAATGTCACCGCGAAAACTTGGTAATGTGTCTGTGAGAAGCAAGAAATGAGGCACCTGTTCTCACATAGCCAATCCATGCATCAACAGAGAGTAAACTGTTGATAGAATGCTGTCATGCATCGTTTTTAAATCATCCCAAGTCTCGTGTAGTGATGGTTAAATGAACCTCCCACCAGTTTCAGTCTTGTTTGAAAATCAGTGAGAGCAGGGGGGGGGGGGGGGGGGAAGAAAGACATGAAGATTGAGATGCCTCCATGCGAAACGTGAAACGAGCATTCATATTTATGTGGCCCCTTAATCAAGTGTGAATGGAGATGCGCCTTGCAGGCAGGGAAGAGGGAGCACATTCTACTTGCGAAATGGCCTCCAGCTACGAGCAGTTAGACACCTCGAGTCGGCCAGACTGATCAAGAAAGATGAATTTCTGAAATTTGAGCACTTCAATGATTCAAGAGGCAAAGAAGGAAGGCGAGGCATCGTGCACCGTGTTCGTTAGGTTTCAGCTCTGTGCGCTAGGTTACAATTTTGACACTCTAAACGAATACCACATGGTAATGTTCCATCATTTTGGCAAGGCAAACATAAATCTGATTGATGCATCTGTGGACATCCTCATATTTGAAGTGGCAAGAGCATGTCATGTACTGGATAATCTTAGGATTTGTCACCTTGATTTTTTTTGCATCTTCATTTTATGTAAAGAATTGCTTCATCATTCCATTTTCTTGCAGTAAGGGAAATAAGAGAAGCTTTATTCTTGTGTCTGTGGCATACCATCTTTCTCTTGTACCGAGTGCCACTTGTTGGTGGCAAACCTTTGATTTTCGTGATTGATACTTGCATGAAGAATAACTATAAAATGTGGGCGCAGCAAGTATCGAAGCTGTAATTCCAAATAGATTATATGTGCATCATTCTGTAAAGCTGTGATTTTTATGGGATATAATATGCTGAAAGAATGATGCCAAAAATAAATATTTGTGGCAGGACAAACATTTCTGCTCGATCTTATTTTGAGGATGATTAAAAATACTAAATGTAATTTATGAAGTTTGTTTTTTCATAAAACAAATGTCAAAAACTTTGTACAGAATTGAGCACCCAGTAGGTGTAAAACAAATATGGCATTGGCACATATAATGGAGGGACAGATTTCTTGGATGATATAGTTTGTGCAATTGTATCAGTGAGTGAATAGTTCATTTCTTTGTAACCAATGAAGCAAACCTCACTTACAGTGCACTGTCCTTGTACCTTTGTGTGTGATGGGTTCCATTCAATACACAGTCTGTAGCATCCTTTCGTTGGCTAATGCTGTAAAAAATCAGGAATATTCACATGCATGAAACTTTCGCAAATCACGCAAGCAGCCAAGATTCTGAAAAGTGAAATGTATGTATAAGTATTTTTCTACACAGTGCATTGAAGTGCCAGTGGTGATTTGCAAAAGTTTCATGCCACGACAAAGGCTGTTAGCTCACATTCATGAAAGTATCATGCTGCAATTTTTTTTTTTTTTTTTTTGTTTTTACAGTATACCCTTGGCATGTACAAATGTATATTAAGCCATGTCCTGTATAAAGAATGAAACCTTTGTCTCATATAAGCGGAATTAAACAATTGAACTTTCTGGGGAATCTAAATGTGAAATTTTATTTCCACACTCCCAGGTTTTATAGCAGCAGATATCCGAGGTAGTGGGTCATACACGCAGCTCTTCCTCATATCAGAGTATCATGAACACGGCTCCCTCTACGACTTCCTCCGGGTCAACATCCTGGACTCGCAGAGCATGCTGCGGCTGGCCTACTCGGCCGCCAATGGCTTGGCCCACCTGCACACCGAAATCTGCGGCATGCAGGGCAAGCCGGCCATCGCACACCGTGACGTCAAGAGCACCAACATCCTCGTGAAGAAGAATGGCACATGCGTGATAGCCGACATGTCCCTGGCGGCTCGCTTCCTAAGGTCAGTCAGTCCATTTCTCCCTGTGCAACTTTGCAATTACAGTCCACACATGAGGGGACCTAGCAGTCATTTTAATTAAGTCAGGATGTGTCATATATCCGTGGGGTTCAGAAAGAGCCATGGAATCATGTGTTTTGGTTGATAGAATTCGGAAACAACAACTCACTCCTGCCCCGCGAGATCATCATTTCAAAATTATTTCAACACAACAAAACCTTGATGGTAAGGATCTGATTTCAGGTCTAATGTGAGTGATGATTTATGTGATTTTGAGACTGGTGAGGCCATGACATTGTCACTTATTCTACAGAAAAGAATTCATATACAATCTTGCTTCTTGTTTCACTGTATTAATGAGAACTTAATATCAAATTCCACAAATTTCTTGTAAAATTTGTATTGTGTGTATAAAGTATAGTAAACGATAGCTCTATCAGTATTATGGTGATAACAATACATCATTGTCATCATCATCATCATCGTTTTGTCACCTGCCTGCCTGGAATAATTTGACATAATTTTGAAAGCTCCTTCATATGGTCCAATCATCATTTGTTATGATTTTTCAAGCCTTCAAGCCTTGGGACCCTTCTGCCAGGCAGGCATATAATATGAAGTCTCTTGTAACATACCTTTAAATAATCAATGCAATGTTAACTGCCCACTGCCCACCCATAGTGAAGCCAATGAGATCGACCTGGGTCAGAACACGAGGATAGGCACCAGGCGGTACCTGCCTCCAGAGATCCTGGACGACACGATGATGCGGAACTCCTTTGACGCCTACAAGATGGCCGACATGTACTCCTTCGGCATGGTCCTGTGGGAGATTGCCAGGAGATGTGTCACGAGAGGTGAGGAGAAGAGACGAATGGGGGGGGGGGGGGGGAATTCTTGGAACTCCTACTCATGGGATGTCTCTTTTGCTGCAAGGAAAGAAATGTGCAGAGCCCCTTCTTCCCCCACCTATTAACCCATTCCTTACAGGAGCCTGGTATACTAGGTTCCCAAGATGTAGATGAGAGTGTCTGCATTCATAGCGTAAATTCATGTTCATTTGTGATATGCTGACCAGAGAAATGACTTTGATCAAAAGATTAGAGTTTCTTCTGTCAATGCCTAATGGTGAATGTGCATTGCATACAGTTTTTCGAAGCTATTGCATCATATTTCAGAGATGTCTTATAGCTTTTATGTCTTAATAAAGTCTACTGAGATTGAATTCCTTTTTGCCTCTCACAAAATATTCCTGAATTTCCTGTAAGTTTCAAGCTGATATCAAGCAAGTGGCAGTTATGAAGGGCAGATGAACAATGTGCTGTAAGAAATGTGTGGCCTCTTGTAGACCCAATATTTGTGCAAAAGTAGCCAGGGGATAATGCAGTTGCAACTGGGAAGGTATTACTTACAGAATTTGCTCCTACAAGATCGTGTCCAATTTCCACTTCTCTGTGATGTGAAAAGTCGGCTAACTGAAATTTCACTGGTCAAGGTCAGATGCGTGCATGTGCCAAATGTCTCACCGCTGCATGCTTGCCTCCCTCCCCAGGTATTGTCGAAGACTGCCAGCTGCCATTCTACGATGCGGTTCCCACGGATCCCAGCATCGAGGACATGAGGAGGGTGATAGTACTGGAGAGGAGGAGACCAGACATACCAAACAGATGGAGTGGGGATGATGTAAGAACTTTTCTTCTCCTCCTCCTCTTTTTGTTTCTTCTTCTGTATCTCATCCAAGTTCTGTTTCCTGCCTTTTGCAAAATTTGCTTTGATTGCTCCTATCAGAACCATGTGGCAGGAATCAACCCTGACTAAAGTAATTTTCCATAGTCAGATGCACTTTTGTGCAACTTTTTGATAGCTGCACCGTTGCTTGGAGAGGCAGTGTGTTTAACCCTTAGGCATGTAGACGTTTACGGGCAGAGTTTACCTCTTCCTACTTAAGGAGGGAGTAAATTTTGCGCTCTTTTGCATGCATCTGGAAGAGTGAGTTCAATATCTTTGGACATTAGAAAGCAGAGTTGGGATGATGAAGGGATTTGAACGCTAAGTGGAGAAGCACTCTCACGCAGCAGGGCAGACATGGGGAACTTCATTGGTGTTTTGGAGGAGTAGCCATAGGCAAAGCAAGGGCTGAAGGGTCGACACGTCGTGGCATAGATCTGTCACAAAAGATGAAAATCTTTAACAAAGTGTCTATCTTTTGAAATGTTACCACTTGCACTGAAAAGGAAAGCCTATGTAAGTGGAAGTTAAATCCCACAGTAGATTTCTTGAATAATTAATACACACTGCTGTGTGTTTTCCTTCTGCTATTACAGATACTGCGCACGGTGTCAAAGGTCATGTCGGAGTGCTGGAACCAGAACCCCGCCGCCCGGGTGACGTCGCTACGAGTCAAGAAGACGTTAGCCAAACTGCAGGAGAACGAGTACAAGGTGTAGCTGTGGGCCGCGGCGAAGCGAGAAAGCCAGAATTCCACGGACTGTGCGCTTTCCGCCGCTCGACAGGTTCGCAGCCGCTGGACTGCCTTTGTGCACATGTAGTTTGCACCCCTGCACCATAGTCATTGGGCCTATAACAAACGTAAAGATGTTCAAAAAAATTAAAACACAAAGACTCGTGTCCCGCAAGGTTGTGAAGAGCATTGCAGTCATGGTTTGGACACCAAGTGTCTCCGTATAGGAAGAATGCTATGGAAGGTGGATGTAAACTTCACTCGTCCTTGTTGCCAGAAAACTGGACATATGACGTGACCACGTCTCAGAGGCGAGACGTTTCGGCACAGCCCTTCTCAGCCGACTTGTACTGAGGTAGCTGGCGGCAACTTGCTTTGTGGAGGAAAAAACACAAATTGAAAAGATGAAACAAAACTATGGTACTTATGCCTCACCAAAGGTATCGGCCTGGATATGATGAGAGCGCTCACGAGGACCGACGTGGCAGAAATGATTTTAAAGTGCTGTGATGGGCAACGAGGGTTGTTACCATGTCCACATGGGTTGTGTATTTCAGGGTGCAAGTACTTAAATCGTAGGAAGGAGGGGGAAAAAAGCAACAGATCACGGTGTAACTGTATCCTCAGACTCTGTACTATGCGAAAGTCCTCACTTCATTTCGATGTGTGAGATGGACTCAGTACTTCAGCTTCGTGGACCCGCCCAGGGAGAAGAGAGACGAGTACTGCGGGCTGGGCCCTCCAGGTAGAGAACACGAGTACTAGACTTATGCAGTACCAGTAGATTTTTTTGTAGCTGCCACAGAACCCAGTCCCGGTCGTCCATCAGAAGTCGGGGACAGCCGGGGGTAGACGACCAGGAGTAGCTTCAAACTGTATTTATGATTCTGAGCACGAGAATTACGGCTAGTCACCGAGTCTAAGAGTACTTAATTCAGATGACCTAAAATGCTCTGTGATGGCCGAGTAGCTTGTATAAGATGGGGCAAATTCAGATGTGAGATGGGAATGATTTGATATTAAAAAGTGCCAATTTTTTATCATATGTATAAACATATCTATATATATATATGAGCTGCATGTACATATATATTGTAACAAAGATGTAATATCACAACTCCAGGAGAAACACTCTTATTTTCAGTTGATATGTAAAACAGCTCTAATGTCATCCTCAGTCTTGTAGAAACAGAATCTAGATCAACTCCCTGTCAGCCATAGATCTGTTCTTGAAGAGTTCTATTTAGTGTTGATAATCGTAAGTGCTTTCATTCATACCAAACGGGGCTTCTAACTGACACGTCCTATAATCATCAAAAGTACAGGAACACTGTTACTACACTTTCCCATAGGTCAGTGTACCTTTACCATTGAAACGTTTTTGTTGATTTTAATTCGCTATTTATACTTGTAAGATCCCACTGGCATATATTGGTAATTTAGAATCTCAATTTTTCCCACTATGGTTATAGTTCTGATATTAGATTTCAAGAGAAGTCAGAACTTCCATTCGTTCTACTTCAGATTTACCAACAACAAAAAGTAAAATGTACTCTGGACCACATCCATAAAGAAATACCATCACAAATATAGTGATTTAGAAGTTTTATGTGTTTATTTTCCTTGTTTTAATCTTATTATGCCAGATATCAGGTAATGGATAGCTTGATCTTCGAGCAGTTTGTCTACACTCAATTCACACACATATCATACTTTTTCCATCTGTTTTTGCTCTGAGAAAATATTGAATAAACATTTGTCCTAATATTCCAGAAAATCGTTTATAAAGACGAGCTTTTAAAGAAGTCACCCAAATTATAAACATGATACATACTGAGAGAGTGTAGACAATTTTAATTTCAATTTACTTCATTCAACACTCCTTTCACCTTGTTAGAAGCGTGAAAAGTGTGAAACGTTCCCACGTGGAATTGATGAAAATTGAAGACCTGAAGAAGAGATTCCAATCTGAGTGAATACCATGCCCCATCACAACATGCAGCTCTCTGAAAATATGCTTTTTTTTTCTATCAAATTGAACAGATTTGCCAAATTTCAAAGAATGAATCTGAATTGTGATGAACAGCGAATTTGGAATTGTACAGTTTTTACCTGGAAGAAATTTGTAAACATGTCACTGTGTGATAGCTAAAGATAGTGTTCTATCAAAAACGTGATTCTAATGTCACCTTTTATTTAAACCGTGTACAGGAGATGTGTAGTAAAATTGATTAGTCTATTATGATTTTGGAATTTCGGTTTGAAGTTCTGTACTCTCTGTAGATATACTGTATATGTACTGTACTATAACCTTGCTTTGTTATCATTTAGAATAGCAGATTGAACCGTGTCTCACCAATGATAAAGAAAAGCAGTATTTTTTTATATTACCAATCACTGTAAACAGACACGCCATGTTATATAACCACACATGTAAACCGTGCAAATGGTTCCAAACAGTTGCTATTATGTGATTTATTATTCTTTGTCAGGGGTCATACGTATTTCTGTATTCTTGTTTGTTTACAGCCGAAAAAAACACAAACAAACAAAGGGAAAATAAAAGCCCCTAAATACTTTATGTTGATAGCTCGTGCTGGTACAAACTTAGCTGTGATGAATAAGGCAGCCAATAGTATTTATCAGTACTGTGTTTTCGGTCCAAAGTAGGCATCCAGTGCATGTTGATCCTGCTGGAGGCGAGGGATGAAAGTTAAAGAAGGAAATATATTGATGTGGATTTTGGTTCATCCAGGTAGTATGATAAAAGCACGTAATTACAATGTAAATCTGTTCAACCACCTGGGCTTACTTGTGAAAATCACGGAGAGAATGTGTGGCTCGTGAGCATTCATCTGTGATGGGTAAACGGGCCATGTTCCCGCCTTTATTGTTTGTACGTCGAGGAATATTCCAGATCACTGACTTGTATGTTGGTGAAAGGTTGTGCTGGAGTGCCCCCCTCCCCTCAAGGAAAGGATTTTCCGTGTTCACATACACAGCTTCACGCACTCCTCTTTCAAACCATCTGGTTTCCTTTTCAATGATGTCGACTTCGTAGTCACAACTCTTTGATTTTCACAAGTAAGTCCAGTTGAGCAAACTTAATAATGTGTTTTTGAAAGAAAAAAATAGGTTTTATGTGGTTCAAATTCACTCCAGTACTTCCGTGAAGGTGACCTCACTGCTTGTAGTTGAAACAAATTAAGTATCCCACATGAACGTCACTCTAAGTGATATGCCAGTGTTCTGTTGGGTTCCTGGAGTGTTCAAAGCATTGAAGATGCATGTTGAGAGAGTGGGCAAAGTAAGGCTTGCTTTTTAGGTCTTTTCCATAAGCAAGAGAGAATGAAATTTATCAATAATTTTTAGCAAGATAGAATGAAATTTATCATTAATTTTAGCAAGAGAGAATGAAATTTATCATTAATTTTCAGCAAGAGAGAATGAAATTTGTTATTGTTTTTTATCAAGGCAGCTCACCATTTTGTGGTGAAAAATATTGACATTTTGTCTGGTTCTGATAACATGAATAGAGCTACCCTGCCCAAAAAGTTTTTTTTTTTCACTTTTTTTTTTTTCACCGTAGTAGTATTTGCACAGGTCCACCAATGTTTGAGGTACTAGATCTTGTGTGATTGTACAGAAACGTTTTGTTTTACATGACAAGACCGAAGAAAATCTTGTGATACTTGGTTGAAATGATCACCTGCGTGAATGGAATTAAAGCCCAAGTGGCAGGAACAGATTAAGGCCGTGACCATTCTATTTTTTTCCCCCATTCTTAGAATAGATAAAAGTCCAATTGATACATGCCCTTGTAATATTGGAAAGTGGTATGACTGCATAAGCAGGTCCTTGTATGATAAAAAAACATTTTCTGCTTTTGTTACTCAAAGCAGTAACTTTATTGACTTTAAGAAAGATGATGTCACCCAAGACTTGTTAAAGGATCATGGCATACAGTATATTACACTGCCCTGCACCTGTGCACTGCTTATGGTAAAGATGTTAAGTTTTAGCATTTACAATCAGCTCAGTTGTGTTTTAGTGTACTCTCATTTATTATTTTTTCTTGTTAATTTGTGGGTGATTTGTACAAAGAACCACTATGTTGATATTTATATTTTTCTCTACTTAGTATTATGATGGAAGTTATGTGAGTGAGACAGTGAGAGGGAGAAAGAGAGAGAGAAAAAAAAATTGAGAGCTGGCACACGGTTGTACATTACTTCTGCCTGTAAATATTCATATGTACTACGATTGTACAACTACATGATTATACGAACCAGGCGTTTACCCATGAAAAGTCAACTTCTCGTAGACCTCAGCTGTTCTATTCCCGTGTCAGTAGTTTACCTTTTTCTGTTGAATTATCTAGTGAGATTATCATTATACCTTATTTTATACAGACCATTTTATCATCCTGTGACAATAAGTGTACTATTTGTTGCAGGTATAGGTACTACTGATATGTGCATATCATTTCATGCCCCTGACGTCGTACTAAATGATTATTTACCTCCAGAAATTCTGAAATTGATATCCTATTTTTGAGGAATCTTTTCAAGTTGTTTACTTTTTCTTTTTTTATGTACTCATATTCCTAGATGGTCCTTTTGTTTGGTATTATGTTTCTAGTCCATGACATGAAACCAATTGTTTCACATGGATATTCGCCTAGAAATGATTCACACAAGGTGTCAGAACTTCACCTAATGATGATATCCCTCAGAGAAAAACAGCACTCTTATTTAATCATGCACCAAATAGATTCTTATTATTCATTTGTATGTAAATGTAGGTGTATCATAACAAACAGGAACAACCTTTACGTTTCCAGAATGCAATCGCCCACGGCGTGAGGATGCAGCGATGTTCCTGTGTAGGGTATAGGATCAAAAAATCTCTTTAAAAGCTTATGACCAAGTTTGCAGAGAAAGACAGGAATTGCTGCAGAATTACTGTTACGTTTTTATGTAAAGACACTGCCTAATGGGGGAAAATAATTCGACAATGTCGGGACTTTTAACGTCTAGTAATTGTAAGGGCATTATGTATCGATAGGTGTTTCAGTAACGTGCCAGTGTTATTTGTGTAAGCTCGCGTGAGCAATCCAGTACTGCCGAAGAGTAACAGAATATCCATTATGATCCATTACTTTGGTTTTTAGAGTTATTAGTTATTTTCAGGCATGCTCCTGAAGGCGTTTTTCCACATCAATTTTCAGATTTCATATTGTCTTGACTCCGTTGCAATTTGCATCAATAATGACATTGTAATTACAAAAATTTGTAATTCGAATCCAATGGAGCACCATCATTCATTAGCTCACTCGCTAACACAGTGGTATATGCACATTGCATTACTGGGTTTAATGCATATGAAATGTACTTAAGATAGAAGCAAGGATCAATTAATAAATGTATTTCATCTTTCCCATGTGCTAGGACTTGTTATGTCTACTACCAAAAATCACAGCCTTCACTTGTATTGATAGCTTGCTCTTACATAGCAAGAACCAACACACCTATGACTTCACTAGTCTCCCATTACTCCATGCTTTCATCAGCACAGTGTTAAAATCAGAGGAGACAATGTACACATTGCACAAGTACTCGTGTCCGTGCACAAAATTATACCTTGATGGTAATAACTTCGCTTGGTACTAACTAGGTAGATGTGTGTCTTTGCTAACAGGAACTGGGTCTTTTTGCAGAAAGAGTCGCTTTTAAAATGAAAAAGAAAATTGAACTTGACCCAATTTTTTCTCTTCAGCCATTCACCGTGTGTAATGTAGAATACCAGCACAATTTATTTACCAGTAATAACAGCAACGTATGCATGGCTGGGATCCTGTAACAATCGTCTGATAGAAGGCTTGTACTCTTTTTCTTTATCCCTCACTGATTTCATTTGGCTTCCCATCATGCACTCAATTGTTTGCCTCTGGTTTTGTAGTATCCATCATTGTACAATACGACTTTCATGTACCATCTTTTTAAGTTGTGTATTGTGATTTATATGCAATTATTTTCATTTGCAAGTTTGGAATACTGACTCTAAAAAATTGATAGCGTTACAGAATACACTTTGTGTTTCATGCGTTAAACAGGGAATAGTTATTTCATTACATTTCTTAGAAGAACATATAACAGCACTGAATATCCAATTTTTGGGGTGTACCTGCCCAGGTAATCTCTCACGTTACATTGGAGACAAATGTAGTCCTTGATTTAGGTTTGTTGGAACCGATGATTATTTATTAACAAGTGTGAATGTATACCCCTCCATCTCCATCAAAATTTTAAAAAGGAGAAAAAAAGATTCAGATATTCTCTGTACGTTCTATGTTAGCCATTCTACAATTTTTGTGTTTAAGTTCAACTGTAGTACAGTGTGTAATGCTATTGATGGGGGGACGTTTTTGTGCTCAGGTGATGTTCGTAACTTGTAGAGCGACTGGACAGGGCATGATGCGATTACTGTGGTAACGTGACCGCGCCCAACCACTTCACCAAGCATTCCCCGTCTCTGCAATGTTATGCTTGGCCGACCCATTGTTACTGCAGTCTTACATGTCTATCCCATGTTTGCTAGTCCAAATGAAGAGCAACCACAAAATTTGTTTTTTGACATTCTGTCCCCTACATTTCCACGCATCATGTATTCATTCAAGAGTAGCAGGCAGAGAGCCAATTTCTGACTCGCTGCTTCCAGCCGTCTTCAGTTTTTTCGAGTGGAAGAGGGAGCAGGGAGGGGCAACCTGAAGGAGTCGTCCTAAAGTTTAGGAGGACCTTTGGGTCTGGTGTAAGATTACTAAGATATTCAAAGTACAGCTTTGAGAGGGAAATGTGTACATATTTAGAAAGAAAAAAACTTTAGTATCCTGTAGGCTTGTACTGGTAGGCCGTGGAGGGAGTAAGTTGATTCCCCCCTAACAGTTACTACTTTGTTAATAATGACTACATTTTCAATAAAACGTCTGAAAATCAGAGTGAGCACTGTGCCATTTTTCTCTTCACTGAAGCGTCGAAGTGCAAAGAGAGATTTCAAAAATACAGCCACTTTAAAAATGATAAAGTTTGTTGGTGTTTGAGTAATGTTACAGTGTATGACATGTGTGTGTGACCCTTTTATGTGTTGTTCGTATGAAAGATCAATATCACATTTACCACATCGTAGAACAGACCCCACAAAATTAAAATTGAAAGTCAATGAAACTTCTCACACACAATGAAATTTGACATAAGTTGAGACACAGATATGTTTTTGCTTTTATTCTGTTAAGCCCATAACAGACAATCTTAATCACATACAAGTCCACATAAAATAGCATAAAATAAGTATTCTCTTTGATTCACACATAGCTTAATCTTGGTTTTTTATCTTTAAAACATTCGCTTTCTGACATTTTATTCAACCTCAATAAATGTGTATGCAGATTGAGAGTCAAGGTGTTATTATTTCTCAATTTGCAAAGGCACAAATTACTCTAGCTCCCAGAACATACTGCATTTCAATGTAAATCCAACATTTTCATATACCGGTAATCTGCTTTTCAATACTCTCAACCTGGTATATTTCGCATTATACAATTTTTGCGAGTTTCACGAGTCAACCAATAATTGGAAAATCAACAGACTGCAAAAATCTTGCCTCCCGTAATACACCTGCCCTGTATACTGTCTCCAACACTGGATATTGTCAACGTTTCTCCTGAAAAAGGGATGAAATATATTTCTCCATTCACAACCGTTCTCTATCACAAATTCAATCACTTGCAAAAATTGTCTTACAAGTCTGTATTTGTAAAATATGCTTGGGAAACACACGACACATTCTTCATTCATGTGTATTTTCCTTTAAATCTTGACAATTTATGTTCATATGTGAGGCAGTATATGGATGAGAGCTAAGCTGCAAGTGTTGTTCTCTATGGTGGCTGCAAATGATGCACCGCTATGGTGCCTTCAAATGATACAAAGCATGGGTGTTTTAGTGTTTGTTTTGTTGTGGGGGTGGTTGCCTTCAGTTTCATCAGTCTTTGCTAGATTCTGTGGAATTGCCTCTGGCAGTATATTCAAGAGGTTTTTGAGTGCAACAATTATCTTGACATAAAACAGAAGAAAAGAAAGAACAAACCAAGCTATTGATAATATATTATGACTATTTAATAAGGCAGTGTAGTATTTTTTGGGGAAAGGAGAGATACAATTTGAAGGAATTTATCTGATTTTAGAGCCAAACTCAAAATCAAGGACTAATAAAGAGTTTCAACAGGAGAAAGACAGCAGAAAGTCGCCACTAATCCGGGACAGTCTGAAGACAACATGCTATGACATACTCGTTAGAAACCTACACATGTCATCGACTGATCATTAACTGGCACAAATAAGAGCGGCAGCAAATGTATATCCAGATCAAGTTGACTGTCAGACCATAATCCCACCTAGTTTGTTGAAGTGCTTTCCTATCTATTCTTTGAACAAGCCAAAAAACACTGCGGGCCTGGCAAATTTCAAATCAGGTTACATCCATGATAGTGACAATACATGTGGGTGAAGAGACTTTAACTGGGGATTGAAATTAATAATATAGAAACAACCATGTGTTCCATATGCGCTGTCACACTTCAACACAAAGCACATGCACATACACAAATATTATTTTCTGTGTTAGGCTAATTCTTGAGTCAGTTTTTAGAGAAATTCATCGTCTTCATGCCTCATCCCAGTTACTTTACTTCTACTAATGACAGATGACATTATTGTACACCCTAAACAACTGTGGTAGCCCTCCTTTCTTTGGTATTTGCAATGTCACCCAGGAAACAGATCCTGGTTTTTACGGAATACCTCTCGTGCATTTGGTGAGCATTTCGTCTCAAAATTGGCGAGAGCACAAAAGAAAATGAATTATAAAATTTTTCGTCTGGTTCCCCTCTTGCTTTCCTCTTGTGGTTCAGGCACCTGCACGCAGCCACAGGATGCCTCTTGTACGTGGAATGTTAGCAACATGCTTGCAAGCTCTTTATTTGTTTATCTGTCGTGGTAAGGCACACGTCGCCTTATCCTTTGTTCAAGGCCACACAATCGTCCATCAAAAGTGCCGCAGACTCACAGGGCTACCGCCTTTAACTGTAACCATTATAATTCTATACAAATGGCAAGACGACGCACAATTGAATAATTTCCTTGTCCACTTTACAATCCCTCTAAATGATCTATGTACTACTCCTTTGCAAAAATATATTATACTAATCTCGAATGACCATCAAATATGATCTTTGCCACTGAAATAAATCAGCAGTCAATAATGCACCATGATCATACACAGCATTGTGATTTTTACAGACATACAAAAGCATGTATAAGTAGAAATCCATTGCAATCCAAATGGGGCAGCACTAGAAACAGAGACAGAAAGAAAATTGAAAGCCTACATTTTCCTTTCCCCTTCACTTTGTACATTGGAGCTCTTCATTTTTCTTTTTCAAATTTCACAAGATCACTACAAATTTCGACTATATGCCACAACTGCAAGTTACAGATCACATTCTAACATGACTTTTGGTTGTCTGCTAAACTAGCAATTGCTCTACAGTTTGTCACACAGGGGCATACACTTGCCTTCAAACATTTACAAAGTTTTAAAAAGATATTTCTCCTTTGTTTTTATCTCTGCACATCAAACAGATATTTATATTCTATACAGTTCAGTCTCCATGTAGCATTCAACCCCATATTCTATTTCATTGTATACCATGTACTTAGCCTATGCATACTTACATGTACATACATACATACATACATACATACAACATACATACATACATACATTTTGAAACATGGAGGTTGACCAACTTTAAGCCTGAATACTACTTAGTTCATATTTGCATGCTGCCAAGCATACACAAAATAACAAATGCCTTTTTTTTTTCTTTTCAATTATCATATGACTGGACTCTTATCTTACATGATATACATGTATTCTATTGTAAATAATCTATACCTATATCAATACGATATCTGTTATTAACATTATTTCATTTAAGACAATGTTGAATTGAACAAAATATATACAAACATGTTCTAAAAGACATTTGCTGCCTTCCTGATGGAAAAAATGAGTTGTGAGGGTAGAAAAAAAATCCTTTTCTACCTCAGCTCTATGCATACCTAAAGTACTGATAGCAAAATTATTTGAATACAGTCCTTCTTGTACACACACACATCTTTTAGGTCTGTCTAAATATCTAGTCACAAGCAAGCACAAAGAAAAGGGAAAATAACTTACAAGTAAAAATTCTTACAAATTCATAATCATATCAGTCTAAAAGTATATTGCAATGATCTTTATGCTTTTATGTACGTACATTCTTCACATAAAATGATATAAAAAAACAACACGAGACTGCATAGATCTCATGCGAAATATAACTCTGTAGACAATATGTACACTTGTACAAAGTGATAGTTGTGGAGATCAGCATCGAAGAGTCTTGAAATAGACTATCCATCCGACATTCACATTTCCCTTGCCCTGTTTTGTGTCTTTCACACGTATAGAACGGTCAAATCCATTACAGTCAAAATGACTCCAAACCTTATATTGCACAACACAGTTTGCATGTGCAGAATCTTGGTTATTCCTTCTCCTTCTCTCAGGAACAGGCACTAAATACACATGAAGTTAACATAATAAGAAAGAAAACTCTCAGTTTATACTATGAAGGCAGCAATATACAAATGAAATGAAGAGGAGTTAAAGCTAACAGCTCTTGTGAGCAAAAATAAATAAATGAATAAATAAAAAATAAAAAATGGAGCTTACCCATCAATAACTGAATGGGGAAAGCCCTAGTTTTTTGGTATCAACATTGGATTTGGAGTCATGATAATCCATTACATTTTTTTTTTTTTTGGGGGGGGGGGGAATAAAAAGTGACATTCAAGGATGTTTTCAGAAATCATAATTTCACTCACACTGTAAAGCACCATCAACTTCATTACTTTTTTTTCTAGCAATGCACACATACATTGTCAGTGGTCAGGACTAAGCATGTGACATAGCACTGCCAATCGGATGCCAATTTAACTACACCAGAGGATTGGTTTATCAAGTAAAACATTGAAAACTTCTATTCAAAAATCATCACACATATCTTTCTCCTTTTTTATAGGAAATTGTACGGGCACTTAACACAAACTTCTGGTGTTTCTCCACAAAATATCATCAGAAAAAGTACTTGCATTAACTTTGGACAGGATGGGGGGGGGGGGGGGGAAGGGGGGGAAATGACATCTCCTCTGTATGAAGACTGTAAACCCCTCCTCTGCATCAACAGTCACACCCGCCCAATGAGTGGGGCTCAGCCCAAATCGATGAGGTTGTCTCCCAGGTTTTTGACGGGTAGGGCGTGTCCCCTCTCTGGCCGCCTCACACCTCCCTGCTGGGGTAGAGCACTGTTAGACTTGATGCACGTCGTGGTATCCTGGTGTGTGGGGGGAAACCAAATTCAAACGTGGACAAGAAACATTAATCACCATGGCTTTTCTTTTCCACTTTCTTTCTTTGTTTTTGTTTCTTGGTTTTGTTTGTTTTTTTCTCTAGTATGTGTTGTTGCCTTGTTGCCTGATATTTGAATATGGTTCAAATTTCATGAGATAATACCAAGACTCAAGACTTGAGTCACACCAATCTCTTTTTCTTTTCTTTCTTTCTTTTTTTTTTTTTTTTGGGGGGGGGAGGTGGTGGGGTATGAGATATGAAACAATCCCCAGACAGAGAATAAGCTTTGGTATGACGACTGTTCCCCAATGTTCTATTCTCACAGAAATCATTGTGAATTGCCTAAATTTTAGGGCAGCCAACTATCAAAACCACCAGTTATCAAATGTACACAGTTTCTGTCTTACAATGTGACAGAACACAAACTGCAAAATGGCAAAATGTAATTAGTAGATGCATTTTCACCATTAATGGATCTTATCATGAACACAAAAAAGTAACGAATAAAAGATATTTGATATACATGTAATTAGAAAGAAAAACAATGTTAACCAGCACAGGTCAAATCATATGTACAGCTTTACATTAAAACTGTGCTCAACTTTTTTAAGAGTGCTATTTACAAAACCAAATGCAGTAAAATCCCTAACATGATACCACATCAGCCCAAATTGGATCATGTTTACTATACTTCAGTTGAAAGCACTTTTTTCCGCATTCTGAACACATAGATTTAAAACATTTCCAGCAAACACACATGCAGTCATGGAATGGTTCTCACGGATCGATATGTGCTGTGACCCATATTTCACCCCTGGGCAATGCACTGCATATGAAGGTTTCCTTATCTCATCAGGCAGTCACTCTGTAAATCTGCTTCACTCTTTTGAAATAAAGTAAATGTACAAATGGCACTGCAAACCATGGAACAAGAGACTGACACCCCCCCCCCCCTTAAAAAAAAATGCAGTGGTATGCCAGTAATGTACAGCTATTATTGATGTCAGTGAAGATAATCCACACAAGGTTTCAAAACAGATTTGTCAGATAAACACAAGGTAAACACGGCTTAGGATGTTTTGAAACGTTCTAAAGTTTCTGAATGGTGCATAGCGGCAACTCTCACCACAAACTACTAGTGAATTGTGTGCCATTTGTTTGAAATCATTTTGATGGACATCCTCATCATTATTCAATGATACCCCAGGGAAAGTTCAAGAATTGAACCACTATGTGCCAAAGCACTGTCTAAGAGGATGTCCAAAATTTTCAAAGTTCAGTCTGTTTCCGGGGAACAAACAACAACAAACAAACAAATCTGTGGTCTACGAGCTAACACACTGAGTGACCATAAATGAAATAAAGGACTTGATATCAATCGATAACCTCTGTCTGTTTGGGGAAGAAATTTAAATGGAAAGTCACAAAGCAAGTCTCTTGAAATCAATTAATTCAGATCCATGTCCACAACTTTCCAGAAGAATCCATCACTTTTGCAGATGGCATTTACTACCCCAATTAAGTTTCTGCAATGCATCACATGGTGATTTAAGGAGAGACTTCTGAACTTAACAACCCCACAAAGTTTCATCTAATTTTAGATAATGGATTAAATGGGTGTCCAATTTTTGAGATTCCCAGTTCAACTTAAAAACTGTGCAAACACGTACTGATCTCAAAGTCAAATAAGTGAAATTGACAATATGTGAAATTTTTTTTTTCATTTTTATTTTTCTCTTTTATGCTACTACCTACATATTTATATCATGAAAATTACGTCTCTCATGCTGTGCATACATGCATAAGTGATATTCAATGGCAAGACTGAAAGGTTTAAATCAACCTTTCTGGAAAATTGATGCATCGCAAGTTGTGACACATGGTTGCTTTTCAGCAAAGAGGCCTGTGACAGCGTAGCAAAAACAAGACACCCTGCCACATCAGCAGAACAAAGCTTTAATAGTGATTATCAAAAACAAAAAAGAGATTGTTAGTGTTGATGAGTGGTACTTACAAACATCATAGGTCTTCCCAATGTGCTTTCGTCTGTTAGTAGTGGGAAGGCGGCGGGAATGGCAGACAGTTGGCAGAGGAAAAAGGGTGCAGAGTTAGCAAAACAAATGAAACACAAAACAGACACAATTAATAACAAAAGGGTGCATAAACTCCAGAGAGGGGCGAAGGGAAAGAGAGAGAGAGAGGGAGGGGGGGGGTCACAAAAGATGATCACGATATGATCATAGTAAAATCTCTGTTATCTTTACAATTTCTGTCGAGTGTTCTCTCTTTGAAAAAAATTGTCTCGATCAAATAGAACCACGGACAGGAAAAACTGGAACACACACACACACACACACAAAACGTTTTATACAGATCCAAGAAACTGGTTATATTGACAGAGTAATTAATCACTGAGATCTTGATAAATTAATCAATGATGCGATACTCAGTTGGATACAGAAATAGAATCAGTGACTGGGAGCATGGTATGTATGAAAAGAGAGAAAAATGCCACAAATACTGATTATACATGTACACACACAAAAAAAAGGAAGTCAATTTCATCAGACTGGAAATTGAATAGGGAAGGGAGGGTAAGAGAGAGAGAGAGAAAGAAAGAGAGAGAGAGTGATAACATATCACTCCCTTCCTGTATCACGCATGAAGATCACACAAAAGAATATATTCTGCATCAAGGTCAAAACGAACACCAAGTGTACTACCCTAGGGATCGATAACTGTCATAATGATGCTGCCCCTCTTTGGCAAAAGGACGTAAGTGCCAATCATGTCATTCTTTGCACACAATCACCCTGCATCTTTCATTTCCCACAACTTTGGTGCAGTGTTACAACATTTTGCCAGGCTATTTCTCTCATTTACGGTGGGTGCTTGCACTCAAAGCTTTGCAGCTACTGAGGGCATGCAAGGTCGAGTCTAAAAATGTTCATTTTGATAATTCGATTCTTACTTCCTTTTGCCATGAAAGGGGAGGAGAGACACAAGCATTGAATTGGCACGACTGCCTGAATGCACGATGCATGCATTGCGAAATGAAGTGGTCACCGTGTTCTACGGCACCGGATTGAATACACACCGATTACTAAACATAGCAAATAAAGCGCTGAAAAGATACAATGGGACCACAAACATTCAAACCACAATGTTGATGCTAAAAATAGAAAGCATGCAACACAAATGTGAAAAAATAAGAAAATAAAAATCTGCACAATACTAAATGGATCTCTCTTTTCTCATTCGAGGTCAAACTGAACAATAGAGTTTCTTAATGAGTTTCCATCGGGAACACTTGATATTTGCCCATCCACTCAGCAATGAATTATGCCGTATAACCCACGCAAATTTAAAAGGATTAATTTGATGATTATGTACATTGTAAGGGACAAGCGAGGAGAGAAGGGAACAGAAAGACATACAGACACACACACTCACACACAAACAAGGATGCATTCATATTCAAAAAAGGGGAAAAGATGGTTGCTCTGCATTCCAAGTCTAATATTTACCTTCCATCTGTATCCCAGTTGTGGAGAAAATAGTGGATATGAGCAGGATATGATGAGTTAGGATTATCAATGGATCAAAATGAAGTGTGAGAAAGGTGAAAATTACGATGAAATGGATCATGGATGGATGATTCTTTTTTTTCTTTTTTGCATGTGGACAGCCGCTGCAGAATAAAAGATTATTCTCACATGCTCCAGTTAGTCGATGTACATGTAAATTGTGAAATTCATCTATGCATGACTGCTCCTTAAACTTTGCTTTTATCCAACTCCTGATTGTAAAAATCCACCTCCCCCCCCCCCCCCCCCCCCACTTGTCCCCACCTTTACTGTGTTTGGGAAGTTTTGAGCAGTCTGCGTGAAACAGGTACTGCATTATCCTGTAAGAGTGTCAGTAGTAGTCATATAGCACTTTGTAAATGGAGTCAAGCTTTTTTCGGTACACATCTCCTTTAGTGTTGTCTGTTTCATAATCTATTCCTGCGTTTTGCATTTCACGTCACTTTTTACAGATGTACTACTGTATAATTTGCTAGTATGTGTTCCAACATTGCTACTGTTTAGAGATAGATAACCTCATTTGAATACAGGTGACCACCATTTAATGTCACAGGATGGCACTAAAAATGGATCCAAAAACTGAATGGATTATAGGTAGATAAAATGCATACTTAAAACCAGAAGAATTTACTGCTGTTTACACTCTCCTCTGCCATAACTGAATGTGAGATGGACATAATATGTCACCTGACTGCCCCGAGTAAAGAAAACAATGAACTACGAATTAATCTTTACATAATTTAAACTTATTACTAATGCATGATGAAGATTAGTTTTCTGAGCGTTTTGACGGGTTAGAGAGCAATGGTATGCTGTTAGCTTCCAACTTAGAACAGTATGGATTGATGACTCTGATGGAATGTGGATGAGACTAAGTTACATTTGAAGCTGACTTGTGTCTATGATGGAACATTACTTGCATGTGTTTAACGCAACTTTACTGAAATTCACACGGTTTTCTTTCTTATGTATAGTAAACTTACCATGACGAGGTATTTCCCGTCTCTCTACCCAGTCCAAATTGTAAGTCCCTCTCTGAGCCTGGCCACTGGCATACTGTCCATCGGTTTGAGGTGCAACCCTGCTGACTGGCATTGTCTGATAGCTTGTGGCATTGTTATTGCGGTTCCCCGCAGTGGTGTTCTGAGAAAACCTTTGGAAAGACCTGTCAGATGGCTTCGTGGAACCGAGGTACGCCGTAGGTGTCTGGGACCGGTACCCACCCTGGTAGCGGCCGTGACCTGCGTCGGATGGGTGCGGGGCGGAAGAAAAGCTGTGCGGTGTCATGCTTCGCCCAGACGTGGTGGCCCCTATCTGTGACTGCACCCAGTCTCGCTGCACTGGCGTGGCCGCAGATGATTTTTGGAACGGTGAATGTCCCTGCGGTACAGTCTGTGATGTACTTGTGCTCACAGCAGGTGCAATTCCCTGGTGCACAGGTTGGCTTGTGGTAACTCGACCATTGTACGCACTGTAACTTTGTGGAGCACCTCCTGGCACACTAATGTTCACATGTGACACCGCTCCCTGTCGCACCGTCTGACCAGAGGCAATCGTGCTTCGGTGGGGTGTCGGTGAGGATGGCACACTGCGGTACTGCTGAGGCTGATACGCACTCCTGCTGGTATCAACCTCGGTAGTACCATGACTTGCTTGGCTATGCCCCAGGCTGTGCTTGGGGTGCCTCTCTGCACCCTTATCAGACTGGAGGTCAGCCACTCGCTGTTTGAGGAGCTCCAGCTCCTGCAGGGATTCATCATCCCGTCCACACATGTCCCCTTTGCCATCTCTCAATGTCCTGACAAATTGACAATGAAATAGGACACACACTATATTTTAAAAAATACATTGGTATTGACAATGCTTGCAGTTGCCAACATGTGTTCTTCTGGTCTTTGCTTGACACTCACACTCACAATTAAGTAGCTCTTTACCAATTGCAAAATTCATAAATAAATTGAATTGGATTAAAAGTGGTCTTTGTTGAAATCTGACTAGCGACCAAAGGTTGAATCACAGAGATATATATTGTACACTACTTGTAGATGTAAAAAAAGACATACTTTGACATAAAAAGTAAAACCATTTCATGTACTTAAATATGAGATTCAAAATATTGAAAATTCCACTCAGATACGAGAAATTATATACTTCAAGGAAAATGTCAGCATCCCTAACCACATACAAGAAAATGAATATATGTACATCATCCACATTCTGCATACTGGTATTTAAATACTTGAGGCCCTGTCCAGACCTGTCCAAATTTTTGTATGAGCAGAAGACATGGCAACGGGCAAATATGATCATAGTGAGAAATGGGTGTCTTTTACCTTGTGGGATCCTGGCTGGGCGGTGGTGGAGCCCTAATCTTGGAGACCGTTGGTTCCTGGGCACGCCTCTCAATGGTCAGCCTGCGATGGAGGCTACGTGACTTGAGAACCGTGGTGTTGTACTTTGTCTGCAGAAAGAGCCTCGTCTGATCCTTGAGGCCTTCTAACCGAAGAGCAATCTTCAGAGTCGCTGGAAGGAGAGGGGGAGGAGGGTGAGGTAGAGAATCGCAAGACAGGAAAGCCATAAGCAATGGTAATACCATAACACTGCTGATCTGTGAGGGCAAATACTCAAGGCACAACACAACACACAGAGTTTACTATGGCAACAAAAGAAAAATAAACATACATTTTGAGAAACAATGACCATACTCTCACTCATTCAAAAGAAAAAAAAACAACAACGTGCATGGATAATAACATGACATGGTTCTTAGCTCAGCTTGATCTGTTAAGGATGATTTGGTACTAAATGTTCTGCATTCATTTGCTTTCCATGCAAGAGCAATCGGTAGAATTTCCATTGAAGTTAGTGAGAAACTAATAGACCATGGTGAACAAATATTTTGAATGTATCAAATAGTGTGACATAGTATTTTGGAACACATAAGTGACAAAAGAGTATCCACAACTCTGGATTGGTGACCTATGACAAAGTATGATAAGAACAAGTTCTCACAGGCATACAGTAACCTTTCATTCTCATATCTGCCTTACACAAAATTATATCTTTGCAATGCTGATATACAACAATTCAAGACTTATCAGTATGACCTAGGTATATATATGCAACATGCAATAAATGTGTGATATTGCAAAGTTTTTTTTTTTTTTTTTTTTTTTGGGGGGGGAGGGGATTATGTAACCTTCATTTCTTTGTCAAAGTACACAGTGAGAACATAATTCTACACCGATCATTAACTGACACATTAAAGTACCAAAGAAGTAAGATGCTGATGTGTTAAAGGAAACACTTACATGCAGCAGCAGTGCAGAGTGACAGAGCCATGGCTAGATCCTGTTCCTCCTCTGCTTTGAGAGAAGTTAGTAACTGCTCATCTACACCCTTGACCATCTCAATCACCACAGCCTCCGATGTTTGGGTAGATGTTCTTGGTACACGGGACCCACTGGTTGGTTGTGAGTGGGCGTCTGCCGGTGAAGTTTTGGCTGTTGGCATGTGATGACTGGGTGCAGCCGTTTGGTGGACATGACCATGGGAAGGATAGGCAGAGGAACTATTGAAGGAGGTAGCGCTGCTAGTTGATGGGGCAACAGAGGATGGGGTGTGGTCAGATAGGGGTGCATCCAGAGAGTAGACGCTCCCCGAGGATGCGCTGGAGCGGTCTCGACTCCTGTAGCCTGAATCTCTACTGCCGATGGAGTCGATGTCCAAGCCATGCGTGACGGCAACCTCTTGGGTCTGTCGTATGGTGATGCCATCCTGGTGCAGTACAGCAGAAGGCTTGCCCTCATTGGAGTGCTGCCTGTGGAGCTGTGGGACACCTGTGGGCTGCTGCATGGCTGGAGAGGTGTACCCAGTGTGTATCCCAACAGTGCTACTGTCCCTTGGTCTGCCACCATCCGCTGTCCCAAAGTTTTGCTTGCTGCTTGCGATGAAGTGGTTGACCTGTTTCTTACCCGGAAGCGTGAGGAAGCCATTCTGGATGTTGTATTTGGCCCTGGACTGCTTCTCATCCACCTTCCTATCAGCCACGGACGAGGACCTGACCAGCGGTATGTGATTTTGCTGAGGCTGCTGCTTTTCGGCCGCCGAGGATTCTTGGTTGCGAATGGCCGCAGCCAGAATCCCCCCCGGAGCGATTTGCTTGTCTGACTGCAAGGAGTTGGACCTCTTCATCGAAGGAGACATCTGGATTGGGTCTGAATTCAAGTGCTTCCTCCCTTGCAGCATATCATGGCTTCCCATTTGATGCTGCAAATCGGGCACGCTGGAAAACCTGGGACCTTGATCACTGATAAAACTGCTGTTGAGGGAGTTAAGTCCACAGCCTGTATAGGAAGCATCCTTCAAGTCTGGCACACTGCTGTGAGAATCTTGGTGCCTGGTTAGGGGCTTCATAGTGAGCGAATTAGTTCTCTGCACAAAGGTATCCCCATTGATGGGTCCCCTGACGCTACCACTCCAAGAGCCTTGTCTGACAATCGATGCTTTTGAAATTGGTTGGGCGGTGGATTCTCTTTCGGAGGACTTGGGGAGAGGGTTGCTGCGATTCTCTCGCACGTTAAACTCCTGTAATGGCTTGATGTCCAATTGCTTTGTCCTCACATTGTCTGGATTATTTTCGATTTCCGTTGAGAAGTTACCCCACGGCTCAAAAGTGAGACTTGGTTGCCCAGGATCGGAGGGGTGAACGTCACATCCTGTCACCACACCAGTCTTGGCATTGTACACTGCGCCCTCCTCAGCAACAATATTTCTGGAGTTCAGCACAGTTGATGATTGTGCCGAGGATGGCCGTTTCACAGCCTGAGGTGACATGGAAACTTTAGGGCTGCGATCTGCGGTTGGGTTTCTGGAGGAGGAGGGTCTCCCAGAAGGAAGAGGGGCTGTCAGACCTCTGGACTCCTGCAACCTGTCATTGCTAATCCCAGAGGAGACCCTGTGGCCTTGGCCGACAATGTGGTCGGATCGACCCAGCGAAGTTGTATACCGTCCCGACTCCAGCTTCTCGTTTGCATCATGCCCATCGAGAGCAAACTGAGAGATGGAAAAATTGCCAGGTTTGGTTTTACCCATGGGGACATAGGCCAGGGCATCTTGTCCAATTTCCACCACCGAGTTTGGGATCCAGCTCGCCCGACTGGCGCTGGCCACTGCCCCATCCTCGTCGATCTGCCAGTCCTGATTGAGTTTTGCAGAGTCTTCCCTAGGACCTCCCTTCGATGGCTTCCCGGGCTCGGACGTGGCCTGAAACTCCGGCACTCCCCCTACAGCCCTGTAGACCAGAGTATTCTGGGAGTCACCAGAACTGACACTCTGACCACTCGCATTGCTGCTGGTGCTGTTTCCATGGTGATGGTTGATAGTGCATGGCTCATCAGGATTTATCAGGGTGTCTACTTTGGTGGACAGGCATTCCTGAGGTTTCTTTAATACTCTGCCAGGCACTTCTGAAAACACAAAATAATAGTATTTCATATTACTGATAATTATCACACATTCATGCAACTTTCCCTTCTCATTCAAAGGAAAGAAAATATCACAGAAATTTCCTGCTGGAGCATTATCTAACCTTTAAGACAAATTGACAACTTCGTTCAAAATAGAATACTATATACATGATGCTCACAACTGACTTACAGCTGAGATATTATATCAATATACCACTTGGAAGCATGCATTCTTTTATCCAAATCTATTCAATTCCAATTGAATTAATTCTTAAATGGACTGAAGTGACAAAGCTTAAGATGTCATAAATGTAAATCAGTCAATGTCATGACCTTTAATGATGCAGGCATCACAGAATGTTAAAAAGTGACAACTCCAAAGAAAAAAGAAATAAATGATAAAGATGTCATAAGCAAATTAGGCCCATATTTTTCAAAGAGATGACACATTAATTTATCTCTCGAACAGGAAGTCTCATCACAAACCATTTTCCTTGTCCTCCTTGTCGTAGCCCTTGAGCATCGTGACGCGCTTCGGAGCTGTGGCATTGGACACCTTCTTGCCGTCCGGGTAGGAGTAGAGCAGAAGGAGGGGCTGGAAGTGCCCCCGTCTACACCTGTCCACCACGTCAGACCAGTTGGGGCCAACCTTGTTTGTTATCAGAACATGAGGATGACTGTCTGGTGAAACCCACCACATTAACAGCTCATTCTTTGCCTACACTCTGATGCTGATTTAAATTCTTACAACCAAAAATCTTGTTACTCTCCCAAAACCAATTGGTTTGTGCAACCCACAAAAAATCCTGTATCTTCATCTTCATCTTGTAATTTTTTTCATAAGTTGGTAAATATGAAGAGAGGTTTGAAAATATAAAAAACCATCAAAGCTGGTCAAATTATACTAACTGCTCAATGTTTTGGATTTGGTGATCATGCAGTAGAAATTCTTGAGAAAGAAGTTTTATCCAATCTTTGGAAAAAAGAAAATCACAATTTCCTTTTCATCTTTGGCAAGTAGATTTTATGGAAACAGTGACATATTTTTGGCTCTAACATTTCCATTCATAAGAGATACCTTGAAAGCGAACAGGTGGAAGAATGCTTGAAATACAATTTCTGTTTGATTGGCCCTTTTAACAGCAAAAAACCATGATAACCTAAGTGAATATGTAAAGTCAGGACTTCTTAAAGTAGATCTTGAAAAATAAACTTTGGACATTAACTCTCTAAATATTTTGTGCATACAATGCTCACTCTCAAAGTGAAATTATAGAACAGACAATGATTTGTGTTTCATTCCGTCCACAAAATCTAAATTCCTACACATTATAGTAACTGTACCTGCTTGACGACTGCATCGTCAAAGTAGACCCAGTAACGAAGGCTGGTGTTGTAGAAGAAAGTGGTGTAGTGTCGGCCATAGTACGTCACAATGCCAACAAGGAAGAGGCTGTTGGCTTTGGCTCTGTCATCGACAGCATCGTCAAAAAGCTGAAAAAGAAGCAGACACTCAGAATTACGCACATGAAGTGAAACATTTTCTCAGCAGCATTTAAAAAAGAGAGAGAGAGAAATACCTACATGGCTGACAAAACCAACTAGGAAGAAAGCCAGCATTGAAAATCTCCTTGTCCTGTTACGAGAACTCTTACACTTGGTAGGACCTTCTGGAAAATACAATTCAAAAGTTGGCAGAAAGTATATAAGTCACAGGGCACCCCTTCTATCTAATCGATCAACAGACAGGCGGAAGCTCAATTAGTTAGGGCGCCGCTCTTGGAAATGAAATTTCAATTTGCATGATCACACTGATTCTTGCCAAGATGAGGGGTGACGTCATTTTTGACACAAGCTAAAAAAGCATTCGTCACATCATGGGAAATAGTAGATGTTGTTTCACAACCATTGCTGCCCCTCGCACACACAGCACACCCTAACTTACCTCACGAAGGAGAATGGTTGTGCCCAGGTTGCATATGACATCAGAGATGTGTTCCACATCGGGCTTGTCTGAGTCCCAAATCAGGCCAATGCTCACTGGCAAAGGGTGAAAAAAAAAAAAGAAAAGAAAGAGATTCATATGAATCAAGAAAATCTGTGTTGATGTAACGTCTGGTGTGTAGATGTGTGTGTGTGTGTGTGTGTGTGTGTGTGTGTGTGTACTCAGAAATAATATGTGCATGAAACACTCTAAATGCTCTTCAGGTGTGTCCCAGTTCTATGTAAGACAACTTGTGGTAGTAATCACTGGCCCAGTAACATGAATCTAGTCACAATAAACTCTGACTATTGTCAAGTTTTGCCACATGTGATTGCAGTATTTCTTCTTTTTTTTTCCACATCTCCAAATTTGGTTACGTGTGATACGACAAAAGTCTGGATCCAACAAGGAAGCTTGCAATATTGTGCTGGAAGACTATTCGGACATGGCAAAATTTACCATCTAAAATAATATTGCATCTATCATCTAAAACAAAACTGAAAAATATTTCTTCACAAGCTCAATAAAAAAAAAGACTATTCATCCATGGTATGACATGAATACATACAGTGATATCAGGTGATTAATATTCAATACATGAAAAATCAACATGACCTGGGGGCATTTCATGAAGCATTTTGTCAAACATTTTTTCTAACAAACTGTTATAAGCTACTGAAATCCTTGGATCTGGCTTGCTGAGAGCAAACTAGTCCCACAAATTTGTCAGACATAACGCTTCATGAAATGCCCTCCAGAGGGCACTTCAGAAAAAGCATTATCACGATGAATCCACTGGGAATTGATCGATTGGCTTTAACTGCATTCACAACTTGAGACAGCAATGTGAATGCAGTGAAAATATAGGCTAATCTACATCTGATTGGCAAATATATCTGCAACAGAAAATCTAATCAACTCTTCAGTTTATGACCTATTTGATAGCACAGGGACCTTTGTACTCCATATACAAAGTATGACTCTATTCAATAAAACTATAATCCATCTGGAAGAGCAATATCAGATATCATGTAATGCCACTGATTACATTCCACCGATTACATTCAGGCCTGGGCTCTCTGAATACAGTTTGTCTCACAGCACCCATGCATTTCAGTACCAGTTGGTGCAGTCAACAACATGATGGTATATTGGCACACTTCCAGCGAAACATCTCTTCACTTACAAACATCGGGACAGTTCATGAGTATTCTCCTGATCTTGATCTGGCGGCCACAAGAGCTCTGTCAACAGAAGCAAAGGAATGGTGATGCATTTTTTTTTTTTCAATGAGCTGCATTATATGAAGCACATTGCAACTTTCAAAACAATGATTCATGGTCATAAAAAAAAATGTAATATTCAAACAAGATTTTGACATCACCTGAAGAATTCAAGCAGTACAAAATGGGAAGAAACTACCAACATCTCACTATCATGACACCATACTAGTAGGCAAGTGAGCTACATGTAGAATTTATGATCAATAACTTAGTTGTCTCCTCTCTATGAATTATTGTGACTTGTATATTATTGCAGTCATTGAGTATTATCATTGAGTATTATCGTAATGATTGATATTCTATAAATTCCTTTGTGGAGATATTCATAATGAACTCCCTTGTGGAGACATTCATTATGAGCTCCCTTGTGGAGACATCCATTATGAGCTCCCAATATATTATATAAAAGAGTAAATAATAATGTTTGAATTATCTAAAATTTATTGTGGCCTGATTTCATTGTAAGTACTATGTGGCACAAATTATTTTTAACAGGGTTTTTCTTTTCTTTTCCTATTACAACAACAACATAAAGGGGAGGATGGACCACTGTGATACCCTCACTCACACAGACAAACTAACAATGCTCACTACCCTATCTATTTCAGTTATATTCATTTCATTTTCAGACAGAAACAGCAGACATTTTACAATGTACATTAAAAACACGTGATGACAGGAAAGAACATAAAATTGACTGCTGCCTGGGGATTAGAGTAAATAGAGTATATCTTAGAAATCTAATGAACGAACAGCTTTACGCAAAGAGCTACAAAGATTTCATTGAAATGCGACAGACTGACACATCATATACTCACGGGACAATCTCTGAGGTCTCCAATGGCGCCAGCCTTGCGCAGGAGATCCCCAAAGTGGTCTGTGTTCGGCCAGCGCCTGCTGTCTCGCATGCTGTGAGCCTCCGCACTGTTACAAGGGGACAATCACATTCAACAAAAGAATCTCATATAAATTCTGCATTGTTGTCCCTTTAAGAACCTCTTTTACATTGTTAGAAAATCTACATATTCATAGTGATTACATTGTAATTACTGTAAAATAGTGCTAAGTTATAATTTGGCTAATAACAGGTCAACTGATATTCCATTTTGTAAAAATATGTGAAATTAATTAAACTGCATGACATTAAGATCATTTCTTTTTTCTTCTCAATGTATTACTATAAAACAAGAGCATAGAAGTTCATTATGCATTTTTTTTAATGAACATGATAATCGAATTTAGTACAGCTAAGGATATGTGTGTAAAATTTGTGGTTGAACATTGAAAGATATTATATGCGCATCTACAGGATTAATTGAACTATTCCCATCATTTACTATTTTGCAGGACAAAGCTTTAATGACATCAAAGAAAAGGAAAAAGAAGGAAAATAACAAGGAGAAAATGAAACTGAGGAAATAACTGGCACCATAACAGGAGAGTTCAAGTAACATGCCAACATCAGATGCCATGTACAATTTGTATGGACCTGTAATGAGTACAGTCAGGTACACATTATGTGTCAAATGGATGGCTAGCAACATTTAAAGGGGAAGGCTAGTAACTGATCAGTGGGAATCAGTGGAAATGCTGGGAGATGATTGTTCCAATCCTTATGGGATTCATTCAAGAGTTCATTGTATATCTATTGTTGTGTGAAAATGATTTGCTTCAGAATGGTCTCATATTCAAGTAATGTGCAGTTTAATGCTTCCAGGTTAGCGTCCCTGGTCAGTGACGGAGCATTAATCTGCACATTACTTGAATATGAGACCGTTCTGAAGCAAATCATTTTCACACAACAATAGATATACAATGAACTCTTGAATGAATCCCATAAGGATTGGAACAATCATCTCCCAGCATTTCCACTGATTCCCACTGATCAGTTACTAGCCTTCCCCTTTAAGCAATGCAGCTGGTTTTGACATACGTTCATGTGGATCTGATACTATCAATCAGGTTCATGATCATTTTTAAAGGGGATGGCTAGTAACTGATCAGTGGGAATCAGTGGGAATGCTGGGGGATGATTGTTCCAATCCTTGTGGGATTCATTTGAGAGTACATTATAATCTATTGTTGTGTGAAAATTATTTGCTTCAGAATGGTCTCATATTCAAGTAATGTGCAGTTTAATTTTTTCAGATTAGCATGCCTGTACAGTAAAGGGGAACCTGGAAATATTAAACTGCACATTACTTGAATATGAGACCATTCTGAAGCAAATAATTTTCACTCAACAATAGATATATAATGTACTCTTAAATGAATCCCACAAGGATTGGAACAATCATCCCCCAGCATTCCAACTGATTCCCACTGATCAGTTACTAGCCATCCCCTTTAAGATATATATACACAGTGGTGTATATTGCATGTGACATTAGAAAGTATCTATCAAAGGACAAACAAACAAGCAACACATCTCAGAGAATAATTTTCCGTTCATCTTTACAGCTGGCTGTGTACAAAAAACAGCTCAATGCACATCACTGACTGTGATGCCAGCAGACAGCACATGAAATCCAATCAATCACTCCATTCCGAAATTTGCGTGGCGCCAATTCCACAAACATGCCTGTGGCGCATAAACGATCGGATGGGGAGAACCAATATCAGAATCACTTCAGGCAGCTCAGGTTTATGAGAGAAGGTTTGTGAATCACTCCCAATTTCTTTAACAGTATTTCAGGTTTTCTTCTCCCTCCTTTTTTTTTTATCTTTGTCTCGGAAAAATCTAATGAAAAAAAAAAAATGCATATATTAATATAACCATGGTTCACAGACTTCCAAAAGTACAAAATGACAGACTGGAAGCTACTGCCCGTGAACCAATGATGAAATATTTAGCTATCTTTTTTTTTTCTCTATTTTTGAAATCATATGTTCTATAGTCTTTCCTTTTCTTCAGCTAGTAGGGACATATACACTATCCTATGTGCTTCACTTAGTTTTGTTAAAGGGATCGTATAGTTTCGGTTGAGACCTAATTTCAGGTTTCTAACATTTTTTGGTGAGATAATGAGAAGCCTTTTATGAAATATAAAAGAGCATGTAATTCCATGAGGAATTCAAAGTTTATTTGATGAAAATTGGTTTTGAAATGGCTGAGATATCCAAAACAGAGCGATTCTACAAAGTGTGGGATCCATACATAATTACTATCACTTTGTTTTACTTTGCTTTTGGATGTTTCAGTCGTTCCAAACCCGATTTTCATCAAATAAACTTTGAATTCCTCTTAAAATGGTAAGCTCTGTACTTTTTCATAAGTGTGTTCTTGGTATCTCGGAAAAAGGTAAAAGTCCAATTCTCATCTCCACCAATACTGTACCATCCCTTTAATCACCAAAAAAAAAATCACAAAATCACAACAACAAAAATTACAAAAGTCATCCTACACACTATAAGCACTTATTGGACAGGATACTCTAAAAGCAAATGAAAATCCAATCTACATTCTACCATGTACGCTCATCATCCATTTTTCCCACTCTGTGGGCTTGGACAGTTCATTTCTCTGTTGGCTCTCCTCCATGCTATCCTCTCCATTGGGTCAATATGGGAAATATTAGATGCTCTTCTGTCTTTCTTTGATTTGTAGTTTTCTCTGCATGTATCCCTGAATATGATACATATTTTTATTTATACAAGATATAAATACACATAGACAATATCTCTTCTAGCCCAAACTGTCTAAAACGAAAAAAAGATTAGGATATACATAAATGTACATGTACTTACCACAGGGCCGCACTGGAGACATAGTGGACCATTTGGGTGAAGGGGAAGGGCTCAGAAGTGGCTCCACATCGACACACATTCTGTATATATAAGGGGGGGGGGGGAAGGAATCAATAAACAAGTGAGAAGACGGAGCTGCCAGTAGACAGAGATTGGTCAAGTTGGTTTCAGACATTGAACCAAATTGTAGGTCAGTACATGGAATTTTCACAACATGTAATCTTGTGTGCTTTGTCGAAGGAGGAATTTATCCCCAAACATTCCGCCTACCTTCATTTTGCTAGCGTAATGAAAGAGCACTTGCCTTCCCATTACATCCTTCAGAAGGCAGAGGGAACAATATTACCCCTAAAACATATCAGTAACAGGTTAAGTTTATATTGCTTACTGAAAGAAAAAAAATGTTAAATTATTTGTATTTCTTTCAGTTTATGTCAGTCCACTGGTGTAATATCACAAGTTGTTGCACCCACCTTATCCAGTATTATAAAATGGGTTCAAGAATGTAGCCAATTGGAAGCGCTGAAATGAGTCACGTGTGCGTGCATGATTTCTTACTATTGCACGGCGCCGTGCAAAAAAGCGTAAAGTCACTGACGTCACAATGTTTACACTAGCAGTGCACATTCAATCAGTTGTTACAAGTGCGTCGCGCACTACTATACACGCTGTCAATCCTGTAAATAACTTCTAGTTCGGGCTGGCAGCCGGCCTTTCTTGTACATAACATGTGGCGTACATATACACTTATACAAACGTACAGTACATATATGTGCGGGATTTCCGAGTGCGACGTGCGTAAATGTTTGGGATGAACATCTTCGGACATCTTGACTTATGAGCGAGTGCTACATGTAGCTGACTGGTATTGACCCACAAAGGTACATGAAAAATGCTGTTAGTTTTCGACCCATTTTATAAATCAAATAATACACAGGTTTGAGTTCGTGACATTAGTGGAGATGCAGCTCACTCTCGGGTATTTACAATGTAGTGCAACATGCACTCGGCTTCGCCTCGTGCATGTTTCACAATTGTAAATACCCTCAAGTGCGCTACATCTCCACTAACGCACTCTCACCTGTGTATTATTTGTATAATAACGATACCTGAATTCAGCCAAAACTGTGAAAATGTGATTTTTTTTTTTAAAGAAATGCTTCCTGGATACTCCTAGAATGACATCATTGGCACACACCTGTATCTTGCCTTTCACACACTGATGCATTCATGGAACATCTGTTCATTCTCTTCATTGCCTTTTTTCCAATCCACTTGTACAGAGGTAAAATGAATGGTGTCAGAATGGCAGTTTTGACCACACGTGGTTATACTTCAGGGTGAAAGCACTCTGTATGGTCATTAATTTCAACCTCAAGCATTATTTAGACGATTGACAAAGAAAGGGGGGTTGTCGGTGTTGGACTTACGTGTTCGATGAGCGTCATGGCAAACTTGCGGTGAGGGATGCAGTGTTTGGCATCACACAGTTCCTCCTTGATATTGTGGGCCAAGTGAAAGTGGATTCTCACAAGGATGTTTTCCTGCATGGAGATGGGGTGAGATACTTAGTAATACAGAAAAATCAAAAGAGAATGATACAGCAAGTGAACATAATATGATGAAATTGGGTTCCTTGAATGTCTCATCACATCGAAACTAAGGCACACTTTGTGCAAGTCTTTCTCAGACCCCTTTGAAATTGATGTGTGTGTGTGTGTGTGTGTGTGTGTGTGTGTGTGTGTGTGTGTGTGCATGTGTCTTGATACTCTAACCAATAGACATTTGTCAATTCAGTTGTAGGCATTGTCTTGTACACATGACAATTACTTTCTTTATTTTCATTTCCTGTTTAAACATCACAACTTGAAAGGAAAATCTCCAAGATAGCACCACTTTAAAAAGCAATGTGTGCATGTAGCATGACACTCTGGAACAAGACTGAATACATTACCACCTACTTCAGGAACTCTCAACTTCCTCACCGCAAAGTTGAATACCCTTTTTGATGAGAAATCAAACTTGTCAAACATGAATTCAAAACCTTGTCATTCAATTCTCCTCAATTGCTGAACTACTGAGCAAACAGCAGGATTCTTCATCTAAAAAAAAAGGTCATATTGAATATCTGTCATTCAATGAGAATTGGAGAATCTTTCAAAATTATATGGGTCAAATATCAGCCGTCCTTCTGATACTAGTCTCATCTCTCTACACCTTTTTGGCACACACAAAGAGCAATCACACAACACTCTGCCTACTGTTACTGCCCCCTGGCACTCACAAAGCACTCTGCCGCATCATCCATAAGTCCCAGCTGGAAGCGGTCCTGGTCCTGGAAGGCGGAGGCGAGGGCCTTGCGGAGGGCATCTGGCGGCAGGACCATCTCCTCGCTGTGCTGCAGCTTGTTGAAGAGGGCCTTTGAGTGAACAGGGCAAGATTCAGAATACATTACATTCAGGGAACATTTCACTGATGATATCTAATATCACAGATGTGATGAGTCACTTTTTGTAGGGTATTAAAGGGTGACTCACACAGAAAGTACATGTACACTCCTTCCCCAATTTAATACTGGCCTATAATTGAATTTGAATTATGTAGGTATCAAACAAGCAATGGTAAAGTGTCCATGTAAATTGGGAAGAAAAATATGACAAAATCTAATAATACATAAAACACACAATATTGATACATTCATGATTATTAATGTGCATTGTTTGCATCAGATCACTGTAGAGTTGTCATAACCTAGCAATGGTTTTGACTTTTACAGAAGAGAGATGTAGATATCTTTATTCATATATCAACCAGAGACATGATAGTCTATCTTATGATAATTTTCATAGAAGTAGGTGCAAACCAACAGGAGAGTTGTGTCAATGACGTCGCTGCCTATTTAAACATACTTTAAATGTGTGCTTGGTTGTTACGGTCATCACTAATGAATGAAAACACGTCAAACTTTGGAAATTCCACAACTTTCTCACTTCCTGTAAAACTTTAATGAAATGTCTACTGCTGTTTGTTTGATTTTACTGTATTCATTATGGCAAATCTGAACAGTGGTATGGCTTTTTGCTGTACACATACCATGTCAAAGATAACATAGGAAAATTTAATGCAGGCTTTCTCTATTACTGGTTCAGAAATGGATAAAAGTATTGTGTACGTATAGGGGGATTCGACAAGAACCATTCTGACACCAGCAGTGCCTTCTCACAAAACTACAGTATCACAGAAATATTAGTTTTGATTTTTGCCTATTTCTATAGTAGATGATTGTTTAAATTTTACATACTGATATGATGAACTACATGTAGATGCTATCAGCCAACCATGACAAACAAATTTAAAATAGTAAGCAAATAATCAACGTTAGTGAAGGTGATGGGACAAACTATCACTTCCAAGGCGATCTGGATGTGGCTACAAACCTATCTTTCCGAAGCGCAGCTGAGGAAAGATAGCGTACACATTCAGATCGCCGAGGAAGTGATAGTTTGTTTCAATGCCTGAAACTAAGTTGATTATTTGCTTTATATTCCACATCTAGAGTCCTAGAAATTCCCATTTTATTCCACATCTGAAACCGTTTTAGCTGTCTCTAGGTATCCTTAGGGCTTAGGCTACGTGTGCGTGTAGATGACAAAACAATGAATTTGCTGCGCGCACCGAGCGGCACCGAAGTGAAAGTGCATTGCACTGTGTACTATCAAGTGACCTAGGTCACATGATAGTCCACAGTGCAACGCACTTTTATTTCACGCGTACTCATCTTGCGTTAGGACTGTGTGGACTGTGTGGAGATCAGCGAAACAAAAGGGACTATCAACATAGAGTGTAACAAACTTTTCTTCTCAGGTGATGTGATGGGCAAAACTACGCTTCATCACGTGATCAGCTCTGGACCAATCCTATTGCAACATTCTTTATGTGGAATATAATTTTGAATATCATTCATAAACCATACTTCTTTCGCATACTGTACCCTACTCCCTTCACAGTTCAATGTACAGTATACAGCACATTGTACATGTACGTGTATAATTAAAAGTACAGTTGAACCTCTCTTATCCGGCCTCCCTTTATCCGGATCTCTCTATTATACGGACGCAATGTCGCCGTGATTTTTTGTTAAATAATTACGGGAGGAAAGGGGGATTCCCAACTCCTTGAGAACTCCTACACAGACACACATGAATTACATATACCACGTACTTGATACATTTCTTAATAGTTATTTAGGTAAATAATCCCAAGAATTTATAAAAGAAAATGATTTCATTCTTGCAAACACGAACCTCTATTTTGGGGTCTGTTACTGAGTGTAACAATGAAAAGGTTGCAGTATACACATTACTACATGTGGTACTACAATGGGCTACTGTACATGTGTATATATATTATGTACATGTATAAAGCATTGAGTCTCCCGTATCCGGCCAAATCCCTTATCCGGATGAGCCCCGGTCCCGACTTGTCCGGATACGAGAGGTTCAACTGTAATCAATAGCATTCTACAACCTTGCTTCAAATGGATCTGCCTAAAGTTGCCTGACCTACACATACAAACAGTACCAATAACTATATGTACACTGTATGCCAGGCATGAAGAAGTGCAAATGCAAAGAAGTAGCTTAGTAGAAATACAGTGTACCTGTACTTGGCATTTGAACTAATCACATTTATGAATTTCATAACATAAGTAACTCGGGTTTTCTGCATCACATCACATGTACACAACAGCACAGCCACAGTCATATCATATACAAGTTACATTAGTTTGTATACATGTACAATTGTAGCATCCCTGAACTTTGAATCCTATGGATGTTTGCAATTTCCTTTGTTTACAACAGAAGACTCAACCTGCAAATGGGGAAACCCCCAATGTAGCTAAACCTCACAAACAAACAAATGAAAGGTGATCGTGATGTTGTACCTTTAGGGCACAAAATATGCACGCTTTGCCCATGCACGCATGGCCGGTCATCTCACGAAAGCTCCTACGGAACACATCTAAATGCCAGAGAACCTGAAACGGAGATAAAGAAATTATGATGATTGTTGAACAGAGATTTCATCACCAGGGAACATACTATTCATATTATTGAAGCAATCTCTCTTGAAACTCCCCCATTGTTAAAGGTAGACTGTGGGGAGTAATATTGGCCTGTAATAATAGTCATCAATCACCAATGCTTCATATCATGACATTAAGGAAAATGTGTACATCACAGGCATTGCTTTCCGGAAGCATGTATTTCTTGGAATTTACTTCTGCACTGCTTCATTGTCATCCTTTCCACTAATAATATACAGCCATACATTGTACGTTAGCAGTAAACCTACAATGTAGCAAAAAAATGTGGGTGTTCAGGCAGTAGCTTGTCCATGCTATGAGAGTGAAATGTATGCCCACAAAAACATAGATCTGTAACTGTACTGTATACATGTACACTGGTGTTTGCATGCATACATAATGTAAATAATAGTACAGACTTTGATAGATAATACGTAAAACAATTAGACAGCCATCCTGCACTGTACATTACACTGTGTGGATATGTGATATATTTGGAAAATTAAATTTGGACTTGGAGGAAAATTTGTGGAGTGGTTGAATTCATGTTCCACAACCACTGTGACAAAATGAGAATTACAATTGTAAGTATGGTACTGTAAAAGAGGAAATCTTTGTGCATTCTGCTCAAGATGAAACTAGCACAAAATTAAAAGTGTGTGAATATTTGTGCTTGTAATATGTAACAATATTTGATCTATTTAACTGATTACTATTTAATTCTACTTATTTGATTCCGCAGAATTTGTAAGTACACACATAATTCATTTCACCTGACCTAGTGTGAAAACTACTCATGTGAAAATTTCCACTTTTACAGTTTCATCCCCTTTCAGAAAACAAATAGAAAAACAAAACAAAACAAAACATGTGATTTCAAACCTCAAAGGTGATACACAGTGCATTTGTGGTACGGGAGGAAATATTTTCACAAGTTGTTTATTTCCTGAATATCAGAAGATTACCAAAATATGCACGCAAGCAGTTTTCCTCTCCATGATAACTGACAAATTCCCTAGAGGTGATGAATCAATGCAAACCAGGCCAAATGACAAAGCCAACAAATTTAAAGCTTTTAGCTAATTCAGTTCTGATCAATTTAAACCCAAATTAGACGGTGTGCTCACTGATACTACACAATGTATTCAAAAAGATAATTTAGCTGACAAGACAAACTGAATGTCACTATCAACAGAAGAGCTTAATCTACAATAAAAAAACAAAAACTCCTACAGTGTACACGTATTGTACATTACATGTATGTGCTTCATCTAGATTGATATTTTATACCTTTGACAGACATGTGGAAAGTCCTTGGAGAGTGGAAATATGCAATAATTACAGTACATTGTAACATGATACATTTGGTATCATGATAATGACCACAAACCACACTGTACACAAAGTACAATCTGTACAAGTACTGTTCCATACATGTGTACATACAAGTGTACATCACATATCACTGACAAAGACACATTTGTTTCATATTTGTTCACATGTGTCCAATTGCAGTGTTCTCAAATATACAAGTTGTATGTTTATGAGCATCCTCATTACCAGTACTAATCTCAACTACTGTACTATGCCATACAAACCATGATTTGAAATACAATCCCCATAAACCCCATTTCCTTGATTAAACTCTGAGGCTCAAATCCCTTGGCTGTGATCAATCGTATTATCATCTTAACGACTCGGAGGCAATTAGACTACGACAATCAGCAAAAGGCTGCTGGCGGGGACTTATAACGTCTCCGCAAAGAAGGCTCAAATTTCTGGGATTTGCGAGCAATCACGTTGAGTGATGCGCTCTTTGTGAATGAGCCCGCATTCACATCCATTGGCTGCCAGATTTGCCAAATAACATACTACACGAATGGTGATTATTTAATTGGTCACAAGCAAAAATGATAGCAATATTCAAGAAATGAATACTTCTGTGGTGCAATACTCTGTGAAGGAATTCTATTGCCAACTACCATAGGCACTGGCTAATGCTCAAATTCATTACAAACATTAGAGTTTCATCATGACTTTTAATGAAATGCGTACATGACTTTTTACTGCCACAGCCAAGTTCTGCCGTTATTAAAGTAAAGATTATATTACGTGGAAACTGCAGGATGGACAAAGAGTGTGGATCAAATTCACTTGTTATACAGTATCAAAGTAGCATTTAGAATGTCAACAAATTTCTCTGCGCTTCCTTACTTTTGTTTTCATACTGTAGAAAGCATTGAGTCTAGAGTGATCAACAGTCATTTTCAATTCAATTTTTTTTTCTATTACATTGTAAAGTACATGTACATGTATCTCCAGTGACCACTAATAAAAGAGTGTTTTCTGATCCCCAGCTGCAGCTGGAATTACCACAGTAAAAACCAAATATCATACTCAAATCTGATTACCATTGCAATGACATGATATTCCGGTAATGGCACTTGCTGAAGTATTGTTGCTAGATAAAGGTCTGAATAAGATTTGCTAGATAAAGTCTGAATCTACAGGTTGGTTGTTATGCATGAGCTCATACAATTTTGTAGATACATGTATATGATAAGATCAAACTCATGCATGCAGCAATAATTCAGCATATTTTCATTGCCAAAAGTTAATTAGCATTTCTCAAATAATCTTCCTTTTTTTATTTCAGTAGTGCACATTGTCTGCATATGAAATTCTCTTGCAGCTCAACTCTCTAAAAGCTGTTTGCCATTAGATCTCAATTTCTTGAAACACAAACAAAACAATTTAAAACAATAACTACACATGTACTTCATTCTTGGAACGATAAATTTTCACACGTATATACCAAAATTTTTACAGGCCATAAATGGCAAATTTTGTTTAAAATATTGGCAAATGCATACCGGTATATATTGTACACTCTTCTTTATTTCTATGAGTGTATCCATCACAATAACTGAAGTCCATACCTGTACAGCACTGTTCAGAAAACAGTTGTTGTCCCCAGGGGCATTCAGCAGTCCCTTGGAAAAGATGACCGATGTAGTATTCCTGGGCGTGAACATGTTCCTGACCTGGCCCGGCCGCTTGCGACTAAAATCCTTCAACCACGACGGCATAGACATGATTGCCGGACTGACTCAGGTGTTCGCTGATAACACTAGCAATACGGTCAGAAGTCAACACTGGACTACACCTTTGATGCAGTATGGCTTCAAGCAAAGAGTTACTATTGATACTGGACGAACTCTTCAGCTTTTCAGCAAATGAGAGCTACCGCGTCCAAACAGTTCCTTCTTCGTGTTGGCACATGAAGAAAGTCATGTTTTTATTTGCCGCGATTCATTCATGACATTGGGAGCATGAGTGTTAACAAAATCCATAAATCAATTTTAAAAAGTGGTGCGCCTCCTTTCCTTCAGTCTCACTAGCAAGGACTACACCTACTATAGACCACTGTTTAGTAGTTTCAGATTTCTAAAGGTGTTCCTTTCGTGAAAAAAAAACCAACAACCCACAATATTGAATTCACATTCTCAAGTCCCCACTGCATCAACTAGGAAATACACTTCCACTGCTGTAGTATGCTAAGATATCGCTTTGAACAGTGTTGCGCTCTGGTGTTCTCTCCGTCAAACAAAGTGCAGCTCAATGATTGTTTCTTCAAAATGTGCACCTCTTATCCTTAGCCGCTTATCGTACTCTTCTTTCCAGCTCACACTGATTCTCTACAAAAACAACTTTTTTTGGGGGAGGGGGGATAGTATAAAGCCAACAATTACTGGTGCATTCATAGTAAGAGTGTAAGCCGATTTTAAGCTGATGGCTTTATCGTTTGTTATTTTTTGGCTTCGACCTTAATCTTGCTTTTCTTGTTCCGTGTATTTGTAATCACATCCATGAGATGAAGAAAAAAAATTAAATACTATGCTAACAGTTCCTGTACAAGTGTTGGCACTCCAGTGGAAAGTCTCTATTTCTCTCCAAGTATTGTAGAATCAACCCATTCACACTATCTAAACCACAACTTTTGTGATTGCCCTACATTCAAATTCACCCCTTTTCGGAAACTGCATTGTGATTTGCTTTAGCATACTTTTATTCAATAGCAAACAGGCAATGCAATGCCATGAAGAGACAAAATAATTAAAATAAAATTCCCAGTGTGAAAACTATTCTGGTATCATGATTGTCCCATTACACTCTTGCCACGCCTACGGCTTATTTTGGCGACCGATGGCCGGGAAATTTTCCCACCGGTCAAAGGAGGAGCGTCCTTGCAATCAACACAGCCAACAAAAGACACTTTGTCCCATTACTATGACTGTGCGACTTGATGGTGTGGGTGAGACCAGCACTAATGTCCACTCCATGTTCTCTTCTTACTTCAAACTCTTCGAATCCTCACACGGCAAAAATATATGTCTATTAGTATTTCCTCTCGGCGAGTAACGTTACAAAACTCTGCGACGATACGGGAATCCTCTCGATGGTGTCAGCAGCAACGTTGCCACGGTAACCATTTGGAGCCAGAGAAGTCTGCGGAAGACTTGACCTCATTACCGAAGCGCAGGTGGTACCACAGCAGCCGTCCTCACGCTGACTGCAGGCTTGGAAATTGGTTCGGTTTCTCTCAGAAATAGCCAAGTTGAGCACCTGCAGAAACGAGAAACGAAAGTGAGATAATGAGCTCAGAGACAAGAATTACTGCTCTGTTTAAATTCTGTCGCAGTACTTCTGCTTTTATTTGGAATTTTCCCTACAACTGTAGCTCTAAATGATTTGTTGTGGTACAATTTAATAGAATGTGAGAGACAGAGAGAGGAAGAATGAGAGGAAGTGAGAGTACAGAATGCTTAAAAGACATTAGATGTCAGGACAAGTAAAGTACTGCAAACATATATTGCTCTGATATACATACACTGCATACACAGCTATGGCAATTGCATGATTTTATTTTCCTACAGTTTTGCCTTTTGTTACAGTTCAAATCACTATAGCCTATAAGAGGACAGAAAGAGAGAGAGAGAGTAACAGGGGGAGGAGATAGCGTAAAGCATACATTTGAAGTATACATGTCATCAACAATGAATACAATGTTATCAGGCTTATATATTTTTATAGATTAAACACATCATGGTACTGCCAAAATGTTTGTGTAACAAGCGCAATGAGAATTCCATAATACAAATAGAGCTTCAACACACAGGAGGAACATTTACAATGTTAAACAGTACATGATCATAATCTGTTTGAACCATGGATCGCTCAACAAAGGAGATATCTTTACAGGTCCTGGTTATGGATAGTACATGATTTGTCCCAAACACACACACACTGCACAATCTTGAAAAATCATGCTGTTTACAAAAAGAATTCCAAGTCCCATACACAAATGCCAGCATCTCAATGCAATAGCAAAGGTGTACAATTGTAAGTGTACATCTGTGGAAAAGTTGTCAACACACTGAAAAACCTTCTACAAATCAACACAATCACCTAAGTAACAAGTACCGGTACTGACGTAGCATTTGACAAGTTCTCTATTAAACATCATAATAATAATACATTGTAATAATGGAGTCTTGTAATGTGCCATGTCTGTCACACAGTGGCACTCCTGGCGCAGAAAGGTACAATTTTTTGTAAGACCTCCTCCCACATTGCTTCATTCAGGAAAAGATCCCAATTGAAAGAAGGCACACAGTTGCTGAAATAAAAAGGTCTTGAGTCCCCTCTTGAACAGAGAGAAAGAGGTCTCTATTCTCAGTTTCAAAGGCAATGAGTTCTACTCCAGAGAGAAGAGCCAGACTGGGTGAAAGCTCTGTTGCCCCATAAATGATGATAATCAAAATTCACCACTCATTTTCTCTCGCGTCAAGTAGCAGCTCAGTCACACCCTTGAGGTAATGTCTGACCTGTTGTCAATAAGATGGTTCTATTTGTATTCGAGCTTCTTCCACGAATGGTGGGTGGATGGCCCTTGGGACCAATTCAGCGGAGGAGTTAAATGCAAATGGCACATCACAAGAATGAAACCGCACTTGCTACTTCAACTACCAGCAGTACAGTACAGCACTCTAGTGCCCCTAATTACGACATACACATGGAGACAAAGTTCAAGAACTTAAATGCCGATAACAATAGATATGTACATTTTTTATTTATTGATGATTTCTTACTTGTCTCTGTACCACGCCCCATGCTCTTTTGTCCTGAAATATGCAATCTGCAACATCAGTAGCATTCTAAACAACAGCATATATTTGGTAAATATTTGCACAGCCACTTGCACACATTACAGGAACTACAAAATGTACAAGTATGCAAAGCAATGAATATTGACTTGCATTGATTCATAATACCCCAATCATCACTTACTAGTATGTGGCCAAAAGATATTTGTATATCTGACTGTGATTATGTGTCATACATATGTATATTTTATAGTAATATTTCTACTATTTTTCCTCAAATTACTAGGATATGCTCACAAAAACCTCCCAAATCAAGATTCTGCCAGTAACATCATCTGTCAATCATTGCTATTAAAAGTATTGATTAACAAAAGACATTGGAATGCAGTTTTCCCTATTTCCCTGCAATGTCTTTTGTCAATCATACACTGTATTTATATAATAGCATGGAAACATGAAGTTACGATCAGTTTAGGGAAAGGTGCATTCCAATGTCTTTAGTTAATCATATTTGTACTTTGGCAATGATTGAGAAATGATATCACTGGCAGAATCCTGGTTTGGAAGTTGTCATTGTTTGTTTGTTTGTTTGTTTTTCATTCTGAGAGCATCCAAGTAATCTAGAGAAAAATACATGTAGTGGAAAAAATATCATAAAATATCATATCATATGGCATTTCATGCACATATTTGGGTATTCATTTGGCCACATACAACCAATGATGAAGGTACACACAATTTGTATCACTAATGAACACATTTTAAAGTCAACAGGCATTATATTGCACAGTGCCTTTGAACCTGGCCTCTTCTCTGAGAAATGATGATGTCATAGTGGCAGCACATTCCTAATGCATTACAGTACCACTTCATTGCCTCAAGTCATACATTGTATCATTAGAATTTTTTTCCTGTCTCCATAGTTTGCTCTATCTGCTTTGCTTTTATACACTATCCAAGTCATCGTACAAAAAATGTACCTAACCACTCCCTATAGGACGTGACAATCCATGCAGGGGAATAAAGTGATTTACATTGTATAAATACTGTACACACTGTACTTGTAAACATTGAGGGATTTGGATGATGTCCAAAGTTTGCATGGAATTGAAAGAATAACGTATGCAGGTGAATGTAAACTGTACAAAGCCACATCAACAAAAAAAAAAAAAAAAAAAAAAAAGAATGATGGCTCTCTGTACAGTACAAGAAAATAGTTAACACAACATAACCTCATGGTTCTATTGCTTGAAGGAAGTACCAAAACTAAGGGAGATTGTAGCTTTAAAAAAAAAAAATACATCATCTACAGTGTACACTTAAGAGCGAACACTACTAAAATGAGCTATAGATTATAACATACTGATGTGACAAGCAACACAATACAGCCATCCCATAATACATTGTACTATTAAAAGTAGACGAAACTGTACAAGTGTGTAAATCTTATGAGCACCTACAAAGTGTTCAAAAGGGATGCAAAGTGAGCGGGTGATACATTTACAGCTGTATATACTGCGTACACTGTACATAATGTACGTGTGCACACGAAATGCAGGGGCGGATCCAGGAATTCTGTAAAGTGGGGGGGGGGCGCAACTAATATTTCTGGTGCCACTTCTGGGTTTCATTTCATTTTTTTCTTTTTATTTCTTTTGTTTTTAACGAAAAATAAAGGTGGGGGGGGGGGGCGTGCGCCGGTTGCGCCCCCTCTGGATCCGCTAAGTACTGACATGTAGGTGTATGCTGTAGATGTGAGAAAAATCCCTTTGAATGATCTTTGAAGCCCTAACTCTGAGCATCCTGGGATCGCTCCGGCTCTTCGTTTATTTGACGCAAGACTCAATAAAGCCAGCCATTTTCGCTCAGCCTTCCTGCCTCCTCCTTTTCATCCTCCTCTTCCTCCTCCTTTTCATCCTCCTCCTCCTTTTCCTCCTCCTCCTCCTCTCCTTCACCGCTCAGATTTTCCTCACGGCGATAGGGTGCGATGATGCTGAAAATTGATTTGCCCATAGATGTCTGCCATGCCTGAGACGTTGGCTACGTTATGAGAAGTCATGTTCTCGAAATGACATGGCTCGAGTTCTAGCCTGTAGTGTGAGCTACATGTAGTTGTACGGAGACTGGCAAAACTTGGAGTAACATAAATTTCCATAACATTCCTGCTTGACAGGGAAGGAATACAATGTAGGGCCCTACACTGGCACTCAATCAGCACTGTTGCTAGGCAATAGAATCGATGGTGCAGAAATAATGAGTGAATTTACAAAGTATGTGGGATGTGCTAGCTTCCAATCAATACATCTTGGCCATTCTTTCCCTTTGTCTTTCAGTACAAAGTAGCTGTTCTTCCCTTTGGATTATAGCAATACATACATGTATATTGTACTTTTGACAAGCACAACTTTTAAAAACTTCAGGGAGAAGTTCTTCATGAAGCAAATGTCCATCCCTCAAACAGCTTATTGTATCTCACATGTAACAAACATAAATGTACATGTGCTTGTACTGTACTACACAAAACATATTTTCAGCCTCTACCATGGGCTCAGCCCCCTCCCAAATCACAGCAAATCAGAATGGCATTCTTCACAGTAGGCCCCATTCATTAATTTTCCCTCCAAACATGCATGTATACCAAGAAGGGGATGGTTGTACAAATTTTTATTTGATCTACTAAGAATGAATCATGTACGGCCAAATAAAAAGAAAAACAAAGTTCCACTGAATACACAGCAGCACGTGTTCACTTCACAAACTAAATGTACATATTATTATACACTGCAAGTATGTGTAGAGGAACTTTTTTTTTGCAAAAGACAACACTATTCAGTCATACAATTGTAGGATATAATTTGCAATCAGTCACAACAATACTGCAAATGTCAGCTCACCAGCCAATAATCACAAATATAGTCCAGAAAATAGTGAAACCGCATAGCAAACCATATTGTAGGTACACTTTTGTACACCAGGAATTCAGCTGAATGAGCTAATGCTCAAATCTCACTGTACAGAAAAGTGATCTATATAGGCCACAACACGGGCAGTGCTTTTTTTTTTTTTTTCTTTACGGAAGAAAAAAAAAAATCCATAAATGCAGCCACAATCGATTCTCATTAATGGAGTGAGAACTTGGAGGAAACAACACCTGAAACCTTCAGAGCTAGTATAGATTCAGAGAAGAAAACGAATCACAGCATACAGTACCGGTACAGTGTATATATACAAAATGGTATCATACCAACGTTTACGAGATATTCACTTTGAGAGTCTGTGCCAGAGACACAAAGACGCACCATCTGACGACAGAAAAATATCAATCAGAATTTTTTGAATGAGAGAGAGTGTACGCTCCGCTGCAGGTGTCCAACGTACGGGTCAACCGAGAGCAAAGGCAGACAACAACGTTTTAGCGGCAAAAGTGGGATAATGACACCAAGGCCGCAACTCCATTGAAGACGAACAGGGACGCAATGTCACGCCATTCAGGAGGTCTTTGTCTCTCTTGACCCGAGGCTCTCCAACTCCATACAATGTGTCTTCACCTTTTCACGATTTGACACAGATCACCCCTACCTACCGTCACAGTGCCTTTTTTTTCCCCTCATCACGAATATTGATTGACAGTTGTCCGTGCCGATCAATACAGCCCGCGGAGTTAATGTCAATCCATGGGACTTTTAGAGAGGTATGCATGTGTCTATGGATTTATGTGTGTGTCCAGAAAGGTGCGCAGGAGATGCACCATGGCTGAAGTGACAGTCATGGCATGCTGCTCAAATATATTATGAATGTAAAGAATGTACAACGTACAAAATGTAGTACTCACTAGTACACGTGTAGGCTGGTAACTCACTATCAAATGCACTGTAAGAGATGGCAGTGCTCTATTGGAAAAAAAGATATTTGTAACAACAAGGAAGTCAAGTTTCCCGTCAAAACACAATATTACAAAACACAATACATTAAATCTACAAGTACTGTATACACCATATATTTAACGAGTCTAAATGTTTGCGAATCGGGAATTCCCGAAGATTTCGTGAGTGGTTAAATTCGCGATCGTGGAGTCCTGTACTAAACAGAGAAGAGTACACGCGTACGTCACATTCACATCAGTATCAGAGTCAATATTTTTGCATGTCTTTAATTTTGTGAATAGCACCTGACTCGCGAAATTCGCGAAATTAAAACCTTGCGATATATTCGGCATGTACAGTATACCATTGTAATGCAGTTTCATTAGACCTAGCGGCTAGTTCATGGGGGTTGGACTACGCGTACCGTAAGTCTTGAGAACTCATGACAGTTAGAATGTGCAGTCAAAAATGGCTACCTACAGTGTACAAGATATATTTTGGCATCACACATCCATAATGTGTACAGGAAATATGGCAGCAGTTGCAAATGATGCATTTATAGTACATATTGTACTACTTGATATATCACAGCAAAATAGCACACACTCATGAGACATTTCGTGTCCTCTATTCAAATGCTATGCTCATCTAAACCACATAATGTATGGAATTTCCATGGCAACCATGTCAAGTACAAGAAAATTTGTCTGAGGTTTCAAAGAGACTGGTTCAAAATAACAACCCACTGGATATAAAATATTTTGCCTTTCAACAATAGAGCATGTGTGTTATGACTCATTTTTGATAGCATGTCAGCATGCCAATAAAGATAACCAACCATAAATTTCAGTACCAGTGATATGTTCAGTGTACATTTCATGTCTATTGTTTGGCTTGATTACTGGGAAGTCCCCTTAAGGTTCTTCTTTTCTTCTCCTTCTCCTCCTTCTCCTTCTTCTTCTTCTTCTTCTTCTTCTTCTTCTTCTTCTTCTTCTTCTTCTTCTTCTTCTTCTCCTTCTCCTCCTTCTCCTTCTCCTTCTCCTTCTTCTTCTCCTTCTTCTTCTCCTTCTTCTTCTTCTTCTTTTTTTTTTTTAGGGGGGGGGGGATCAATTGTGTAGACTGTTATCCTTGTTTTATTAGTATGCTACTGTACTCAAGATGATATACTGAATGACCTATAATGTTGCATGTATTCAAACCGGATGTCCATTACTTCAGAGATATGATGATAATGATCAGCATAATAACACCCTTACAGCTGTATCTATTTACTGTACATTATGTATTCATACAGTCTATGACGTGGGAGTCAAATATGCATTTTTATGCATGTATCCATGATCTGGGTGCAAATATGCACTGTACATGCTGTACTTTATAGACCTGCATTTTATGAGTGACTTTTAATCAAAGAACACCCACAGATTATTTTTGGTCTGACATCCATCATTAACAACATGTTTAATAGCAGTCTACCACTTGTACCAATACAATGTCTACCTATTAAAAAGGGTCTTCAACCCTTGTCACACACACAAACACACACACATGTACACGTGCACACATATTCTCCCTATCATAGACCCCGTTCACTGTGAGTGAAAGGACCGGGCTCGGCCGCGGCCAAGCCCGGCCTTCATTACACTGTAAACATGCAAAAGGCCAAATGCGGTAACGAAATCGGTCGCGCATTTGGCCAAGCTCTGGAGGTACATGTAGTCACGGCCGCGGCTCTGCCACGGCCAAGCCCGGCCTTTTCTTACTGTAAACGCAAACTGGGCCAAATGCGGTACCAAATTGCGACCGACGCGCTCCCAATAATGGTCGTTTGTTTACAAGCAGATCGCCACTACAACAAAATATTGAAAGGTTTGAATCAAAAGCCCGGGCCAAGCCCGGCACTGTAAACGGACGAAATTGCGGGGCCCAGTACCGCAATTGAAGCTGGGCTCGGCCGCGGCTCGGCCCTGCACTGTAAACGGGGTCTAAGATCTATGAAGCCTAGTATTATATCAGCTGAGGTTGCACTAGTCTTTTGTCAAGGCCCTCTCGCTGTAATGCGAAGCGAGCCCAGCCGAGCGCGCCAGCGCGAGGGCCTTTTGAGATCAACTTCACACATTATTATTCATGACACATGAACCCTTCTGAATACTCATTTTAACGGGTTCCGGTCAACCAATGGAATGGCGCGCTCCCCGCATCCTCAGTCTTGGTGTTGTCATGCCTGTTCGCATGCATCACTGACCACCCGCAGAGGTCTGCCACAGAACTCTACACACTCAGTGTGTAGAGTTCTGTGAGGTCTGCGGCGTGCATTCGCTCTACTCAAATCGGGTTCGAGCAGACAGACACGTTGATTGGGCGACTTTTGCTCCTGAAATCGGGGAGCAAAAGTCGGTAATTCAAAGAGCTAACAAAAGGATGCGAAGCAGATCTCAAAAGGCCCTCGCACAACCCCACTCAGCTGGGCTCTCTTCACCATACAGCGAGAGGGCCTTGACAAAAGGCTAAGGTTGCACAGGCAGCCTACCCAAAACTGATGATGTCATATCCATATTTACATCTAAAGAGCCTCCACAATAGCTCTCTAGTTGTTGGGGTGCAAAATACAATGAATCTTGTATGATCCAAGCAATATCTGTATACATTGTACTGTGAACTACTTGTATGATAACAGTTTGATATCTTTTAAGCCCAACAATAGACTGAGTAATGGTATGCATATATTCGAAGTTATTTGCAGCAGGTATGGTAGTGGTGGTTTATCACGGTATGACCGCATTTCATTTAAAGCAAACCTAAGAGCTTTTTGCCTGATCGTCGTACAGATTTGTAATGGTGTAGTGCTCGGGGAAAAAAAAAGCATGAAAGAAGAAAAACAAACAAAAAATTTTTGGAATGCTTCCACGAACCAATCCAAGGAGAAATCCCCCCCCCCCCCCATAAAAGATATCAGGTATCCTATCATACACTTTCATATTTTATAATACCCCCCCCCCCCCCGGCATACCACATCACAATGTGTCATAGATACAACCTACATGTAATAGACAGATGTAATGTACAGTATTTAAAACATTCCTCACAACTATCATGGACCTTTAAATACAAAATTCATCAGTTTCCTGATTTTTTTTTTTCTCTTTATTCTTCTTCCCCTTCCCTCAATACTGACATTTCTGTTTGAGAAAAAGAGAGAGAGAAGGATAAAAAACATATAACATATCTTGTTTCACCTCAGGGAAATTCCTGAAATTTGTCCTGACAAGTTCATGCTGGGTCCATACTGTATGTCTGAGAAACCCATCAATGACTACAAACAGCTGTCAAAACATTATACAAGCTGACAGACTTAAAGAGAAAATCAACTTCTCGTTCAAGTATACACAACTACACTGAGTAAACCCAATCATAAAGTATGCATTTCACGAAATTGTAACAGAGGAAATCTCACTGCAGCAAGGGAAGTTGTGAATTTCAAACTCTGGTGATAGCTGAAATACATACATTCTGCTATATTCATCACAAAGAGTCATTTAACAATATGTGAGAATGATTCAAACGAAACAGAATGTACAAGCCAGTGGTAGAAACAGTAGAATAACCAATTATGTTTCACATACTGTAAAAGTGGTTTCTTTCGCGTACAGAAACTTTCGCGGTTTCCATCGGTGCTGACTTTTTCGCGTGTGTTTAAATTCGCGGTAGGTAATGATAGCATTGTACAAGCGACGAGTTCAAAACATTTTTGCGTGATGTTAAATTCGCGGTTCAACCTCAAAGCGCGAAAAGCGCGAAAATAAAACCACCGCGAAAGAAACCACTTTTACAGTAATTTGTAGTAACCATACACATGATTACCACAATGTACAGTATTTCACCATGCCTTAATCCCATGCACATATTCCTGCCTGCTATGTGAGGTAGATTTTGCCTGGGCAATACCACTGAAAGAGATGGGGGAGAGAGAGTGCTGGCCCGAACCCGAAATAGACGAGGGAAACTGGAAACTCGCGGGTCGTCGTGACTCAGTCACACCAGGCAGATCCCTATAATAAGACCGGGCTCAGATGCCAATTACCGACGTGTAAACAATATGTAGCAGGCGGGGTCGGTTTCCAGTCAGGGGGGAAAAGATGAGCGGGTGCACGATAAAAGGAACATCTTGCGCCAGGTGTGGAAGATTGTACAGGATTGGCATGCACAGCATACACATAAATTGGTTGCCAGAATCACGCAGTAAAATATGCATGATGTTCTTTCTTCAACATTTCAGTTGTTTTGTTGTTGTTGTTGTCTTCCAGTGACAAACAAAGCTCAAAAGAGAAAGTCGTCTGAGAGAAATCCAGAGCCACCTCAACAACAAAAAAGCAACAAAACTTAGATAAAATGTCAGAAATTAAGTGAATCCACTATCCCATCTCATACTGTTCAATGCTCGACTATAAATGATCCATAAATTTATGAAGACTTGGATTAATGAATATTATGATGTACTTACAACTAGAGGTAGCAATCAATTCTAATACTGAAGTTTTTCCTACACTTGAAAACTGCCATTTCCATGCCTACACATACATTATGATCCCCTGTCTGTGGAATGTGAAGAAATCTGTACAAATGGTGCAGTGGTGCAGTACATGTAGAGTGTATAGATATTATTTAAAGTCACCAACAGAAAACTAATGCAATATCAAGAACTTTTCTTTTCAGTAAATACTTACCATTCTCGCAGTGAGCATGAAGTACATGAGGGGAGCTGGCCACTCAACAAAGAAAGTGCATTCTTATGAAATGACTGGAGAAACCACATGATCCCTCAGTCACCACAACCACTGCTGTCACTAACCACAAGACTACCGTTCTGCCTCTTCTTCAGTCACACAATGGGGTCATACAGTAATATTTGCCTTTTTCATCCTCTGAACAGGTTCTCCACGACAGAAACAAGATTTTAACAGGGCATAGCATGCTCCTGCAATTACGCAGCATCCAGGGCTCTTCAGTGTATAACGAGCACTTGCCTTTATAGTAGCTCTCCTAGGTCAAGAAGCACTTTAGATATCCGAATTTGTTGTTGCAGTTGTTGTTATTGAAAAGTTTATAATGATCTGGACAGAATTGACTTTATTAGATGTAATTGTAAGATGATTTTTATTTCATTTTTTTTTAATGGACAATTAACTTCTTCTGCACAAAAAGGCACATGCCTTCTTAATCTTGATCTGTCCTACAACTGTAACTTTGTCCATGGTATTAGTATTACATGTATACATTGTAGCATCAAAGCAGTACCGGTATTCCATTCAGACACAAGCACTACTTTTGGTACAAATGTATGTGTAGTGTGTAGTTTGTTTGTTTGTTTGTTTGTTTTCTCTCTCTCTCTCTCTCTCTCTCTCTCTCTCTCTGCATTGATAATGAGCTTCAACCAAAGAACTTCAAATGACTAGATAATACCAGAACAAGAGCAATGGCAGTGGTTCTGACTCAGCATATATACTTTCCATACTCTTGAATTTGCATGAACAGTTGGCTCATAGTCCTGCGGAAAAAACACCCTTACAATTGTACTACTACTTTACAAATCATCAAAACCACTTGTTTTGTTCACTGCACTTTTGCTAGACAAGCATTTGTGACCGGCGACAACGGTTTCAGGCAAAAGTCGGGCATTTTGAAAATTCATTTTTTCACTGAATCACATTGCCCATTTCCTAAGCTTTGCATTGATATAAGACACTTACATTCTTCGGCACCATAAGTGGGCATGGAAAGCGAAATAAAATGCACTTTTTAATTTGTTAGCCTGACAAAATTGCGAGAAAACGGGCTTTGAAGATTCACCTCTTTCTCAAAGACAATCTCCGAGCGGCGATGCGAGATGAGAATCACCCATCCGTACAATGGTGCCAATCGATGTTAAGCTCCGCCTCTAGCAACCACATCGCCTTCTGATTGGCTCACTGAGAGAGTCAAATTTCCCGGGCATCCTTCCTAGCAGCTCAGCGTATGGAGCCAAAAAACAATGCGGTTCGCTCGGGTTTGTTTTACCATTACGTCTTTCAAGATGGCGGATACGATAATTGCACGTATGGTGTACACGTGTATGGTGCACGCACTACGCAATGGCATCCACACGCCATGACCATGCGCATGTAACAGGAGCGGGTGGCGCATCCACACATTTACAAATCGCGTTTTCATTGTTGTTGATTTGATTCTATCATTGCCGACCCTTTTGAAGACAGATAAATGACAGTGCTGGCAAAGGTCATGCTTCCTGTTTGTTTTGCTTTTACAAGCCGTGCATATGTTGCCTTGTTTGGTGGTGTTAATTATATTAAAACAAACAAACAAACACGACTCGTTAGTTTCGTGCGATCTTGATAGTATTTGGATATAACTGGTTTCATGTGACCCTCTCATCTACCTTCCCATGAGTCAGTCTGCTGCCATAATTTTTACTACATGTACAAGTAGACTATCGTTTTTTTTTTCTTTTCACACGATTACGTACATGATATTTGTTTCACTTCCGTTGTCGAACATTGCGGTAGAATAGTTTGAATAGAAAGGCAAACGAAGAGCACGCACTACAGCGTATAAACCACTATAGCAAGAACAACGGAGCATGTAATCACATGCACGCGTGGACAAAGCATTCCCCAAACGCTGCAACTGGTGTCTCCGAAAGCCGAATTATGTAAATGTGCATGACGCACCAGCCAATCGCATGCGAGACCTTGCGCCATAGCAACGCTGGGGATATTGGCGCGGTGTTCGAAAGAAGCTCGAAACTGACGAGTGCGATCCAACATAGGGGGCTTAAAATTCCATTTTCGATAGGAAAAACGTAGTCTTATGCTACGAAATTTAGTGTAGATGTAGAAAACATATCAAAGATTCGATTTCTGCAAAAAACCCAAATCGACAAAAATAATGGTAAAGATCTTTGTACCCCGCCTAGGAGGAAATTTGCTATTGCGACTTTTGCCTGAAACCGTTGTCGCGGGTCACATTTACCCTTGGCCAAGGTTCAGTGACCCCACTTGAATCCCTGACTATACCTATTCATATTGATCAGTGTACAGCAATCAAGTAAGCCCTTCTAAGAGCTTTAGACAGCATACCGGATTAGCTGGGCTTAGTAGGCAATCTATTGGTAAACAAGTTATGGTGACACTAACTCTCTGAATTAGTGTGCAGCTATTGAAGAGTCAATACAATAATATACACACTGGAGTACATATTCCCTTCTCCCACAAATTCTCACTCTAACTTCTTCCCCCTTCCCATCTATCTCTCTCTCTCTCTCTCTTTTAATATTCACTAATCAAAACATCTAGACATGCACAGATTAATCACCTCTGAAGAACAAAGCTAGTAAACTACATGTAGCAGCGCACAAAAATGGGAGCAAAATAAACCATATGAAGTGAAACACCATAACTTTATCCTATAATCAACATCAAGTCAAACTCTTTAGCAGGTTTTGTCACAATGGGAAAAAGGAAAAAAAGACTGATTTCATGAATGACTCTATAGATATAAAGTTCAAGAACGCAGCACATCTGTAAAAATGTTCTGAGGTCATCAAAAGCTATAACCTGTATTATGCACAAAAGTTCCAGTATTGCATTCTATTTGACCAAGAATCATAACTACACATATACATGCACATTCATATTACTACAATCTTTTTCTCCTCACATCTATGGTAAAGTATCAAACAGGTGGATGAAATGCAATTGTTTGTAAAACTTCAAAATTATAAGACTTCATTCAAGCTGCACAAGTACTGCAAGACTCCACGCTATCTATTTTGGGTTTTTTTAGTTTTTTTAGTTTTGATGTCTGCTGACAGACTTTAATCTTTTAACTTGTACAACTTACAACAAAACTTGATTATAAAGGGAAAGTTCTCATCTACAAGTTAATGCCTGACAAAGCCTTTTAGAGCTAATTGTACCCTTGTAAGCCCTGCCAAAGGTTGTTTTTTGTTTTTTTTTTAAATAATGGCCACTCTGATATCTTACAGAATGTACATTGTAGCACCCACACATATGACAGCTTATCTCCCTTTCCCTTTCCATCTCCTTTTATATTTGCTTCATAATTGGGGATTAAAATCTTATAATGACGTGGATCTGCATACAGAACATGTACATTGTATTTAGTGTGGACAAAAGCAGAAATGTCTGCCTGTGCCATGCATTGTGCATTCTAAAATAAGGAGGAAGGGGGGGGGGGGGGGCTTTCAGCACTTTCCTTTGTAGCTATGCACACCTGAGACACACATGACAGCCAGAGAACACAATATGCAATGCTAGGAATAGCTGAGACGTTTGTTTACTACACCACTGAGGGTTGGGTTTCCACTCACTCAGCCACCAAGACTGGACAAAACACTCAATGGAGATCACCTTCTGTGCAAATGCTTCAGCTTGGGGGGGGGGGGGGGGGGGGGGGGTTGGAAGGAGTGGATCATCACACAAAGGCCCTTTTTGCTACCACCTTTTCAATCCAAACAGAGTCTCTCACTGTGTACGTTTACTCAACCGCAAATCTTTTCCCTAAAAAAGGTGCAGGTTTGCATAAAGGGAGCATATTATTGGACAGAGGTTGATTCTAAATCTGCACTGAGCCATCTGTTTAAAAAACAACTACAGATATACACAACTTTTTCATGTACAACTGTATACCCGTACATGTACATACACATGTATGTGCACATACATACTTTCCCTCTGATAGGTATCCAGGGGGTGGAATATACATGTATGGCAGTATACACCATCGGAATGCACACATTTTAGAAAAGTTTATCTTACATACGGCATCAAAGTCTCTGGAATTGTCTCTACTTATCAATGAAGAGTACTAGAAGACATAAAGACATATCAAAGCAGTCTGTGTATACATATAAACAACAATTTGTCTTTTCATGAAATGCGATCACTAAAGATTGCAAATTTTGAAGCTTTTTATGGATACACCAATTGTATCCTTTTTATCTCAGCTTTCTATGCAATAACTGATTAATTGCTAAAGTGTTTCATTATCTTTTAATCCCATCACTTAAGCTTCCTTTAAAAAATATGTACGGTATATGTATATGTTCTACAATTACTGATATTGTATACTGCTGCTCAATGCTAGTAGTATCGTGTATCCTGTAGTAGTAGTACTGAACTAGTAGTAGTACTAGCCTCAACAGCAGTAGTATAGTAGTAGTGCAAGTAGTCATGGCTTTTTTGGTGATGCAATCAGAGGTTGAAATTAACATGATTTCAGATTAATCACATGATATCATACTGTAACTGGCATTTTTATGAGTTCTCTTGTATTTCAGTAAAATACATTGATTGATTGATTGATTGATTGATTGATTGATTGATTGATTCTTTCATTCATTCATTCATTCATTCATTTATTGATTGATTCATTCATTGACTGATTGATTGATTGATTGATTGATTGATTGATTGATTGATTAATTGATTGATTGATTGATTGATTGATTTTTTTTTCTTTTTCTTTTTTTTTCTATTTTCAAAGAATGCTGACAGAACAGAATCCGAAGATTCAGCAACATGGCATCTAATGAAAAAATCAAATCAAACTATCATCTGCATGACAGAAGAGACTGTTCATATACATCTAGTTTTACTTATATTCATGAAATTCAACTTTTTAAGATATCCATGTAGCATCTCCATTCACTTACAATGTACATGTAAGCTTGGTACTCTAGAATACATTTCCTTCAATAAACTACAATTATAAGCTACAGTGACCATTCAGCAGCTGCATTACTTGTAGTTTTGGGGAAGAGCTTGGAATGCCTTTTGCAAGTCAATGAACATTGGGAGACACATACAGTTGAACAATAGAAATATGGCTGTGTTATAACAGGACCTTGGTATACCAATTGCTGACACAGCAAAACACTGATGTTATGGTCAGAATGAAATGATTTTGAAAACAAAAATAGCAAAGCAGGTATTAAAACTCAGGGAAACTGTATGCAGAAATATATCAAAACAGGTTGAAAACTTAACTTTTGTTTGTGAGACATACATATGTATGCTGTAAAGTGAATATCCTTTTTCAACTCCAGAAGACAGATTGTCAACCTGTCTAAAATTTTGAGACTTTTCTCTTAAACTTTGACTCTTTCACCACGATCCTTTTCTATGGCTCCTCAAGAAAGGATAACCTAAAAACACTGTACTTCTACTTACCTTTTGTACCTCTTCTGCCTGAGAGACTTTTACAGGTCTAAACAATTGGAAAGCCATAAACTTTACACCTTTACTTCTCTTAAACTAGGCAAACACCTCCTTTACAATCTAAACACTGACATATTTGTAGCTACATGTACAAACCCAACACAGCTACAAAGTACAAAACTGTTAAAAATCTCTACATTCTGCCACAAATATTATGTTATACTCACATGGAGTACAATGCTTGGACTAACAGAGTATGGCATATCAGGCAATAGCGAGCCCTCACACTATTAAGTCCAAGGAACAAAAATATCAATTTCTAACCTAACCGCAAATCCCAACCATCGCTGCACAATTCACAACCAGCTTTGAATGACACAACGAAGTGCGAATGTGTGACTGAAAGTGCTTCATAGACGTGCAGCGATCGCTTCACCACTGATCTCTAGGGCGTCTATAATAGATCAATGGCGCATGCTGCTTTAAATGTATCATCACAGCATGTCCTTCTGAAAAGTGCAGCATGATAATTGCACAGAGAAATGTGATCTACAGCACAGTGTGCAGACGATGCCTCAAAATCAAATCTTCATTTTAGATAAGTTGTAAATTAATTGTGAATGTCATACATTGATACCACGTCAAATCAGTAAATAAATTGACAAAAATATTACATAATGGGTCTGAGGTACATGTAACAAACATTGATTAATGTGAGGGATGCAAAATCCATGTGATCATACCGAGTAGGTTGTTCAGGTGTTGAGACCGCTAGATCCCTACCGGTACCATGGGTACAGACTATATACCTGGATACATACCTGGATGTGTGGGCATTTAATAAAGTTATACAGAACTTTGTCCCTCTGCTACTACAAAACGTGCATATGTAGCTAATTACTCCATCGTCTGGATGCGATAACTAACAGACTTTTTTTTCTGCGCTGTGCGCTTTCATGAGAACATGGGCATGAAAATTTCTGCTCAGGATCATATTTGTCCTTTTTTGACAAATCCACTAGATTTCTACAGTACAAGCAACAGGCACAGCCCTGCCCCTAGGGCCCCTGTCATGTTGCAACTCCCTTCAAAATCTAGCGTTCTTAAGCACAGCAACACAGCACAGCTCAGGTCAGGTCTGTTTATAATTAAATTTACTGCCAACAGGAATTTTACTGCAAGTGTGGAAATGGTGCCGACTTTATTTGGTGAAAGCATTCATGAGCTACAATATAAACATACGGGTGTGTAGCTGCTGAAAGCACATAATTTACCAATCCAGCGTCGATTACAATTTGATAGTCCGATCCCGGGATCCCGTCCGTCCGCGTCCCCTGCCTCCTGCATGGCATGGGCAACTACTCACACAATTCAATACATACGGGACTGAACCTTCGCAAGCGATAATCTGACATCAAGCCACTCTGCACATTAATCGTCTTTGGTATCAACTGTCAAATAAATCACGCCGACTCACGCAACTACCTGTTATGAAATGCATGAACTACGATACATAATTTTTCCACTAACCTTTTTCAAATCAGACTTGCATCTATATTGACGGTATCATCAATAATCCGATGTTGTTTTCCTCGAAAATCTGACGCCAGCAACGACGACGCTCAGCTCATCAGCGCCACTGACGCCGTATATATCGCGTAGTAGTACGCTTCCAATTATCCTACACACATTGCACCTGCTGCACACACACACCGAGCAAACAGCCGCGATATGATACCATGCACGTAGTAGATACATCGAAGGTGAGTCAGTCTTGCATGAGCACACACACCCACAAAACGCTACAAAAGCTAGTCTACGACGCGTCTACACGGTTGGTGCAGTGACCTTCAATGCAGGACCATCCGATCGTCAAAGCAAACCAAACTCTGGCTGGATTCACAGACTAATCTTTCATGTGTTTTTGTTTATGTGTTTCCTTCTTTCATTTTTTTAAATCTATCCTCTATTCTATTCGCAATCTAAATCATTACATCGGATAATTGAAGACGAGTGACTGCTACATTATCACATAAATAAAAAGGTATACTATAGCCCTAGATTACCAGTTCACCATCCAGACAGAGTGATGCAAAGGCAGGATCAATGTGCCTGTTTGTTTGGCATGACGTCATAAGAAACACGAGCTTATTGTTGGAACAGTGATAAATACACTAAATGCAGACGATGATGATTTAGATGAGGTAAAGAGTCAAACGTGGTACATCATGTCTGTGCCGTTTTTGTCCCATTACCTAGCCCTTGTTTGCATACGTCCGCAGGGTGACTGAAAACTGACACAAAGTCAAATATTATGTAGGGCCTCGTGACTTGATTTTGAACACACTCTTAGAGTCTTATACATGGCGTTCCCCTTTTCACGTGTCATGTATCAATAGACCGACACAAGTTCAAGTGCAAGTTCAAGTTTATTTAACCAATTCATTAAACATTTGACATTTTACAAAAGGATACAGCATTAATTGAGTGATGAGATTTCTTGTTTAACGTCTGTCTTTAATTCATTCATTTATAACATTTTCTTTGCCTTTACCTATTCTGTTTTCCTCCCTATCTATTTGTATATAAGCTCATATTTTTTTAATTCAGTCAGTCAGTTCTATTATAATCTATATCGTTACCATGATGAATAGACAGATAGAAAGAAAGAGATATGTATATATAGGCCCTATACATACCTTCAGTTGCGTGCTGACTTATGAATCTCCGCTCCGGTTACTCGATCGTCGGGTTTATATCAATTTTCTTTTGATAAACTGTAAATGAAATTAAGTGAATACGTCCACCGTGTTCAAGTTATTGCATCACGATTGTCACGCCTGCTGATTACTGTGTATTATATTTCAGAGGCCGCATCATCACAATAATGGGCAATCATACTATAATAGTGGGCCCTTTATACTGACGTATTTAAGACGAATAATTGCCAGTGCGTCTTTACACTGTTACGGACAGTGAATTCAAAAGGATTGTCTGTGAAAGTGAATTTATTTTAGAGAAACCTTTGCCCATTTAGTTTTAACCAGATAATCTCAAGGCAAGCTCATCGACATATCGTATCCACCCGTTCGCATAAGCAAGGAGGTATAAGTAAAAGGTATATGGTGAGTAAAAGTGTAACCACAGCTGATAATCCCCACAGAAAGTAGAGAGTGTGCGCAGAAGATGCCGAGTTTTCGTTCAGTGACTGGGGCAGTAATACCATGGAGCTGCAGGATAACTCCATAAATAGTATTACATTGTGCTGAAGAACAAAAAATACTTTGAGCTTCGCAACCTGGAGGAAACATGCTATAAAATTATCAATATAAATATGATTATTGACAATAATAAGAACGAGGTGACTGGCGCAGCGATCATGATGATTGTACACGACCCTCCAAGAGATGGCGCTCGATATACAGTGTACTTGAAGAGTTTGTTCGCAAAAAGTCCATATTTGCCAAATGGAGATATTTGCGATTAAAGGTCAAGAAAAATAAAGAGAATAATAAGAAAATATTTGCTTCTTTTGACCATAACTTCAAAAATGTACCTTTTTATGAACTGACCAATATGTCATTTAAAAGGTATTATTTTGTACTTTATGACATGCATGCATAAACGTTTCATGTCACTCAAGTTTCAAGATTCCAGATTCAAATTTATTTTCATTTCCACAAAATAAACAGATGAATCATATACAATGTATAAGCACAACATGTTTGTAATAATTGCCAAAAAAAATGTGAATTAGCAAAGTACATGTGAAAAATGAGTAACAAATGAAAAAAACACAATTGTATTTTTTATGACACTAAATATGAAAAAAAATAGTCTCAACGGGAGCACGGAAGCAAATAGCAAAACTTCAAAAAAAAGATACATACGAGCAAGAATGACAAAGGCAACAGCAAAGGAAAAGCCGAAAACAAAAATAAAACCCCTAAAGCTAAACTTACCATTAAAAAAAAAGGATACCGGAACCTATGTAGGACCTAACTCCTTGTTCAAATTGATTGTCATAAGTAATTTGTATGATTGACATAATAATAGGCATTTCAAAAATCGAGGCTTGCAGATAGAAAACAGCTAATGAAAGCAAATTGAATTCAGTGTTTACATTCAACTCGAATATGCACGTAAAGTGAATGGCTAAATACCAGCGTCGGAGGAGGGGGATCATTATTCTTTGATATAAAGAGAATTGATACTCATAGCACTACTCATTCCCCTTTCAGTATTAACTAATATATGGAGAGTTACTGTCGTTAACGTGGTATGTGATAGAGTATTGTCATTACAGAGACTTGTTGATTAATAACTTGTTTTAATGGAAGCTGTCGATGTAGGCCTATCTAGTACTTTATTGCTCAAGAAGACAAGAAAAGGGGTCAATTCCTCAAATCACAAAACGCAGTTGCTATAAACAGTACATTGACTTGCTTTAGGCATATCGGATGACAGTGTACTGTACCTTGCTCTCAAGGAGTATAGGAAGATGACGATGGGTTTGATTTAAAGAATAAGAAGCGATCATAAAGTTAACATTATGCTATTTGAAATAGAAACAGTCAAACAAATATTAGTCATTCGGGGCACTGAAGTCATAGACTGTGCGTTTGGGCCTGATGCATGGGGCAACTATAAGATAAGAGAGCACAATCTTCTCATCGCTGAACATTGTGCCATTGGCCATTTTTATGCGATTATTCCACAATTACTCTCCACGTCTCAATCTGATCCATATTATGAAGTAGCGTTTCAGAGCAATTGCTTGCAAAATTTAATGGGAAAATGAAATCAACAGATAATAGATCGGCACGTATATTATAGAATCGTAAAAACAGCACTTACTGTGCATTATTTGCGTTCTCCCTCGTAGTGCGCTTATGGCAATTATAAAATGGGTTCAAGAATGTAGCCAATAGGAAGCGCTGAAATGAGTCACGTGTGCTTTGGTTACTCAGTCCCATTGCACTGCGTGTTAAATCCTATTGCCGATCGTCTGTGCGCGCGGCGGCTCCTTTGAATTGCATTGCATACGCGCTGTCAATCCTGTAAACAACTTCTAGTTCGGGCTGCCGGCCGCCGGCCTTTCTTCCCTTCGCCTTAGGCCTTGTGCATGTGTGGCGCGGCGTACGTATATACTCTTATACGTACAGTACAGTAGACCAAGCGTTGTGGGACCGGACGCGTACATGGAGTCACTTTGAAGGGCAAATCCAACGATTTAGCAGGTTAATTCTCACGCCGTTTTCAAAGTATGTTGTCTAGTAGGCCTATATGAGGAGTCTATCCAAGTCTTTAAGGTAAAGGGTGCATATTCTATGTAAAATAAGTAAGTTTTCATGCGGGAACTTAAGTGTCCGGAAACCCAACCCCCCATCATACTTATATGTGCGGGATTTCCGAGTGCGACGTGCGTAAATGTTTGGGACGAACATCTTCGGACGTCTTGACCCACAAAGGTACGTGAAAAACGCTGAAAAATGCTGTTAGTTTTCGAATTTTCGACCCATTTTATAAAATAAATGATGCACAGGATTATTTCGTGGCGTTAGTGGAGGCGTATACTATAGCTCACTCTCGGGTATTTACAATGTAGTGCAACATGCACTCGGCTTCGCCTCGTGCATGTTTCACAATTGTAAATACCGGTACCCTCGAGTGCACTATACGCCTTCACTAACGCACTCTATCCTGTGCATCATTTCTATATTATAAAATGGGTTCAAGAATGTAGCCAATTGGAAGCGCTGAAATGAGTCACGTGTGCGTGCATTAATTTTTACTATCATGCACGGCCTTGCAAAAAAGCGTAAAGTCACTGACGTCACAATGTTTACACTAGCAGTGCGCACTTAATCAGTTGTTACAAGTGCGTCGCGCGCTACCATACGCGCTGTCAATCCTGTAAACAACTTCTCGTTCGGGCTGCCAGCCGGCCTTTCTTGTGCACAACAATCATGTGGCGTACGTATACGCTTATACGTACAGTACTTACATGTGCGGGATTTCCGAGTGCGACGTGCGTAAATGTTTGGGACGAACATCCTCGGACGTCTTGACCCACAAAGGTACGTGAAAAACGCTGACAAATGCTGTTAGTTTTCGAATTTTCGACCCATTTTATAAAACAAATGATGCACAGGATTATTTCGTGGCGTTAGTGGACACTAACGCACTCTATCCTGTGCATCATTTGTATATCATTACCTGCTGTAAAAGTAAATATATAATTTCACGCGACTAGTTTTCTCGCTCAGCCGGGTAAGAAGAGTTTCGCGTATTTTTAATTCCGCGGAATTCAAGACCTCAACTATACTCTAATATATCGCAGGCAAAACTATATTCGCGTGCTTTTATTTTCGCGCTAGTTTCTGGTTTGAAATGCGCGAAAAAAAAAATCAACTTTTACAGAGTAGAAATTACATACATTACTGTACAGGAGCTTTCCTCCGATCCTAGGTTCAAGCTCCACCTTGCAAGTGATCTCTGCGAACGATAATTTGCCTCATTTGCGTGATACAAAACAATCATTACCTGTAAATTAATAACGGATGGGTGGGGAGGGGCGTGGAAGGTTTTCATGATGTGATCATGCTCCCTCTGTTCTGCGGCCGGTAGAAACAATGGTGTCGATTTAAAATTTATTTCCGCGGTGAGCAAGCACCAGCGACACCTTAATAACCATTTCTTTAATCAATAATGTCATTGAAAACCATCTATTCATTGACTTAGTTTGAGATCTGCCTTTTAGTTTTCCCTCGTTTAATTGGCAGACAACTTAATTACTCACACACACACACACACACACACACACACACACACACACATACAACACACACACATATCCAGTCTTGTGATTGCACACTCTATCATTTTTTCCTCCTCTCTGTTTCTCATCAGCTAATTTTCTTCTCTTGTATACGTTTTTGTGCTCTCTATCCCATCTTGATGATAGGTTATACACATTGTAATCTGCTTCGTGTACGTGTCTCGTTGTGAGCTTGTGTGTGTGTGTGTGTTTGTGTATGATTGTGTGCGTTTGTGTACGTGTTGTGTGTCAGTGATATTTTTATTCTATTTCGATGGTAATATTACGTCACATTTGCTTCGTGGTCTTAATTTTTGTTCTTTTTATTGGCAAAGACGTTTAATGTTTACTTTCTTTTGGTCCACAACACTTACAACTGGTGTGATACGATGAGTTTTTACAATCAATGTTCTTTTCATTCTTTTTCAAACCTGGCACAGACTGTGGCCAAAGGCACTCTGCTCTGGGTGACCCAAAGGCCTGAGATGGATCTTTTATAGTAACTGTTGTTGATCTCCCTTGTAAAATGCCAGTTCTCATCACATTCTCTATGGGATATATAATGAAAAACTACACTGTAAAAAATTTACTGTAGTTTTTACAGTAAATTGCTGGCAACTCTGCTGCACAGTAATTTACTGTAATTTTCATCTTACAGTAAGCTGCTGTAACTTTGTCCTACGGTAAATTACTGTAAATTTCTAATATCTACAGGGAGATACTGTACAATTTACTGTATCTTGCTGTAAAATTTAAAACTTTTGTAATGGTAGCTACTGTAAATTTTGGTTAAATTACAGTAATGTATTGTAATTTTTTGGTTACATTACAGTGATACTGTACACTTCCTACAGTAAATTGCTGTAAACCTGCCCAATTTACCCCATATACTGTACACTTTCCACAGTAAATTACTGTAAATTTACCCAATTTACAGTAATTTACCCCATATACTGTACACTTTCCACAGTAAATTACTGTAAATTTACCCAATTTACAGTGAAATACCATTTAAATTAAAGTGTATTGTTTTAAAGTAATTGACACAAAAATACACTGAAGTACAACATTTGCATGAAACTTTGGAAAGTCTTTATTGCATAAACACACAACACAACAATATCCTATTTCCAAACAAAAACAAAATCCAAATAAATAATGCCTCCAGCCACTTCGTTGGCGGAGGCATAAAAATAGCATTTTTGAGCTTTATGTAGTGATTCAGAGCAAAAACTCTGATTTCATGTATAAATTAGCATAATTAAAACAATAAAATCATCGAAGGCAATTAAATATACGATTTTGTAGATTATGACGCAGGCAACATGCATGCTGATTTGTGATCGCGCAATCCACGGCTAAGTTTGTAGGGGGGCCATAATGCCCCCCCCCCCCCCCCCCTCCCCACACACACACAAGACTACAAATAGCCTGGCATTTTTAGGTTTAAATTGCTCCACTTAATGCAATCGTCACACCAAAAAGATTTGAGCTCAATCAGACTTCAGCGAATGTTGCCAACAAAAGGCTTAAATTAAGACTAGTGTTCAAAAGTTATTCCAATGACTAATTTTAGAGATTTGAAAATTAATCTGGGTTTCATTTTCTTTACCCACACTTTGTAATATACCGGTATCTACTAAATTTTGGTCAAAGTATTTTACATTTTTTTTACAGCATAATGGACAGATATCACAATGATTCCTTAATCTTAATACCTTAACCTTGGTGGGCTGGACAAGTTAGTCCTATAAATTGAATGTTTACAATGTTCCCAGCAAACAGCTTATCACAGTATTTGTCAATATCTTCATGAGCAAAGGCATACTATGCAGTGCAGTATACAACTCAGTTTTGAAATTCTTTACAATTGATTAACCAAAACAAGATGAATGCGACTGCATCTCCTATATGCCTCCTCTGAATAGATGGCTCAAATTGTACTTTGATTATTGTGATAACCAGAATAAAAAACATATATATTAGTTGACCTCTTTGACAATGGACCTCACACCTTATAACCCCAAAGTCTGATCACTTTACATCCTCCTAGTCATGAGTACAAAATAGTTGAGGTATATGAATGTATGATAACAAAGCTAAAACAACCCAACAACTTCATATGTATAATGACATCTATGACCTCTTGACTTTGACCTCAGTGAACAAAAATCTAATCATTTGTCTCACTATGGTGATGAATACTACATGTTCCAAGTTTTAAGTTCATGGCTCAAATTGTTCAAGAGTGTTGTTAACAATGCAAAAACCTGAATTTTCATGGTAAGTGACCTTTGGCCTACATTTGTCACAATCTAATCTGATTGTCTTCCTATGGTGATACATACATGTACTGGTACCAAGTACAAGTTTGAAGTTAATGGAACAAGTGGTTCTTGAGATATATGGGGTGTTGCAAGAAAGTTGCAATCAATTGCAAATAATTGCTAATTTTGAAACAACCATTCTGATTGGCTCAGGGTCTGCCCTATTAAGAAGACATGCATGCAACAATGATTTTGATTGGCCAGTGACAATCAGTTGCAATTAATTGCAACTTTCTTGCAACACTCCAATAGTGTAAACAAGGCAAAAAATCCTTCAATTTCAGAATTTACCTCTCTAACCTTTGACCTTTGACCTACGTACCCAAGATCATCTACCTATGGTGATACATACTTACACAAAGTTTGAAGTTCATGCCTCAAATCGGTCTGGAGATATCGCATTAACAAGGCTAACGTCTACCAGCACAGCAACTGATGTCTATGACCTTGACCTTCGACCTACATATCCCAAAATCTAATCATATCGTCTTCATATGGTGATACATACCAGCATCATGTTTGAAATGGATTTTGAGTTATTGCAAGAACGAGGAAGCAGTGAAAGGTGAAAACTTTTTGCCACGACGACTTTACGTGATTTTTTTCCACGCCACAATGTGATCACCCCCCCCCCCCCCCCCCCCAAAGGATCTAACAAGACTAAAAATTAACCCAGCTCTTTCAGGGTTAGCCTGTGCCTTTAAATTACCAATTACACATTAAATTGCCAAATAGACGAAATTGCATTCAGTAAAATATTCCTAATACATGTACTGCAATACTAACCAGTGGGGCTGGCCGCCACAAGCTCTAGATTGCCAAAAAATCTTTGGACAAACGAGCTGTTATTTCAGAACTATATACACAATGTACATCACCGATATTATACATTACACAAAAATGCTCCAAGTAAACAGCTTTACACTAGTGGTCTAATATCATACATGTATAAAACTTGATTGCAAAGAACTTCAAAATTTGTTTTCTCAGATGTTCATTCATGCATCAGATTTTGAACATGAATATATAAACTCAAAGAACGAGGTATTATATGGCCAGTCAGGGCCATTGTTGTTTTTTTATAATGGCAGGACGGACAGACAACCAGAAAACATAATGCCTCTGGCACCAACTTTGGTAGGCGGAGGCATAAATATGTAGGGGGGGAGGGGGCTCTAGCTCGCCCCCGGCGACTACCCCCGAGACTACTACCCCTCAAACAACTACCCTACCCCAGGGTAGCTGTCCAAGGGATAGTTGTTTGGTGGTTAGTTGTCCCTGGGGATAGTTGTCAGGGGCTGGCTTTCCGGGGGGGGGGGGGGGGGGTGGTTTCCTGGAGGGTAGTTCTCCAGGGCATACTTGTCTACAGTGCACTCCCGTTACAACGAACACGGTTATAACGAAATTTCGTTATGACGAAGCAAATCTTCTGATCCCAAAATTATCACTATTAAAGTCTAAGGAGCAAAATTCGCTTATAACGAACACGGTTATAAAGAAATTTCCGTTATAACGAAGTCTTTTCCGAGCGCCACAGACAAAGAAAAACAAAAGAAATGTGCTCCGTTAAAACGAAATGCGAATTGCTTTCGAAAATACGTAGCGGAACAAGCATATTTTATAGCGTCTCTGCATGGGTGAACGCTTCACACCACTGTGTGTTCGCTCCTTGTGTCATGCACAGTTTCTGAGGGGGACTTGCGTTTATTATTGTATTACAGTTATCCCATCACATAGCTTTCCAGTGTATGATTAGTATTAAGCAAACCGAATATGATATAATACGTGGTTTCCTTGTTTTCGTTGTATATTGTATTTGAAAACTGCCGGTCCCGAGCATTTCGCTTTAACTGGAGTGCACTGTATTAGGTAGTTGTCCTAGAATCCCCTTTAAATAGGGTACCCAATGCTGAAACAATTTTAGTTCATGATTTTATTAGCAGAATATCATCTGCCTTCAGTTTTGTTTTGTTTTTAAAGGACAAGTTCACCTTCATAAACATAAGGATTGAGAAAATGCAACAATATTAGTAGAACGCATCAGTGAAAATTTGAGGAAAATTGCACAATCGATGCAAAAGTTATGAATAAATTTTTGTGTTGGAACCGCTGGATGAGGAGACTACTACAGCTTGTGAGTCATATGCGTACAACAGTATAAAGAAAATGTAAAAGAAAATTCAACATATTTTCACTTTTTTGGCATAATAAAAGTGCACTTGACTTGCCTCTTTCTAAAGGCAGGGGGAATAATATTACCCATAACATTTTTCGGTAACGAGTCAGGGGAATGTGTACTTTTTTCAAAAGATGGAATTTTGTGCAATTCTCTTTATATTTTCCTTATATTGTTGTACGCATGTGACATCTAAGTTATTCATACACTGCAGTAGTCTCCTCATCCAGCGGGTACTGCACAAAAACTTCAAAAATTCATAACTTTTGAAGTGGTTACCAATGTGGTCAATCGCGTATTGCAGATGATTTGTCGCGCCCTCAAAGACTGTACAAAACTGTACAAAATGTTTTATACCTTGCGCACATTTCGCTAGAATTGGGCGACAAGGTAACCACTTTGACGTCATTGTGGTTAACTAGCTGAAATTGGGACACAGCTGAGGGGCCAAACTATCCTGAAATCTTACCATAATTTAGGGTTTTTCTGGCAACACAAATTTTTAAAAAACTTTAGGCAGATGATTTTCTGCAAATAAAAACATGTTTTTTTTAAAATGAACTAACATTGTTTCAGCATTCGGTACCCCCTTTAATGAATGTGTGATGTATACAAAAGTATGAAGCAACAAGTCAACATGAATTTCTATAATTATAGGTCCTTTACAATGTGTATATTTCTACACATTCAAATTGAAAAAAGAAAAGGTCTAAAATTTGGACTTTGGAAGTAAAAAAAAATACTCAGAATCAGATTGTAATCTACACTTCTATGACAACACACAGGCATGTGTGTGATTGTTCATACAGGCATTTGAAATTCAGGATGACCTAACAACTGGCGAAATCCACATAAAATATACAGGTTTAAGCATTAAGCCCAGTGAAAATCAGCATATCGGCGTATGAACGACACTTATTTTGGGGTTGTACTGCTGCCTCTTAGATCCTCTGCACTTGGACCCATCAGGACTGATTCCAATTAAGTGTGCCAGCATTCATGCAGGCACTTGGTGGTAACGACACCCTAGGACTGGCTACATGCAGGTAATAATATATAGGTGAAGCATAAAAGCACTGGAAGTCAGCAAATTGGCGTACGAATGACACTATTTTGGGTTGCAGTGCTGCCTCTGGCTACAGGAGTGTAGATTTCAATCTCTAGAGGTGAAGATTAAAGCCACTGGAAGTCAGCGAAGCGGCATACAAATGCCACTACTTTGGGGTTGCACTGTCTCTTACATCCGCCGCACTTGGATCCGTCCAGACTTATTCCAAGGAGATATCTGACAGAGAGAAAGAAAAAAAGATGGTAAGATATTACAAAAATAGATTAATTTCACAATTGAAATGATTTTTTAATTTTTTGTTTGGCTTTATATAAATAATGGACTCATGATTAGCAAGCCTATACTGAAATTTATTAAACATTAATAATAGATTATACATTTTTTTTTTTTTTTTTGGCTAGTAAAGAGTCAAGCTCTTCTCTAAAACAAAGGAGGCAAAAAAACAAACAAACAAACTATCAAAAAAAAAAATTATAAACAAACGCAAACACAAACACAAACTAAAAAAAACACCTTAGTATGCCTGATGTTTGTCGGCTAGTCGTTCATAGTTCTTGACATTCTGGAGTTTCACACAGCATTGCCCGAAGGTATGTTTACCTTCAAAATGTGACAGTTGTGAAGAAAATCTTATTTGCCTTACCAAAAACTTATGCTTATGCTTTTGTTTTCTAGGGCAAGCCCACAAGTGCATGTTGCTTACTCCACCAAGCATGATTTTGGTAGCAAAGTACATGAAACATATTTTGGAATTGTCTATTTTTTCAAGAAAAAATGCTCTAGAATCAAAATGCCTTAAGTTCTGATAATTAATGATGTGGATGTCATATAAAACGGGAAGTGCTGATCTATCAAATACCTCAAACAATTCCATATCACAATCAAAAGATCTAGAATGTTGCATTTTCTTAAAGCCACCCTGAATAAATCCCTTTCAATGAAAACAATATAATAACCAGATGGATTCTTGAATGGCAGTCAAAATTAATGCCTCCAACATTGCCATATCTGAATACACTGAACTTTTAATATTTTCAAAAACTTTGATAATCTAATCAGATTATCATTGCCATTATGCATACATGAGTAAAGTTTTTAGTTGTTCTGTCAGTTGCTTCCTAAGTTATCACAAGAATGATGGTATTTTTCATGTATACAATAACCTCTATGACTTTTGACCCCAAATGAGCCAAGTTTGAAGGGGAGCCACCAAAAGGGTCTTCAGCTATCGAGAGAATGAAAACAGGACAGATGAACGGACAACCAAAAAAAAAAAAAAAAATTAATCCCTCCGGCACCCACCTCCAGCAGGCTGCAGCATATTGACACATGATAAAGTACATTCAAAATAAAAAAGAGCTCAGATATTCTATGCTTCTGATATTTTGCATGCCATTAGTACCTCTGGATGAATTCGAGTGTTGTGGATGCGGTGCTCTGATACTGCAAGTTCAGATTGTAGTATGAGGCAAACGGGAAGGATAACCCACAAATGAAGCCTGCTTCAGCTGGTGTAGATTGACCAATAACACCATTTTCCGCAAGAACCGTCCATCTGGATGTTGCTGAGGCAATGGGATCCCCTATCAAACAATAATAAAGTTAAATTTTAATCATTATGACCTTCATTTGGCTTAACTGATTTATGGTTTTGCTTCTGCTACACTGGCTGATGGGAACATCTCTGACACCTTTCACTAAAGAGTAAAATATATTGTATGAAACGAGGTTTCTGATTGGTCAGATTCGCGTGTCTTGTCATTGCGTAATTCATTATATGCCATTTTTTACACAAACTGCCATAAACAACGCTCGATAACGATAAAAATTAATCGATAATACAGAGTTCATTGCACTTTATCAATGAATGTTGCAATGTAGAGTTTGTGAGTTCCGATCCCAAAAGCAGTTTCCCATCTTACATGTATATAACGCATAGTACATGCTCATTTTCGTCAAATATACCGTATATGGATGCACATATTATGGTACATATTCAACTCAAGAGCATGCACTGTATGTATAATATTTTCTTCTCATTTTTGATAGACCAGATATGTTTTTTCCTTCCCCCCCCCCCTCCAATCCAATACAAATTGTGGAAATATCACAAGACAAGAGCACAGAGTGAAAAGTATAGATTGTTTTTTGCTCTTTTCTTCCTCTCTTGTTTTTACCATTTGGTTAGGATCATACAGTATTCACATGTCTCCTTGGTAAGTGATTGCATTGTACATTCAAATAATGTTACAGTTTGAAATGAATTAAAAACTGTAAAAGGCTGAAAGTACGATAACTACAAGTCTGGTTAAGAAGATGGACACATAATCTATACAGACATTAATCTACACCCAAAAGTGAAAATGTTTACAATGTCCAATTATATCATTCTACAACGATTTTCAATCAAAATCTTTGGAAGTCTTAAATGATAACGCACCTTGGATGACAAGCTTCGGTGCTTCACATTCAGTTGCCTCGCTTGCTCTTTCGAATTCCTCAGCAGTAGCAGTTACCTAAAGATTAAGGGTGCATAAAGGAAAAGAATCATATGAAAATCAAGTGTTTATACCACAATTACACATTCGATTCAACTCTACACTATATTGTCATTTAATTGATTTTGATTTAAATATTGCAGTCCCCAAATTTGAAGCTCCAATCCAATCTCAAATCAATTTTCAGTTGTTCATCAATGAACTTGCATAATACTTGCAGGGGGGGGGGGGGGGGAGATTTTTTTTTTAGATGGGGTGTGCCAATGGCTCACTCAACCCCCCCCCCCCCCCACCAAAAAAAAAGAAGAAAGTCTAAGGGACAGTTCCACAGAGAAAAGAATTTAAGGTTCTTGAGAACTAGTAGCTCAAACACATTTAACCGGTTCAATCCTTCAATCCAATGCACTAGCTGGCAAGATGAATTTTATAAAGAAAGCATATTCACAAAGCGTAGAGTGATTGGCATGAAAGCAATAACCAAATGCCTAATTTTTGCACTCCAGACTAATATTGCAAAATATTGTGTGGGTAAAGATAAGAATAAAATGTAATTATTAATTCTTACATCCCAGAGTAGGAAGAGTGCATCATCCTTCACTTTGAAGAAGCTCTGGAGACCTGTCAAGATGGCCCATGCGACCTGGTGCAAGTTGGGATCCCCTTCGCCATATACCGCTTCCACAATTTGGCGGGCACCGTTCTTATCGTCCCATTTCTCCTTCACTAGGAATTGAAGGATGGCTTGTCCTTTCTCTCTAAATGCGGTCAGAAGGGTGGAGGTAATATTGACACCAGTAAGGGTTGCAAAATGCTTATACTGAACATGGTAGGAAGGAATAATCACTGGTCCTTGATTCGGTGTACCATCTGTGGTGGTGGCCCATTGAACCTTTCTTTGTAGATAATATGTAATGGTCATTAAAGTCACCAACATGTATTGCATCTTTCACCTCAATTTGAATCACATTGGACAGAGGGAAGCCTCCATTACGGCTCTGATGTTGGTGTCGTCACTTTGTCGCTCAGCACGGTCTCTCCGCTGTGTTAGTGTGTACTTTGTGTGCGATACGCTTAAACTGACGCTAGCATTTAGCAATCAAAATTTAGGCGAATGTGTATCCAACATGCACTTAACACTGAGATTTGATACTAACTTCAGCATACAGCAGAGAGATCGTGTTGAGCGATGACACTGACAGAGAGTTCCCTCGGCCTCTGTCTTACTTGATTCAAATTGAGGTGAAAGATGCGATACATGTTGGTGATTACTCTCTGAAATTTTGAAGAAAATTCTTTCACGGATGCGGGCAGGATATGAAAGTGCATTAGCACCTTCTGTCTCTTCTGACAACTGTAACAGTGAATACTTGACCCAGTCCCACTCAGGCATGCATAGTCAGGAGTGAACGATTTCAGCGGTTATCTTAGAAGTTATCAGAACATACATAAAAATGTACATATGGGACTAGATTCTAAATGTAAACAAGCAATGAATGCACCTCTAACTGTTAGTACTGCCGCTGTTTATTTTGACACCTCGGAAGGCATTGATATTAAATATGCTGTTAATCTTCGATCTGATTTAGCTGATAAAATATAGAATCATGTCATAGATAAAGAGTGATTTTATTAAATGATCTTTTACCGCGGGCGAGGGGTCCATTCAGTCACGTCGGATTTGTCCGCACATACACATGCGCAGTACAGTGCATAGACCTATTCTATATCATGGTAGGAAAAAAGAAAAAGAAAAAAAAAAGGTTGCGTTGTCTGTCGGGCTACCTGCGTTGCTGCGCCATACAAATAAAAACAGTCACTCCCTGCACTGACGCGACTGAATGGACCCCTCTCCCTCGGTAAAAGATCAAATAAAATAACTCTTTATCTATGTCATGTGATTCTATATTTTATCAGCTAAATCAGATCGAAGATTAACAATATATATTTAATATCATCAATGCCTTCCGAGGAGTCAAAATAAGCAGCGGCAGTACTAACAGTTAGAGGTGCATTCATTACTTGTTTACATTTAGAATCTAGTCCCATATGTGCATTTTTATGTATGTTCTGATTAACTTCTAAGATAACTGCTGAAATCGTTTGCTCCTGACTATGCATGCCTGATTGGGACTGGGTCAAGTATTCAGTGAACATTACAGTTGTCAGAAGAGACAGAAGGTGCTAATCAATGCAAATGAAGATAGATCTCAGCTCACACAGGCAGGCTGTACGCTAGCCTAGCGCGCTGTGAACAAAGGACGCCTAGAATAGCCAATCATTGTCATTGTCATTGTCAGCCGGCGGCCAGCTAGGATAGCATGCAGTAAACTATAGACCATACACGTACAGTATGTAGTGCACAGGTACTTGTACATGATACGCATTAGGATTTCTCTTCTTCTGATTAAGTCTGCCTCCTTCAATTGACTGTGGATTCTTGCAAACTAACTGTTAGACCCTATGCATTTTAGTCTATAGGGCCTACTGCGAATGAAAAACCACACCCTGCGACATGATACCAATAAAATGTTAAGAAGCACTTATAAGATAATTTCAACTTGTTCTAACATTCTATAGATAGATCTTGTGTTGAAATATTTGAGCTTTCAAAACTAAGTTATTAAAGTCGTTCAGTCCAGTCCAGTCGTCTCGTTCGAATCTGCATGGGGATGGCATAGCTAGGCATAGTAATAGCCACACACATAAAACACCCCGCACACGTACACATCTTAGGTAGACAACACAACATACACATTTTAACACACACATCTTGCGTAGACAACACAGAAAGCGCGAAAAGTGAGTACGATGAATCGAATGTCAAATTTCCATGAAATATTACATAATATTGGAAAAATATAGACACAAAATTTCCAGATCTACAAGATCCTTAGAAAAAACATCATCACCACTTACCAGGGAAATTTACACTTGCACTTGATTCTCGATGATTTCCACAGATAACTGGCAACTTATGTTCTCCTTCAGACACTCAAACGTTTGCAGAGATTTATGTTCTGCGCTCGCGCATGGTGCGCATGCGCGTGTGACGTTGTGTATCCCAGAATGCACTTCGGGCGCTCTGTTACAGTAATTTACCGTAACATTTGTCTGCGAAAAGAACAGCACTAATGCTTCCAGGAAATTACCGTGAACCGCCTAAAAATACGGCAAATTGCTGTAAAATCGCTCCTACAGCATTTTACCGTTAAAAATTACTGTAATTTTTACAGCAATTTTTTACAGTGTAGCGAAGATTACTGACTGTGGATATTCACAATAAGTCATGGCAATACTGTCATGAGCGTTAACTTATATGCCGCCCTCTATACTTGGCCGGTTCCGTCGGTCCTTGACAACGGTGCATGGGAGCACCGACTTCCACTATACCTCTAATCAGGGAGGTGGGAAAGTCGTCCCACCTCCCTGCTCTCTATAAGTATGGCATGTTCATACCATGGACCCTAGGGTCATGTTCATCATACTATATAGATTTTGGAGTCAGGAAATGTTTTTTTTTTTAAATTGTAATTTCAAGATGTCATATCCTCCTTATTTCTTATCCGACTTTTGTCATTTTTGTATAATTCTGTAGGGAATATTTTCTTTTCTTTTGAAGTTTATTTATTTTTGGGGTGGATTTCTTCTTTAAACATCTTATTTGCTTGTCTTGCCTTATCCACGTGACAACGAATATTCTGTCTTGCTCTCATTACGAAGACAAAAAAATGATAATAAAATGAATTCCAAGAATTACTAGTACAACCATTATATCACACGCTTTACTCTTTGAAAGGGTAAACTCCAAAATTTGAAAACTTACATTACAATAGTTCGGGGGGGGGGGGGCGTTTCATGAAGCGTTTTGTCAGATATTTCGTCTGACAAAATGTTAAAAGCTACTGAAATCCTTGCATCTGATTGGCTGAGAGCAAATTTGTCCGACAATTTGTCGGACAAAAATGCTTCATGAAATGCCCTGATCTTTGATCGTTTCCTACACACGGTGACGAAAATGGTATCACAAGTACAAGCGATTTTTTTTCATTATCTCAGGTTCATTTGCAGCAATCTTGACTCATCTTTTACTATTTGATTTGCATTAAAAGGCTTGTGTGTTTGTTTTTTCAATATAAAAGTGGGATTTTCGTGGAAATATGCAGAAATAGAACGGAACTGAAAAATATTATTGAGATAATTTTTATTATTTCCCGTATGGACCAGTTTGAAGCAAGATGTTCAATAATTATATATTTTTCGAACTATAAGACATACATGTTTCGTGTGTGTGTGTGTGTGTGTGTGTGTGTGTGTGTTGATGTGTGCAAGAGGGCGAAGGGGAGTTGACAAACACAGGGTTAGGAAGGGCAGCTGCGGGGGGGGGGGGAGTGGACTTGTTTGGTCGATCCTGTGCATTCCGTTTCGCTAAACAATATCGGTTTAGTGTTTTATTACTTCTGTTATTTGTGTTAAAAATACACTATGCGATCACTTTGTTACTCTGTACGGCGGTATACCAGCTTCTAATTAATTTGAAAGGTATTTAATAAAGATAATTGAAATAAAAAGTGTTTGCAGTCCAGCCCGCATGCGTCAGTTGCTATGTCAACCAGTGATACCTATAATAATTTTACGACCGAACGATTTTATTTTAAGTCGGGATTTATCTCAAGGCGTTTTATGCAAGCCTTTGTAATCTATAGTCACAGTTGTATTTCATCCAATGGGGTATGTGTGTGTCGTCTGCAGCGGCAGTGGATGTATGTTTGAGGTTATTTGAATAAGTTTTTGTTCATTAGAGATTATAATAATATGATTATGGGAGAGACGGTGACTTGAAGAATGCACTACATCGTATATCAAACATGTATGTTTCGAGCGAATACAGGGCTGCACCGATTCCAGGAGTTTCTGATCCAATAGTTGCATATACTCAAAGCAAAAGGGACCTAGAGAAAAGCAGTAGAGATAGGCGATTGCATACTACACCTCCTGGATGGTGGGGTTCTGATGGTAGATAGTTATATTCTGTCGTTTCGATTATTATCACTCCCTGTTTATTTATGAAATGCCACCTGTCCAACTATACGGTCACAGTAGGGATTTTTATTGCCTGTCATCATGCCACTCTCAATGGCCGGGGAGGCGTCTCTGTACAACAAAACTTTATAGGGTGAGTTCACCATATGAAGAAGCATAATATAGTATGATGACGTGACATCATTTCTGCATGCATGCATGGTGTTGCTACACAGTTATGAGGATGTGTACAATGCCACTGTTATACCACCTGGTTATACGAGACAGCTCTTGAGTGCTCTGCCGGGTCCTTTTTTATTATTTTTCTTTCGTATCCCTCTCTCTGTAAAATATTAGTTTATTTCATCTTTCTTCAGCATTCTCGCGCACTGTAAGTTTCTATATACTACTGGAGCATCATGGATTGTAGGAGGTATACCTCCTCATGGTCACACGACCTTAGAGATATACGGAATTTACGCACTGAACTGTTTGGGGTGAGATTGTCAAAAATATGAAGGTCCCTGGAAGTGTAACAACCAACCAACTCACCAGCCACCAATTCGAACAAAAGAATCCGGGATGCCCCCTGGATAAACCCTTTTTTATGTACTTATTCGTCGAAGAAGGCATCTAAAATCACGCTGGCAGCCCGTGCTGTTCACTCATAATCCACCCTCCCAGACAAAAGTACTATCAGGCGAAATCAGTGAGGGAGAAGAGGCTGTGTGTGTGTGTGGGGGGGGGGGGGGGGGGGGGGCTGGCGAATATATACTAGAGCCTTTTTAAACCCTCAGCACATTTTCTTCTTTTTGAACATGGAAAGTAATGCCATCGGGCTCAGTATTTCCAACGCAGGGCACGTGCTATAGCTCACGAGTCTCATGTGCTCATTCGTTGAACATGCATGCACTGCACATTACTTTTTTTTTTTACTTTCTTTTTACGTTGTTGCTCTCCTGTGTTATATTAGTTAGGTGCTCGCATAGTATACCTAGTTCAAATGAATCTATTGGGAATTTTCTGCATTGAATATCACAACATTTACAAATGAAATACAGTCATTTCTTTTTGTTTTCAAGACAAGAAAACATACGGTGAGTTGGCTCAGTCGGTAGCGCGTCTGCCTCACGATCCTAAGGGCCCGGGTTCGAACCCGAGTAATGTTATGTGTAAGCATACCGTCCCCTCTAGCGAGAGGCAAGACACTCTGTCCCTCGGATAGGACATAAAATGGAGGTCCCGTGTATGAGAGAGTAACAACTCATGTACGTAAAAGATCCCACTTCATTCATTCATCGAAAAGAAGTGGTCACACCTCTCATCCAACTGGACCCCATATGGGCTATCCAGCCATCTTTCTCAGATGGAAATGAACAAACAAACAAACAAACAAACAAACGAACAAACATAACTGAGATCACGTGTTACAGATTAAAGAGAAGAATAAGAGAACACGTAAATTGGTAACCACTCGGGATAAAGTGAATCACATAATCTGACTGAATTATTAGTTGCATATCAAGTGTTATTTCCTTCTATTATACTAAAACATGCATCACATAATTATGCTTAGAGAAGTTTAGATAAGTTTTCTCTTTGGGAGATTAGTTGTTAATCCCATGCAATTAAAGTAGAGGAAACATGTGTCGTATACACGATATTTCATCTTACAACCATAAAATTATTGTCACAGTCATGCGCTGAAATTTAATTCCGTTAGGAATCTCGTCACATTGTGTATTGTCTTTTCAGTTGGGCTCGTTCCAGTTTCATTTTGAAGCATGCAACATTATCATGCAAGTTCCCTCCGGTGACGTTGTTAGATAGGGCCTAACAATTACCACCTTGCGGCGAGTATCATGCCACCTCGTCACATTATGCATGGTGATGAATATACCAGTAAATCTAGATAATGGTGCTTATTTCAAGGCTTTTATCGGAAAGGGAAAGGGGAAGTAGTGTTGTTTCTTCTTCTTCTTCTGTGATGGTACATCAACGAGATCGTCACACTTTTAAGTTCCAGAAGTGTGCTTGGGGGGATCGCAGTGCAGGGAACAATATACTTTTTTTATACAATATCTTTCGTTTGTTAATAGAATTGTTTGTTTGTTTTGTTGTTTTGTTTTAGATGGGGCTCCTATATAGAGAAATAGTATCTGGAATTCATGAATACAAAATGGTGCCTATAGACCCTGTGCCATCTCTTCCACTTGTGGCCTTAAACAACAGCAAGAAATCGTCTTTTTGTCCCCTCTGCACTGATTTTGTTTCCCAGTTCATATCCAGTTAGGTTCGGAGATGTCAAAACTAGCGGTCATCCCTTCCACAATTTACAACGCGTTGGAATAGAGCTCAATAAAAGAAAAAAATCGGGGAATACAAGCCCTGAATTTCAGGGGACCTAACTTTGGGGGTAGGTGTGGTTTCTTTGTATTTGACTTCTCCCTTTGTTTGACGTTTTCGGTTCGATGGAGGGATCGAAGGGGCCTAAACCGGTCGAACTGGATACCCCATTGTAACCCCCTTCATACGGTTGGTGCAGGTGAATTACAACCGTGCTTGCGCCTTGCTATCACATTGAACGTGCTGCGCATGACGTATCCATGAGTTGACCTATCGGATGCGAGCTTAGAGAGAAACGATCGCAGGTTCTGTACGTTGCGCAACCTCCTTCGAAAGAGACCCTTTATTTATTTGAGATAAATTACGGAAATAACCATCGACATATTGAGCTGAAATGGAGATCGGCAAGAATATCTTATGTCCTCTTCCTGCTAGATAACACCACAAGGATATTGTGGTACGTGAGTATGTAGCATTGTATCGTAGAGTAGAAAAGGGATACGCGAGTTTCGAGATTTGTCTCCTTAGCAGACGTGTGATAGAAATGGGAGATCTCTGAATGATGACACATCGCCCAGCTGATTGTGGAGTGTGTTGTGCTTTGTCTATGGAAGAACTGACGGGCGGCGGACAACGGTAGCAGCTGTCGTGTGCATGGATTGTTCGTGTGGTATGGTGGGTGTATGATAAGGCAGGCGTACTGAGCCGATAGTCGATACTGCACATTCGACGAAGAATCGAATTGTACACAAACAAAAACAATGTGTTGCGTCAATACCAAGCGTTGAACGAACGGCGGTAGAGTATTAAATCCTATGCTGTATTTATAGCACATTTGTTACTTACACACACAGTAGAATTGCCAATTCTAGATCTACAAAATAACAGGTAACAATAAACATGATGCATTGCCATTGGGCATTCATTTTCTACTCTCGGTCTTTAGAATCTTGGGTTACACACTCAACAGGATGCTCAAGCTCAGTCAGTGTAGTTATAAATTCTTCGTGTCTAGTCAGACATTCTAACCAGACGGCATTTATTAATTATATACGTCTAGTCATACCACAAAAGTTATGCCAGCAATCCATCCGTTAATCATCATGATCATGATTTGATGTGCCAAGTGCAGTACATATGAAATATGGTCATTGGGACATTGTGCTGTCTTTAGTATACAAATAATGACTGCTATAGTATGAGGGGCACAGTTAAAATTATGGGCCCAAGGTGATGTGAAAACCGTAACCATGCCCGAAGCGAAGCTGAGGGCATGGTTATGGTTTTCACATCACCGAGGGCCTACATAATTTTAACTGTGTCCCGAATATCAAGCAGTTATTATTTGTTTTATATACTGAAAATATAGATTCTAACAAACATTAGTCTCTTTCAGCACTCGTAATCAATGCTGATCGACAGCGCGGCAGTCGTATCATTGACATTGGTACAGTACGTATGTACATGAGTGATCATCTATATATGTGTACACAGTGTACGGGGTTGCGAGACTGTACACGTACGTCTCCAAACCAGTCCGCTAGTCTCTTTTACAGCACGCTGATCGAATGCGCGGCGGTCGTATCATTGGTGCGTACATATTCGTATGAGCGATATCTGTGTACGGGGTTGCGACTGTCTCCAAACCTATTTACTAACTGTGCCCGGGCCCCGGTCACAGTAACTCAAAAATAGAGCACAGCTATTTTCATGACTCCCCTTTTAACCAATCAGATGAGAGGATTCTAGAAATGAAGTATATGATTACTTATAGTTTACTGAAGAGGTCTTGGATCTTTCATCTTGGATGCATAGACCTCGCAAACATCTCCTGTGGAGTACTTTAACTGGAGGTTGCGCAGAGGGCGGACTTCAGCAGAGGAGGGATGAGATGGGAGGGCCCTCAAAAAGAGCATGTTTAAAAACTTGGGTGGTCATTTCTTTACCAAAGAATGTATATTGATATTTTGATGAGTGGGCGCCAATGTACTTCCGTATCCATCATGCCCATGGCCGTGGAGAAATCTCACATTCCTCCACAAGCACAAGACCAAATTGCACTTAGAATTCTAGAACAAATCACAGAAAATAGATGATAGATCTAGAGTAGTAGACTAGGCCTACACACTGTAGGTCTACTCTACGTTACTAAGGCCAAATAATGGTAACAACTCTAGAATACTTCGCCTTGTCGTTGCATGTGTGTGTGCTGGTCGTCATGTCTATTCATAGATCTTATACCTCTACAGAAATGTAGTCTACACTACCCTAGTCCCTACCCTTGTTACTAATGCTAGCTTTTGCAAGGATGCACACAAGCACACACATTCAGCAAGTGGCCTGGCGGGGTACTGTGCAGCTAAGACCAAGTAAATATTATTTAGAGCTACCCCTGTAAAACATTGTACCAGTAAGTAGTTTCTTGTCTTCGACCTCGCATACATCCAATTTGGGGGCTGCATTGTTGTTGTTTTGTTTCTTTTTTGTTTTGTTTTGCTTTACTATTTAATATAATCAATGCCAGTGAAAATATAGAAGAAAAAAAAAATTTCCTGAATCTGGTTGGACAGTCCAGGGGTGGTATTCTGAAATCCTTCCTAGGAAGAAATTTCTTCCTAAGTCAGGATTTTGTCCTAAGCGGTATTCTGAAAATCTTCCTAAGTTTCTTCCTAAGTATTGTAAGTAGACTTAGGAATAAACTTAGGAAGGGGGCGGGAATATGCAAATTTCTGACTTAGGAAGAAGTTGGTATTCTAGAATGCACTTAGGAAGGAATTTTAGGAAAATATTTAGGAAAGCTCCACCCCTGTCCTAAGTACATTGTTAAGAATAGGGCAAGTCCAAGATAACACGCGCGTTACGTATGGGACATTCAGAGACTTTTATGACCTGAAAAATAGTGTTAACGGCCTTTGATCATATTGAACTTTATCATGGTGATTGATATCTAGGAGAAGTATAATCATGTAAAAAATTTAGAAAAATGACCTTGACAATTATATTCTAGAAGAGAAAATATGTGCCGTTACGTATGGGACCAGAAAAATTTTGTTTTTTTGAACATTTTTTTCAACCTCAAAACTCTCTGAAAGTATTTCATCCTACAACTTGTAACTCACTGTGATGAAAGTCACAACACTCAAGATTATCACAGGTAAGTTTCATGTCATTAGGCGAAAAGTTCTAATTACAGGTTCTAATTAAAGACAGACCTGACGTGTTACGTATGGGACAGTTACGTATGGGACACTTTGTCCCCCATTCATTTAGTGTGTGGAGAACCATGTTTATGGGTATTTTGCATAATTATTGAAGTAAAATCAGTTGAAACTACTAAAATACTGATCCAAATTGTCAAGGAAACAATATTCCCCAAATATTCACCATCATAGTGATATTCAATCATATTTTTATATTTTTATGACCGACCTGAGTATGCATGCCCTTGGTCCCCCATTCGTTTAGTGTGTGGAGAACCATGTTTATGGGTATTTTGCAAAATGATTTTGCAAAATACCCATAAACAGTTTTTTTTTTTTGCATAATTATTGAGGTGGAATCAGTTGAAATTACTCAAATACTGATCCAGATTGTCAAGGGAACAATATCCCCAAAATAAACCATCATTATCATATTCAATCATATTCTATATTTTTTATGACCAACCTGAGTATGTATGCCCTATTTTTATCAGGATAGTTACGACTAAAAAATTGAATAGTTTTAAAGTGTTTACTTCCATTGATGAAGGGCAGTTTGCCATTTTAATAGTTTCAATAAAAAACAACTTGACACAAGAAATATAAATTTTAATAGATTTAAGCAATACCTGATGCATGGAATTTCAGTAATCGAGTAGATGTATGATATCTGTTTAGCAGTCAGGTTATTGATTTGAGTCACACCTCAGTATACATACCCATGAATTTTGTTGTGGCTACTATTGAAAACTGAATAAGGACAATTTGTGTATCACTTGCAATGAAAAAAAAATCATTTTACTTTTTTTTTTTGATATCTCAACTGTTTCAAATTGGATCTCCATCAAATTAACTTTGAATTCCTCTAATCTTAGAATTGTATGCTCTTTAGTAATTCATATTATTGGTTTCCAGTCATCTCATAAAATATTGAAAACTGAATCCCCATTTCTACAAAAACTATACCATCCCTTTAATGCTGATTTTCATAAGTGTATTTTGCCATCTTCCCTTCCCCCTTTATGAAAATTGTTCAGTCAAGTACATGTATTGTTTCAAGTCTCTGTAACTCAAAAAGTAGCTACAAAGTTGGGATGCTTTCTTCAGGATGATTGACCATTTGTGTACTGAGAGACCTTCCCAGCCAGCTACATGCATTTACATGCAATATATATGAGGATGTCCCATACGTAACGCATTTGTCCCATACGTAACATTATTTCAATGCCTATTAAAAAAACATTCTTTTATTGTTTTTTCTTTTTTCTATGGTATTTACTTTCTCTAAACAATAAATTAGAACTTTCCAAAAGGGCATTCAAATAACCTTAGCAATTTCAGAAAAAACCTTAAAAAATGACCTCATTTTGTTACGTATGGGACATCTCATGATAGGACACGAGCTAATTTGCATAATCATTTGCATAATTCCTAAATTTTCATACCAAGTTAAACTATTTGATGAACTTCTTATGTCCACATATTAATGAAATATCAATTGCTTTCCTTTGAATAAATATGAATTTTTATAAATGTCCCATACGTAACACTGTGTTTTACATTTATGCAAATGACACCCTTGAAATTTGCATAAATTTACATAATATCATTTTTTCCTCCATGGAAATCAAAACTTCAACTCATAAGCTTCAAAATGATACCAAATATGTCAATATTGAGCAAAGATGAAATTTTGCCTTCTGAGGGGACCTTATCTTGGACTTGCCCAATAGCAAACTGCAAGCATCGTGATAGGCGCGCTTGTCAGTCATTGCGCGCACATGTACTTTGATGCGCGAAATGAGCGTGAGAAAGGGGACATGCCGCGCACTCGTGTATTTGACCCTACGTCACAGTAATATGCGATTGTCATTGGCAGACATTGGTTAGTTCCTTATGATACGGCATTTCGTATTGGCTTAGGAAAGGACGTGGGTGGGGATAAGGATGGCTTAATTTGCATTAAGAAGTGCCTAGGAAGACATTTCAGAATACCAATTTTGTCTTTCCTAGGCACTTCCTAAGTTTCTGACTTAGGAAGAAACTTAGGAAGAAACTTAGGAAGATTTTCAGAATACCACCCCAGGGGTTTTAGGCATACATTAGGGACCACACACTGTTTTGACCTCAAAATGACTCATTGATGTTGGACCTTACATAATTTATATCCTCACATGTTCAGCTTCTGTATCATGTCATTCCAATCCAACTCTGGTTATGCCGGTAAAAAGAAGAGATTATTGCAGTAAATTTTGTTGAATGTATTGCTGTATCCATGTACAAATAAAAAGTAGAGTCCTACTTGTGTGATATTCGCTTCCTACATGTACTTCTTGTAATGCCTGCCTGCCTTGGCTTGGCTGAACCACCTTCACCCAAGGATAGAAAGAGATTGCAGCAATATCAGAAGAACACATCAGTGGAAGTTTGAGGAAAATCAGACAATCCATTCCAAAGTTATGAATTTTTGAAGTTTCTCCACAGTCGCTGCTGGATGACAAGACTACTACAGTGTATGATGTCACATGTGTACAACTATAAAGAAAATGTAAGGAGAATTCCACAAAATTTCATTTTTTGAAAAAAATATGTATTCCCTTGACTTGCTAATGACATATGTTAAGGGTAATATTATTCCCCCGGTCTTCTGAAAGTGGCAAGTCAGGTCCTCTATTATTTTAGGAGAAAAGTAAAAATACAGCTGGGCATGTTGAATTTTCTTTATACTTTCAGTACACTGTGCCTCTTCTACCTGCAAAAATGGGAGGGTTACACAACTCATATTTTGATGTCATTCACCTCTTGAATACTACATGAAGACACTGTAGTACAGTGTACTATTATGCATACAAATTTGTGTCTGGTATAAAACAATTAAACAGCATATTTTCCACATCTGTGAACATTTACGCATGTGCTGGCTGCTTGCTAGCACCTGTGTTCATGAGTGTGAGTAATGAGCCAGTTTGTCATTCCACTTGCGCATGAGCAGAAAAGGGTCATATACACACTACAACAGACATGTTAGCAATGTAGGTATAATATTCAGTGAGATGAGCATCTGTGATGTAAAGATTATTTTTGCAATCCTTATATTGTAGATGTTGATTGCCAGCACATCCACCTGACAGCAACAAAGTGGTCATTTACAACGTAAAGCCTAGTATTTGGCAATATTGATCAGACACATTTTGTGGAAGTTATCAATGCAAAACATTAAATGGATGCTAAATACAGGTGTACCAGGGCCCTGTTGCATAAAACCCTTACCGCTAGACTTACCGCTCCTTTTTAGCGGTAAGTCTTCAAATGAGCGGTAAATTTTATAATCCTTGATGCTGATTGGCTGTGATGCCTAATTTTGATGGTAGTTACCATTGAAAATCAATGGTAAGTTTTATGCAACGGGCCCTACAAGTTTTAATAGACAGACCATTCTGGTCACCTGGTCTATACAAGTTCATTCATTGTCTGAACATCAATTCCATAAATTGTTATGTCAGGCAAGCTAATGCATGATATATTGCTTTGAAAGTGAGTGAAGTGCCTAACCAACTGAGAAAATATAATGGAAAGGTCATTTGCACAAATGTGCACATGAGCTACAGTACAGGTGTATTTGATAATGAACTGGCTTGTATACAGTAATGAGTATGTAAGCAAAAAAAGAATCAGATGGTGGGTATTTATAAACATTGAAGTGATGTCACACACTGTACAGTACAAATAGGCCTACACAGTTCCAAGATTAGCCCAAGTGCTGTAATACTGAGGCTGAGCGCCAAGGTGGGAAAGAGCTATGTGAGGGGAAAAGATGCATTTGGAGTGCAGTTAGTCTATAAAGTATGTGATCTTCAGTGTGTACTTAAAGGACAAGTTCACCTTCATAAACATAAGGATTGAGAGAATGTAGCAATATTAGTAGAACACATCATTGAAAGTTTGAGGAAAATCAGACAATCCGTTCAAAAGTTATGAATTTTTGAAGTTTTTGTGCAGTAACCGCTGGATGAGAAGACTACTGCAGTGTATGAATAACTTAGATGTCACGTGCGTACAACAATATAAGGAAAATATAAAGAGAATTTCACAAAATTCCATCTTTCCCTGACTCGTTACCAACAAATGTTATTGGTAATATTATTCCCCTTGCCTTTAGAAAGAGGCAAGTCAAGTGCTCTTTTATTATGCGAAAAAAATGAAGATATGTTGAATTTTCTTTTACATTTTCTTTATACACATATGACTCACAAGCTGTAGTAGTCTCCTCATCCAGCGGTTCCAACACAAAAATTTTAAAAATTCATAACTTTTGCATCGATTGTCCAATTTTCCTCAAACTTTCACTGATGTGTTCTACTAATATTGTTGCATTCTCTCAATCCTTATGTCTATGAAGGTGAACTTGTCCTTTAAATTGTTATATTAATAAATTGTATTTGAAATATTGATTACCTTCAGAATTCTGTTGGTACCAACTGCGTCATAAAAATAACTGAATTATGTGACATTTGTAGGGAAAGTGATTTGTCACAATTGCAGAAAACAATGAGAATTCATGGAAATGGAATCTACAAATGTAATAAGAGAAATCTTTGTCTTTCTTAAATGCATGCAAAGTCTATGGCAATATGTAATGTCAATTTTTAAGCAAATATGAAATGATATCCACATTCCAGACACACATCATTTTGTTGAAAGGATTATGTGATCTGTGGTACAGCTTTTACATTTGTAAAAGTAAATGCATTTTAAACTGGATGCACTTGTTGCTTTCTGCAAAGCTAATAACTCTTGGCTTGTGTGTGTGTGTGTGTGTGTGTGTGTGTGTGTGTGTGTGTGTGTGTGTGTGTGTGTGTGTGTGTGTGTGTGTGTGTGTGTGTGTGTGTGTAGGTTTGTCTGTGTCTGTGTGTGCATGTGTGCATGTGTGTGTGTACATGTAGATTATAAAGCATGGTAATACTCCTGTACACATGTTCAGGTTATGACTACGCAGGTGCTGTGTAAATACCCATGCCCTGTCCAACAGCCAGGATCATGTGACTGAGCAGGGTAGGGCTTCCCTAAACATACCAATAGGGGAAACAATCAATCAGTGATTGCTCAGGGATAAGGTCATGACACACCTGGGACTGACTGTATTTCAGACATGATAAACAGTGGTGTCTGAGGCACTGACCCTGGATGGAGTGGAATCGATCAGGAGGTGTGTAAACCACGCAAACCATACCATTCCCCATAAATCTTTGCAGATCTGTAGAAGAGGGATGGGGAGGCATGCAATATCTTAGGATGATATTTTAATTGCATGTGACAGGAACGATGCAGGGTACCGTAAGTGGCATGCACATTGCATTGGGTATAGGGTTGTGGAAAAAGATTGATGATGTGTAGGAGTTCATGCTAGTATGATAGTATGAATACATGAATCACGTTGTAGTCATGGTAACAAGGCTAGTAACATTCCATCATGTAACTGAGCCATTGTAACACACCCTCTAATCTTTAAAGTGTTTGGTACTTTACCGCACCGCTTTCAATCAAGCAAAATGATCTGCTTTGTGTTGTAGTGAGTATGCATTACCATCCATCCAGCATTAGTTGAATACATGTGGTAAAAAACAAACAAACAAATAAGAGACAAGTTCTCTTTTAGCAAAAACATGAAATTTTGTCTCGCCTGCATGATGAAAGCAAGATGTACAGTATGTACAACTGTACAAGTAGGTCCTACAGTAATGTACATGTCCCTTTCCCATCGCTATCGGAGGTGTACTGGTAACCTTTTTAACTTTTCACCGCTTTGAGCTATGACCACCAAACTCACACCACATACAGTTTGTACACATAACCTAAAAAATGCAGCTTGGTTTCAAATATGGGAGCAGTCCATCAAGGGCAAAGGCAGTTCATAAGGTCAATGAACTTGCCCTGATCAGTGATAAGCTCTGTACTCACAGTATGCTAAGCTTTCAATAGCAAAGTCAATGCTTCATCTAATGCTAAGTGCCATAGAAATTGTGTGTGTGTGTGTGTGTGGGGGGGGGGGGGGGGTAAGGGCCATAACTACAATACACTAAAAGTAGACATTTAGGGCAAAATAAAACTAGCGCGAAATTTTGAGCAAGCAAATTTTTTGCATGTTTTATTCTGGTTGTGTGATACAGTACTCTCCGCATAATCGGGTATCGCTTAAACGGGTACTCCGTTTAATTGGGTAGTAATGTCAGAATCAGTTCCAATGCACATTAAAATTACCTGATAATCGGGTTGCCTCTCCGCATAAATGGGTGAATAATTTTATTCTTATCTCATTTCTGCCCACATTTCATCGCATATATATAACACTTAAAGAAATCACGAATGTCAAATTTTCCACGGCTAATCGCATTCTCTGCTTAATTTTGCAAAGCAGACCGATCATTTAGGGAGTGATTAAACATGAAAGCACATGTACACGTACCAACTTGTCACACGTAAACGAACATTACACATGTAGCTGGCGTGCATAGACAGACAGGTGTTTAGTGCAGTGTACAATGCGTACAGTCATGTACATAGGCCTACACATTGTGTGTGTCCATTGTGAATGAGCCGGGTTCTTCTGTTAATCGGGTACTCCGCTTAATCGGGTAAGAAACGCTCTGCCAGAGCCTACCCGATTATGCGGAGAGTACTGTACTACATCTATTTTGTATGATCTTTGATTTCATGGTAAGTTTATTGTAGGGGTATGACTGCTATGTTATATGTAGTTTTCTTCACGTTCGCTAATCTTACATGTAGGCCCTACATTGTATAGTGTGAGTGCAATTGCTGTAGAATTGCAGACCAGTGACCTCTTTAATCGCCATGGCAATGGTGAGCTGTTTGAAGTGCTCCCTCAATTGTTGTGACTGTCCAGGAAATTGAAAACTGTGAAATTCATCATGTACCCTAGCTGAGTGTGAAAAGCTACTCATGTGGAAAATTAAAGAGGAAAATTTCTACTTTTGTAGTAAACACTGTAGATGCCTTTTTGATTTTTTTGGACATTCTTACAAATTGTCACATAATGTAGAATGACATCGACAAGTTTACAAACTATGTATTAAGATTGAATATGAATTTTGGTATGATTGAAATAAAATTCACCATTCATACAACCGTACGTGAAACTTAAACAGTCATTTTTAAGCCAATCCTTGATTGATTCTGCTGATTGCATTGCTAGACTATTTTGTTGTTACATATGGTGGTGAGATGTAGTTGGTGGGACTACACAGAGGATGGCATTCTGCTGGCGGTCATATCGAGTGCTGTCGACTTCCACCTTACGAATGCATTCATGGTACACACATGCACTTCAGTGCCGAGAGTCACCTTCTCTATGTGCTGGCCATCTGATACTGTATACCATACCATCCGTCTTTGTGTGTCTGTAGGCCTGCACTGTACAGCTAGTGTGTGTTTTGTTTTTGGTTCAGTAGCATGTGTGTGTATTTGACAGAGAGAAAAAAGGAGATGAATTGACAATAGATATTACAAAAATGTGTTTGTCTCTAACAAGTTTCATACTGTATGTTGTTCATGTGATATGGTGTACAACAAAAACACTCTGAAGTTAGCGGCATTGCCTGCATAATCATCAATAATGGCAGGGTCATTGGCATCGTGACAGTACAGTACATTGTAGTTATGTTCTGAAGATTGAGGATTATCATAGCTCCATGGTAGAACAAATGAATGAAGGTTTGTGCTAGGGATACATTTGGACAAACTGTGAGGCTGCTGTGCCATTTTTTTTCTTCTTTGTTTCTGGGTGATGTATAAATACACAACTAGGTCTACCTGTTGCTGTGGCTATCAATGAGTAAAGTAACTGTGCAATGGCTTCTCTAATCCCAACATACCACATAATTGGGTTTTACAGTATGTGGGGTAATATAATTTGCATTGGCTAATACCAACCATTTCTTATGCAGAGCCTTTTCAATGGCTTGGGAGAAAAGCTTGTCTTTTTACAACTCCTTTTCAGCACCAATGTTATTTACATACATTGTACATTTGCACTGTATATACATGTACTTTATAAGGTATACAACATGCGTTCAGTTATAGGAAAGTGCTCGTATAATACTGTACGTGATGGGTGTGCTGTGATACGTGCATTATTTTATGTACAACGTACAGTTTGTACATGCACATGCATGTACTGCTGTATGTTTTCGAATTAGAACATACATCAGGTGGAAAATATCACCTGATGTACATGTATGTTCTAATTCGAACACATACAGCAGTACATTGTACATGAATACAATGTGCATGTGCAAACTGTACATTGTATAAAATAATGCACATATCACAGCACACCCACCATGTACAGTAATATACGAACAAGTAAAAAAAGAATGTAATAAAGTAACAATAAGAACAAGTAAATAAAAGAATGTAGTAAAGTAACAAAGAGACTCTTGTTTTTTTTTACATGTATGTGAACTTTAAGAACTCCTTCATGACATTGCAGGAATACAAATTATGAATATAATTGCAATAATGTGCATTAAATGCTACAGCAATGAACAGTATGTATTCACTGTATAATTAAAATGAAGCATTCTTGGATTCATGCTGCAGAATTTATTGTCTGCGGGAATCAAACAAATAAAATCTGTAGCATACTTTAACCTGCTGCTTTATGCAGGTTGTGCTACATGTGTACACGTACTGTATGTGCATCTTTTTTTTTTTTTTTTAATCATGTCTCTGCATGCATCCATATTACACTTTTTTTTTCTCTTTTATTTATTTATTTATTTATTTATTTTATTTTTTTTTTTGGGGGGGGGGGGTCAAGAAAGACAGCTCCAACAAACACCAGATATTATAGACAATGGAACTAATTCAAACATTAATCTACTTTGGACCTTTTTAGATATGAATAGACCTGATTGTTTCTTTATTGTTAGAGTATGTGTAACTACTGTACACTGTTCATGTACTTCGTAATGAGTGCAAGGATATTGCTGTTTTCCTTTTTTTATATACAAAAATATACTCTACTAGTACAAAGTGTATTAAATATTTGCTTATTAAAGGACAATTTCACCTTCATAAACATAAGGATTGAGAGAATGTAGCAATATTAGTAGAACACATCATTGAAAGTTTGAGGAAAATCAGACAATCCGTTCAAAAGTTATGAATTTTTGAAGTTTTTGTGCAGTACCCGCTGGATGAGAAGACTACTGCAGTGTATGAATAACTTAGATGTCACATGCGTACAACAATATAAGGAAAATATAAAGAGAATTTCACAAAATTCCATCTTTTGAAAAAAGTACACATTAATCCCCGGACTCGTTACCGATAAATGTTATGGGTAATATTATTCCCCCTGCCTTTAGAAAGAGGCAAGTCAATTGCTCTTTTATTATGCGAAAAAAGTGAAAATATGTTGAATTTTCTTTTATATTTTCTTTATACTGTTGTACGCATATGACTCACAAGCTGTAGTAGTCTCCTCATCCAGCGGTTCCAACACAAAAAATTAAAAAATTCATAACTTTTGCATCGATTGTCCAATTTTCCTCAAACTTTCACTGATGTGTTCTACTAATATTGTTGCATTTTCTCAATCCTTATGTTTATGAAGGTGAACTTGTCCTTTAAAGACACAGGTACAATGAAGATTATTTGTAATGGATGTTTGTGATGGGGCTTAATTGATTTTCTCTGGATCAGTGATTTTCATGATTACCAGGTATGTAATGTAAAGACTTTCTTTCTCTAATTATCGACCATGTCAACAGTTAATCCATAGACACAACAACCCCCCACCTGCAAAGTTCAGAAATCACTTTACAGTTTTCTGTTTAGCCCGAAGTACATTAGCTTTGATTGATTTTTATGCCTCCACCATGTACATTGTACATTGTGTGTACCGATTACTATGAGGTATGGTAATGTGATGTCTGTCTAGCCATCCCCTCTTCTCTGTGTGTGTGTGTTGAAAAGTAAGGGAATTCGTGAAGGTGAAAAGTTACTGGAGAATTTGGAAATTTGAAGAATATCAAATATATCATATCCTAACTCATTTGATGAATCCTTGATTCTGATTGGTCAAGGTGCAGTAAATAGTACATTTATATGAATGTTCATGAGTGCAATGGACAGAATATTTCATGAGGTGAAGGATGAAATAATCCATTCAATGAGGCACCACCGAGTTATTAAAGTGGATCAATAATTTCATCTTTCACTGATGGTACATAAACATTATGATGCTGTAAAATGCCATTTGCAAATTGAACACAAAACCATGAACTGTGTCAACTTTTTTATTGTGTAATACTATTTACCAGAAAGGTCGGAGTTCCATTTTAGTGATTTAAACTATTTTTAAAAACTTTTTTTACTGTTTGAATGGGAGTATACAAAAACTAGCAATAATATGAGAGGTTCTTGCTTTAATTCTTCAACCAAAAGGACTTTCAGTTGTGAGGGTTTAGTGCTTACATTTAAACTATTGTCATCCTCTCCAATCATACGGTTAACGAAGTGCCAATTAATTGGTATAATTAATACCAGCTAAAAGGAGAGAATGCTGTATCGGTAGTATGCAAGAGCTTTTAAAGTCTTTACATCATGTGGAGATTATCTCCAAATGTTCATGCATGTCTTTCTTGCGGCCCCCGAGTTTCAAGCCATTTTTCAATTTCATTATCTGTGCTGCAATACATCATACTATGCACTGAGTGTGTAAAGTACGATAAGTGCTTTATAGCAGGATGGTATGACAGTTCTCTTAAAGGTCTACCAGTGAGTAATGCAAGAGAGATAGAATGTTTTATCAATTGCTCTGTGGGAGGGGGACTATTTTTACCGTCCATATTTTGGGAGTGGTAGGCATTGCTCTTGGGGGTATGCTGTAAATTACAGCAAAATTAGATTACATTCTGACCTTTCTATGTAGATAGTGATACCAATGCCCGGCGCCGATTCTCATGCGCAACAAGAAGGGACGAAACTGAATTGCGTTTGAAGGTTCTGTGAAGCTGTCCATGTAAAAAAAAAAAAAAAAAAAAATCATTCTGCAGGAAAGAAGCCTGACCGTACATATTGCGCATATATATTGAATGCAGTTCCTGATATATCACAGCCCTCATACACCTGCACACACATTTTGGGCGTGTGATGTCACAGTGGTTTCATAAGTTCATGGAATGAGAGGGGCCATTGCGTGAGTCTATATCCAGCTGTGACAATGGTGTGCACAATAAGGCTTGTGGAGCTACAGCTGTACATTGTAGTTTTAATTGTCGTGGGTCAGAGCAGTTCAAAGGTTAGGGGCATATCCCCATTGTCGTGAAGATGAAAACCACATCAAATGTGCTTGGCTGTTGCATGTTCATAAGTGTTTTTGGAATATATTTTAATGTACCATATAAAAGATTATATGTATGTGTCATCAAGGAGGTATCACATACAATAAAACTACAAATCTGAAAGAACATGGCAAAACTCTATTACCCACTGTATGTACAGAATTGTAGTTGGACAGAAGGGCCCTATATTATAGCAGAATCAGAATGATGAAATAGGTATTAAAGGGCTTTGCAGTCTGAATGCAAGGCATTGTATAACATGCTGTAGCTACTGTAGTACATAGATACAATGTATGTACCTTGAAATATTCAGTTTATGATTACAATCATGCACCCTGTGATATTGCTTTCATAGACATTAGAAAAGTGCATACACTGCATCACCCAAAGAAACACAAAATAAACCCAACAAAACTTTGCACAGAATGATATCCTTAATTACATTACCATACCCCAAAGCAGAATTTTTCATTAAGATGTATTAAAGAAACAATAGTTTTTGATACTTGTAAGACAAACAAGAAGTTTACTCACTGCATTCAACAAGAGAACCATTCAAGTTGCCCTTTAAGAATGCCATATTCAGCGACTTGCCAGCAGTCACTGTTTTTTTTTAACTCAATGATCACAGATGATTGTTTTCACTGTGATTCATTCAATGTTTCTGATTATCTGTTTTTCCCCACACTAATTTGCAACATTCTCAAAAGTGATTACTCCAAAATGAAAAATCAAAACAGATTCTCCCCATGTACTAATGCAAGTGTGGTTCAAAAATCCATCATCCCAAACAATGGAATAGTAGTTAAGGCACTGGGGTCACCGTGCGTGCAGCAATATGTTGATTTTTATTCTTGTCCCGAAATGATTTCTTCTAGTAGTAGGAAAACTGCTTTATACTTGTAATCCTTCAGATAGTTCGCCCATAGAGAATGCAAAGTTTTGGGGAAAAAATTTACCAATCATGAGCATGTACTCCACTGCTATTTCAGAGTGAACTACAAATCAACTGTTATGAACATCTGGAAACAGAGTGTATTGCAATTTGAGAACAACAAAAACAAAACAAACCTGTATGTACTACGTGCATGGCCATGGGTAATGGATTTCAAGAATCCGAATTCATTTTGTGGCCTGTCTCCCATCAGGCGGAGTTTTCAGTTCCACGCAGGGGGAGATGGGCTTTCCAGCATCTGACTGACATTCCAAGAAATCGGGAGTTTGATTTCCCTCAGAGGAAGGATGACGGCAGAACCATTTGAATGAATGAAGAACACATCACGGTTGGCTAGCCTGCCATCGGGACACGCGCACACCAGGGCAAACAAACACATGCCAGCTGCATAGTTGAGCTTTTAACCTGCTGCTCAAAAGTTCTGAGCATATATAAAGAATTGGCCTTGATTCATGCTGTTGACACGGATACCTATGTGTACGAAGGGGTACCAGCTCACAGTATGATTTTATTTTTCCTCAAGACATCTGAATATATTACTATTCCTATTGCTCTGTGGACTTGGAGAGGTTTGCTTTTCGCTGTTCCTGTGTGGATCAAAACAGTGGAATACACCTACGCTGAATTCATAGAGTAAAATCAAATTCAAGGACGGGTTTCGAAGGTCCAATTTGTTTTGACACTTCAGGACATCCATCAAAGACACGCCTGTGATGGTAGCTTTCTCTTTTAGTGTCACTGTCACGTGTTGTTGTAAGAGACATATTGTGTATTCTTGGGTTGTCCATTTGCTTCCATCTGAAAGCATAGTTTGTCTAATGTTTCTTGTCATCACAAGAACTGGAGAATGGAGCACGATTGAATACTGTGTGGGAGTGTGTGTGGCATAATCATCTATAAATGAAGGAGATTTGGGATCAAAGGCATATGACATGGGCCAAAATCATCACCTTCACGCTGTAAGATGCTTCAAGAAGTAATTGATTTCCATCAGGTTTAGTTGAAAGATAAGCAATGAAAACACAGTTTACCGGTAGTCAATTGTGACAGGCATCAGGAGTAAGGTTAGAACTGAAGATTAAAGTCACATATCCAAATCTGTTGGCATGATTTGAGAAATGCGTGAAAAGTCAACCGAAGTTAAATTATTTAGGTATCATGATATTTGGATAGACTTCCAGCAAAGCATGACATTGCCCTTATGATCATCATTAGTTTTATTGCAACTCATTGTCATCTGTTCTGTATCTTTGTGTAGTGTTTGATTAGGATGATTGAGTGATCAATTTTGGCAAAGTAAAGTATTACTAAGGTTGCTGTGCTGTTTACCATCTGAAATAAGAAAATGGATCAGCAACTCGCACTTAAACTGGGTAAACTGTTTCATTGCCTGTGGCAGATTTCATTGTTTGGAAATAATTGTTGAATGATACACTTTCATTATCAATTTGTGATACTCATGTCGTGTTTATATTTCATTTTCTTTGCTTTCCTCACAGGACATCTGAAACAAACAAGCGATGAAGATGAGTGTCTTTGTCTTCACCACGAAGGTCTATGAGTAGACGCTTCGACTTGTGCCTTTTGCAGCGTGACATCCTCTCAAGGTTTGCCTTTCTGTGAAGCAAGGAAGACAAAAACTGAGGAAACTGCTTTGTGCTTGTGACACATAATTGTCCATTGGTGCTTTTCATCACGTTCATCTCAGCTGCTGTTTTTCTTTTCCTGTGTCATCACCATCTGGCTCGTATTTGGAGATATATATCCAGACAATCGCAGGCTGATGTCAATCATGGACGCCAAGGTGGACGAATCTGTGAACAGACTTGACGGCATCCTGGATGCAGAGAGATGGTCGTCATCGCCGACATCGGTCGGCAGTCGCCTGACCCAGACCGGGGGAGAAGTGGAGACGCTCCTCTCGACCGTGCTCAAGACAGACTGCCAGAGCGACGGAGGTGAGTAGGAGGTTTGACTCCCGGGTGTCGGATATATTGGTGTCTAGGAACCTCTCCTGCACTTCTACTAAAATCACATCGAATTCCCCCTTTTTGTCAGCAGTTAGCCAGCATGTCAGAATGAATGCAAGTGCCCTGTGTCAACTGTAGATTTAGCTGGAAACTTAAATCACTGTCGGTGATAATTCTAGTTCACTGTATTATAGGCCATATATTTTGCGGGGGTTTTGTTTTCACAAATTTTGCAAGTCGGGTGCACTTTGCGGATTTAACAACACATGAAAATTTCAACTCTGACCCCAACATGAATACAATGTGCATATTAATGTGCATGTACTGGTACACAATGCAAAGTACACAAACAAGGTGCAAGAAAGTACAGTTAAGCCTTAGTCTTGTAGGCTGACTGTGTGAATGCATGTGTGAATTTCACCACTCACGAAATTGTCCAGAAGTCCCGCAATTCGCAAAAAAAAAAAAAAAGACAAAACAATTATGACTAGCCAAACATATGCCATATTGATGTGCCAAAGAGGTGAATCCTCTTATCAAGGCAACAGCAATCATGTTTTCAAAAGAAAAAGGTACTCAGAAAACATCTGAACTGAGAGAAATCAAACAGGGAGATGTATCTCAAACTTTAAACATCATCTATGCAACCAAAACAATGACCTATTCAGACGAAATGAAGTTTGATGAAGTTTGAAGTGCTTGGGCATTAGGGCTTCTTCCGTAAATTACAGTCCCCTATAAATGGAACGTTTCCGCCCACACGGTTACTGTGTCTCCGAAGGCGTCTCTTAGTTTGTAATGCCAAGCTAATGCAGATGGAACACAAGCAGTTAGTGCAATGTCACATTGTGCTTCTATATGGGGCATTTACGTGGTAGAGGTGAACATAAAGAAGGAATTCTTAGACCCGGCAGTATTACTTGATCTTCTAATGGGATGAGAGACCAAGCAAAGTAGATGGGGGGGGGGGGGGGGAGGGGGGAGGCATTAGGGGAAATATATGGGAAATGGTTAAGCAAAAATGGGAATTCCAGTGCAGTTGAAAGTGGACAAAGAATTAGTTTGGGCATGCAGAGTTAAGTACCCGGTAAAGTGTAAAGTGCCTTTAATTATATATATTGAACTGGGTTGTGGAACCAAACACCCCATCTCCTAGCATTCTGTGGTTGTGCACTCAGGTAAAATATACAGAGCACACGCGATTGCATACAAAATGTAGTATTGGTACACTGTAAGTTCTTTTATTTCAGGGTGCTGCACACCAATTTGTTCCTTTCCCTGAGCAAGTAAGAATGGCTTTCCAGGGTTCAAAATTGGCAATGGTCCGCTGGCCATTGGCCACCTGAAATCTCGTCGGACTAGCTAAAAATCGTAAAATTCTGAAGTTACTAGTCCGTCTGGCTAGCCAAAATATTGCTTCAGTGTCAAAATTGATTGTAAGTAGTCCGCATGGCTAGTTTTTAAAAAAGGTTAAGTGCAACCCCTGCATTCTACCATTGGTACTAAGTAAAAGTATTTAAAAAAACCCACTTTCTTTTAAAAGTAAGGAGTCCGTGCTTGCACTCATGCCCATATGGGCCACTATTAATCAAAGAAATGCATTTTATAATCTTATGTGATGCCCTACATGCTTTTAAAGAAGAGAATGAATGAATACGTTATGGATTAGGGTCAACATCACTGCACATTGTCAGTGATGATAATACAGTGTAAATACCAGCGCTGGGATGCATTCAGGCTTAGTGAAGATCACACAGACTTTTTTCCCCCTTGTATCGTCATGAGTATGGATAGGCTCAGCCCTCAAAGTGGATATTTCACTGTGAGATGAGTCATGGACTACATGTGTATGTTAAGTACTGTATTCCATCACAATGATTAAGACTGTGAAGAGTATAATATGTTACTAGGTGTGGATGGATCAGTTCATTTTGTGATATGAATCAGCAATGTAATGCATGTCAAATGTGATATTCTTGCATTTTATTTGCATTTCAGTGCTGTATTTGTACATCAAGATCCATCAACAGAGATGCTGTGAAATCATTACTTGAAATTTAAAATGTGGTGTACACTTTATGCCTGTATTTTAAGGAAAAGAAGAATGATTCAGGTGCACCCAGTCAGGCAAGATAGAAATGAGTTACCTGGGCCCTGTTTCATTAAACTTGTTATCAGTGACAAGTTGTCATAGTTGTTATAAGCTACTGAAATCCTTTGCGTCTGTCTACTAAAGAGCAAATTTGTCTCAGAAATTTGGCAGTTGTCACTGATAACAAGTTTTATGAAACAGGACCCTGGTTTGGCTTCATAATATCGTACAGTGTACTATGTATGATTTACCGGTCCCTTTCATAGAGGGAATAATAGGTACAATACGTGTACAATGTATCATCCCAGGGTACTACTTGTACGTACATTCCTCCATATGGTACAATCAGATAATGAAAAAATAAAATGATAGCCCTTTGTGATGACAACATCACATACTATAGTGTGAAATGCCCCTATTACAATTTTCATATTCGAGGAATGTACAAATTAACAAATTTAATTTGTAGAGGGAGACAAACTGGAGAAACTCACACCTGGGGGGGGGGGGGTGTTTCATCAAGGTTTGTCAGTGCTGACAACTGTCAGCGCTGACAATTTCAGCAAAACCTTGGTTTTGATTAGCTGAGATGCTCTGGTCACTGACTGTTACTATGGTGATTCAAGTTGTCAGCGCTGACAAACGTTGATGAAACGCCTCCCAGAATATACAGTTTGTTGAGGAATCTTCAGGATTTGGTAGTTTGCCGCATTCAGATCAAATACAATGTATGTCATGTCGATTGTGAAGGAGAAACACTGATTGCACATGTTCCTCAGTGTCCATGATTTTATCTGTGATTTACTCTGAAGGAAGCATGTTTGTCAGCATATCATGGAAGGCTTGCTGTCTAGATAGTGCCAACTAGCTTCTGTACATTGGACATGAGCAAGACGGCAGTGCTGTAGTGATTGTTTTCAGTAACAGTCTGGTTGACAATAGTGAATTGTTTACTGTTGCAAAAGCTCAGAACCCCTCTTCCATTGAACACATCAAGTTTTTTTGTTGGACTGCTTTCAATGTTCCATTATTTTTTTTTTTTGGATTTGCTCTTATCTGCATATGAGTGTGTACAAATTTGCTTAATACGAAGTACTGATTGTTCAGCATCTTAAACAGTGTGAACGTACAGTTTTGAAGATGTGTTTAAATAGATTAGACTCTAAAGCAATGACGCTACCACAATATTGTATATAATTGGTTCGAAAGTGGCACAGATAGAACTTTGGGATTGATAATTTACTGTTGTACACTATATTGTGCATGAAGAGAAATGTAGTTTGCCAAAGTGCTGATATGTATGTGTAATTGGACTAATCATCAAAGGAATTTGTACATTATTTTGTTGGATAACGGCATTGAGCTATTGAGGTTGTGTGTACACAATTGTACGAGCAATAGCTTATCTACAACAATGTGTTAGCGATGAAAAAGGAAAATTGCATGCTGGTTTCTACGTCTGGTTGAATAGAAGTGGGATACACAAAACTTTGTTTCCAAGAAATGTACTTACAATGTACAATTTTACAAGATTGATGATATGTTTTAGATGACAGTTTTGAATTAAAGAAAGCTCATATTGCCTAAAATACTGGGTGCACTTTGCACTTTATTTTGCAAAATCTTTATTTTTTATTAATCTATTATAAATATCATATTTTGTACTACAGTAGGCTTCTCAATGCCCCAAATTTCAAACTTTTGACGTTAAAATTTAAATAGTATTAAGCCTAGTACTGTAATTCTCAGAGCAAATTACTGTATGTTTAGAGTTACAATTGGGGGAATGGTTTATGATGGCTGAAAGTGAGTGCTTTTACTTGCAAACATGCCTGTCAGAAAAATGTAACTTGTAGGCTTACAATGTACATTGCGCCCCCACTGGGCCAGCGGCACCACCACCACGCTGGCGTTGTCATCGCTGCGAGCACACATTCCCCTTCTTTTGTCAATAATGTAGCCTTGTAAATCAGATGCTCCAAAGTCAGGATTACTTAAACATGCCTTCTAATATCTTTGGAGAAATTGAGAGGAAATTCTGTGAACACTTTCACTTTCACTCAAGATTTATCCAAATCATAAAAATCAGTTGTTTAAACCTACATTTATTTCGTGTTGAAAAAGAGTGCTGGCAAAAAAATTTGAGGGTTTCTAGGACAACTTGTTTTTCAAACATATGTTTACAGTGATACAATATATTACATGTTCAGCTAAATTTTGTATTTTGTTAGGAAATAGCTGCAGGTCAAAAATCGTGTTTAAAGTTTCACATAATTTTACATGAGATATCGCATCAGCTCCCCTGTAAAGTACCATACAGTTTAAATTGTGAGGTACAATTGTATTATAAGAGTTTTAGCATGGAGCAATGATTCTGTGGAGATGCATTCACGACTGTACATATTCATTGTGTGTATGGGATGCTATCAATCACATATCGTGTGAGTCATCAATGTATTTAACAAACCCACATGATACACTTCAGGATTTGTAGCAAAAGACATGCCATGCTATATATATGTAGAAATGGAAGCAGATATGGAGGCATAAAAGCAAGTGAGGGTAAGGAAGGTTATGACAATAACCTGTGTATGAACATGATTGATTTTATTCATACAATCAAACAGTGCCAGAAAGAGGAAGGTACCATAGCACACTGCTGGAAAGAGTACAAGGAGAAGGAGTCGAGATTGTGAAAGGGATGTATAGTACGGTGAAGAAAGGGATGTATAGTACGGCGAAGAAAAGCAAAAAGGGGAAAACCAGATGCTAAGAGAAGGAACTGAAGACAACGAGTGAGAGACGAGGAGTAATGTAGTGATGTTTATGAAGCAAAATGTGGCTGGCGTCAGTAATCAGGATGTACTCTCCGCGGTGGTGGTTGCGGTTGAAAGGAGCGGTGTTTACCGTATGGATTGATTTGTCAGGGACTCTGGCTTCTTGACATTGACTTCTCTCACGTAGCCCAAGTCGTCCCGGTACACATTCAACGGAATCCTGTCCCAGCCAGCAGTGGAGAAAACCAGACAATCAATTTTGTTTTTGTTTTTTTGGTGTGTTTGGTTCAAGGTTGTTGTTTTTATATTGGGGGGGGGGGGGGACTGTTGAGACATCTTTAAAGGACAACTTTGATATCAGTTTCATATCAATGTGCTGAAATACCCTGTCTTGAATAGGATAGTAGGATATTGCTGTGAGACCTTGATGAACATAAAACATGTTTTCATTCACTCATGTATTTGGTCAGCTATTTCTTTATATCTCTATGGGATTTAGTCATTCAAAGTGTACATGTATACAGAACATAGAAATGTTTACTGAATTTTGTTGCACACTTGCTGAATTTTTTTAAATATTAATTTATATAATATGCCATGTCGGTTGCATGGCATCATGTAGATCGATGTCCACAGACCGTTACCTCATTACACGTCATGGGTCAGGGTGTACTATGGGCTCCACAGATCACTATGGAGCGTCGTGCCAGTGGAGACATGATTTCACTGTTAATGTACATATGTGCAACAGTAAAAGGTCCCTATGCTATTCATAGTCACACAGAGGTAGGGTTATTCTATTTCAAAAGATTGTTATTGCCAACAAATGTTCTTCACACTGGTATCCCTCTGTGCACAAACACAAAAATATGTATTGATGGGACTACTAAATATCATTAGATATAATGAGGTACCGGTACATTGTAACCACTGTGCACTGTAGATAGACACAAATCACTGTATGTTGCCCATTTTGTATATTATTATCCTACAGGTAGATGTTGCAAAGTTTGTAGTCTAGCAGTGAATCATTCATGCTCTCATGTACAAGTTGTAAGCAAGGCTCAACATTACCACCAAATTTCATTGTTGGGCCACCAAAAGAAAAAGTTAGTGTCGAGCCATGTAAACTTGTATCAAATCATATGGCAAACGCTCATACTATGTGCTAGCCTGCTTTGTTCATGAATAGTGTACTGTTAATATGAGTATTTGAGTTAGGCATATTGGTGTGTGTGGGTTTTTTTCACATAGGTTCAGAACCCTGAACACTCAATAATTCATCATGATGTCTATTTGATGCCTTTTTCTTTCATGCTTTTTTCATTTCTGCCTCCTTGTAAAGATGCCGAGACGGATGCGGTTGCCAAGCAGCAGGCGGCTGTTGACAACGTACTGTATCGGGCCATTGTGTGTCTTGAGACCGAGCTTGGCAAGCAGGAGAAGGATAGTGCTGAAGAAACAGAGATTGAGGTATGAGAAAAGTAGTAGCATATGATTCAATAGCAAGATCCTAATGAAGTGTTGGAGAACAAAAGATACTACAAATATGTCAAAGGAGACATGGAACATCATTTAACAGAGGAGATCAAGTTTTAAGACATATTATACATATAAGATTCATTCTTTGATGCTTGAGAATGATATCACATATTAAATATGTAACTTGTCAATGAAGACTTCCTTTTCGGTATCTGATTCGAACAAATTCTGGATGGTTATCTTGGTGTACTAGTATTTGTATTTTGCCGAAAGATGTCATTGGCTTGTAACAAAAGCATGCAGACACGCATTCACACACAAACACACAACACTTTATCGTTCATTTTAGCTCCGTCAGAATATCATTGTCACATACCTCCTACTGAGTATTTTCATCTTAAATGCTATCACATGAATCAGTTAGAAATCATAGGCGAGTAGGAAAAAACAAAAATGCTTTATTATCCTTGACTGGCCCTGTTTTTCATTCATTTTTAGAGAATGGTTGAAAATGGGAAAGGGGACTGAAAAGCCAGGCTTTTTTTCCATAAGGAATGGTTACTTGCCAACCCTGCTCTTTCATGATAATGCATGGTTATTAACCTAATCTGTGTTTCATCTTGTACAAAATTAATGTTCATGCACTGGCTACGTATGTACCATCCTTTTTCTTTTCTTTTTTTTTTTCTGAAAACATCCTGTTTCTTGGCACATGAACATGGAGGAAATCATTGAACTTTGTGTAGTTGATTTTCTTGTGCTTTGTTGTATGAGTCATTTTGGTCAGCCTTGCAATTTGAGAATCTGAAGGAAGGAAGGAACCTGCCAAAGAAAATGTGTTAAAGATACTTTTTGCTGTTTTTATGTCCTGTGACTACTGCAACATGTGTAAAGTAACAGTGAACTACATATATTAACTATCAAGCAACAGAACAGGTAGATGGGAATATACAATTTCATATCAATGTCTGGTATTTTATATGGAGGTCTGTATTTCTTATTACATTACTTAAAGCTGCCAATGTTGACTTTTTTTTTGATTTAATGGAGAATAACCTTCTAATAAAAGTTGCTCTGACGACGTACAAGGTTTTTTTTAAAGGTATAGTAGCTGTCGTGGAGTCTTCCGAAGTTTATGTGGGGATAGCAGTTTTTATGAAAATACATACCATTATAAACTACCAACTTTTTTCTATCAACAAGTGTAGCAATGTGATATATTTGGAATCATTCCTTTAATTTCCTTTTCTTTCCTGTATGTGCTACGTGCTGTCAAGCGAACCGTGAGAGAAAGAGACAGATTTAATGAGGAAATGTAATGTGATCGCCATGGACAACACAGCGAGACATATTCATAAAAGCCTGTATCTCGTAGTCATTTCAATACAATGTCTTGTTTACATATCGGGGCTTTTAACTTTAGTGATATTCAATGTCCTTTCTCTCATTGATATTCCACAGAAGGCAAAGCAGAAGCCTCCATGTATCTGAAAGGCTGAAGAATTTTGGTGACAAATTTGCAGGCTAGATCAGACACAATTGCCTAATCTTTGTCAAGAAAGGGGGTTAATGATCACTCTGAAAGTGAAATTGGATCATAAAAGGGGGGAAGTAGATATATCATTGCTTCCTGATAAAACTGTCCCATTTGCAAGAGTGAATTCAATAGCAAATCTCACCGCCTGTGTGCATTTATATCTAGAATGCTGTCTGTATTTAAAAAGGCCATCAAATGCCACTGGGGGATCATGACCTGCTGAGTGGTGTAGGATTTCCCTCAACATTTTTCATGACATCAATGTTTTTCTTTGAAGCTGAGAATTTGACAGTTTTGGGTTAGGCCAAATTGAATTGTAGTTAGAATGGCCCAAAGGGATGTAGGTCGGGTGGGGAGTGGAGACTGTGTGTGGATGCTGTCGTCTTTAATAGCTCTTGCTGAATCACATAGTTGAGACAAAAGAAGTGGAGAGGGAAAATAGTAAAATGAGATCATGAGGAGAAGGCCCCAGTATTAATGGGTCGTTTATGACTTTGCGTGACTTTTTCCGTTCTCTGTCAAGGTTGTTTAGTCAGATAATTTAGCGTAGAAGAGTGATTGGCAAAGATACATTTCTGTAAATGGTATCAATACACAACACTGTGCTGACATTAGATAGAGGTTTACAAGGATTTTAGAGAGTTTACAGTGTGAGGCAAGAGCTATGTGAATCTTCGGTTCACTGTCCCATTATATATCAAATGAAAGCAAATGTCACTATTATTTCATTGCATTTGCAGAATACGTAACAGAGTAAAAATGAACCCTTGGGGTAGCAATACAGTAAAAGTTAGCAACTACTGGAGTTATATAGCGCAAAGCAAAATTTGTAGCAAGTGAGAGCAGTGTGATAAATGCAATTAATAGTAGAGAGTACAAGCAGAATTGCATTTGGCAAAAACGTTGAGAGAGTCATGATGAAATAAACGTTCTGTCGTAAACTACTGTACAGTTTATATTGATGAACATTTTGTAGCCCATACATGTAGCTTTCCAGTCATCTCATTTTGTTAATGATGCTTATTCGCTGTGTTTACAAAAAGATGCAAAAATAAAAAAAGACTGAAAAATACATTTTATTGTTTTAAAAACTGTATATTTACAACTGTGCTGACGGCATGTGAAGGATATTATGTCTGTACAAAGAAGAGAAGTATTTATCAACACACATCCAGGAACAATTCTGTTTCATAAAAGCCTTATCTTACATACAGAAATGAGAATATGATACATGGTTGCATGTTAAAAGTGATACTGATGCCCATGCTATACACATAGAAGGTTATCTTACAGGGCATGGCAAGTACTATTGTGATATCTATCCCCTGATTGAGCACGTTGGTGCTGAGTATCTAATACACGATACATTATCTCTGACATGTGCCTATATGTCATGTCATACATGTCAACTCTTTTCCTGACATTTATTTCACCACCCCCCCCCCCCCCCTTTGTATGTGTATGCAGGTACATGTAGGTGGGTTTCTTTTATCCTGCCATTGGACATATGGACCAGTGCTTTTTCATTTTTCTACTTCAGTTGAATTTTCAGACTATGTCCCCTTGTGCACGTAAGCATATCAGTGTAGAAAGAAACAACAGCAACGATATATGTGTGCACTTGTATGTGTTCATGTGCATGTTTATAAACACTGTCATGCCCCATCGCGTGCAGGCAGCACCATGACAATATTTGTACCAGACTTCCTGAAATGAAGAAGTTATGAGATTTGAAGTTTGAACACCATCTTATAAAGTTTATGACCAATATTGATGACCTGATGCATAGTATGACATTGCAAAATGCTGTCGGTAAATTCAAACACTAATCAATTGATGCCTCCCCCCCCCCCCTGAAATGATATTAAAATTCACTGGATGTTTTGTGTCATTAAAAAAGAAATATTTTGATTCACCATTTCTTATCTTTCTTTTTTTCCGCCTTCTCCCTTTTTTCTTTTCATTTCTGCCTGTGCCCTTGCTCTTTTGTCACATTCTGCCACTTAATTCGTTCTTGCTCTTTTACCATTCCTTCTATCAATAACTCCAATTTCTTTTGTCCGTGTAACTCTGACCTTTTACAACTGTTGCTATATCTGCTTATTCCTATGTTCCTGTTTAAAATGTCCCATTATTGTCTGTCCTTGCATCCTCTCCTTTCTTTTTCCCCTGTCACATCTTGTCCATGTGTCCCCTCGACCTTTCCTTTTATTTTATCTGCCTTTTTCTATCCCTGTTTGCCCCATGTCCCTTCCTTACCATTGTCCCTGCCACTCCTTCTTCCTGTCTGTCCCTTGTCCCCACTGTACCTTTGTCCCTACCATGCCTTGTCCCTGTCTGCTCCCATTCCTTCCCTTCCTTTGTCCCTGCCACACCTTGTCCATCTGTCCCTCATCTCTTCCTTACCTTTGTCCACGCCTCTCCTTATCCTCGTCTGTACCTTGTCCCTTCCTTTCCCTTGTTCATGTCATACCTTGTCCCGACACCTTTTCCATTTTCCTGTCTTTTGTCCCTGCCTCTCCGTGTCTCTGTTCCCTCCTTACCTTTGTCCCTGCCTGTCCCATGTCTGCCCTGTACCTTTGTCCTTGCTTCCCCTTGTCCCTGTCTGTCCCCTGTCCCGTCCTCACCTTTTCCCCTGCCTCTCATTGTCCCTGCCACCCCTTGTCCCTGTTCCCCTTGTCCCTGTTCCTATTTTTACCTTTGTCCCTGCCTCTCCTTGTCCCTGCCTCCCTTTGTCCTTGTCTATCCCTGTCCCTTTTTCTCATTTGCCCCTGCCTCTCCTTGTCCCTGTCTGTCCCCTGTCCCATCCTTACCTTTGTCCCTGCCCCTCCTTGTCCCTGCCTCCCCTTGTCCCTTTCTGTCCCTGTTCCTTCTTTACCTTTGTCCCTGCCTCTCTTTGTTCCTTCCTTTTCTTGTCCCTGTGACACCTTGTCCCTGTTTGTCCTATGTCCCTTCCTTTCCTTTGTCCCTGTTTCTCTCCCATCCCTTCTTTACCTTTGTCCCTTCCTCTTCTTGTCCCTGTGACACCTTGTCCCTGTCTGTCCTGTGTCCCTTCCTTTCCTTTGTCCCTGATTGTCGCCTGTCCCTTCCTTACCTTTGTCCCTGCCTCTCTTTTCCCTATCTATTCATTGTCCTTTTCCTTCCCCTTGTTCCTGTCTGACTTCTATCTCAACCATCTTTCTGTTTCTGCCTTTCTCTTACTACCTGCTCCTTTCCTCCATACTCTCTTATGTTCTCATCCTCCTCCTCCTCACCACCTTCTACCATTTGACTGATCATCCTCTGACTCCTGTACCTTTTTTTCGATTCATCCATCTGGTTTGAGCAGGTGAATCTTCTGGCCAGACTGGAGCAAGTCCTGGAGTACTGTGCGTGTCGCCTTGGAGCCAAGATCATCTCCCTGGAAGTGTTGCTCCTCCTCTCAGTCGTCCTCGACCCAAACGCCAGGTATGCCTGCTATGTATCAGCACACAAATCAACTGACAGTGACAGTCGTGCGGGCGTGCCTTGAATGCAAGGGGGTAGAATGTTGCAGAGACAATAGAGGGGACAATGATGTAGAGGTGTGACGACAATAGGCATACTTTGTTTCAAATAAGAAATATCTCCAGATCTTGTGTTGAGATGCCCGAAGGCATCTGTGAAAAGATGAGGTGACTTTACAATGTTGACCTCACCTACGTGTAGCAAATGAATTTGGAATGTATGAGAACAAATTAATTGCTTGTATGTGTGTTTTGAATGTGTGTGTGTATTGCGTGCAGTGTACTGACTAATTATAAGGGATGACACCATGAGGAGTCAATAGTCATTGACATGAGTCAGTAGTCATTGGCATGGTCAATCTTCACCCTTGCATCTGCTCACCACACTTAATCAATTGAGCATTCTCCTTGTGATTTCCCCTTTCTGTCCCTCTTTTGATGTTTTGATGATATTCATCCATGAAAAAGCCATCATGGACTTTAAGTAAGTCCTAAGTGGAACTAAACTCAAGAATAGAATCAGTCGTCATCGAAACTTATTAGTTCTCAATTTGTGTGGGTCATTACTTGGGATGCGGAGGAGAAATGGTTTGATTCTGGTCAGAGAGGATTACTGACTGTAGTCTTTAACAAGTATACCAACCACTGTATTCAACCTACAGTAAATAAAGTCACTATCAACCCCTCCTACCAACAGCTAGGGAAGATTTTGGAGAAATAAGTGACTGGGGCTACAATGTAGTCGGCATCTTTGCAATGTAGTACAGGGCAAAATTTTATGTAACTGTCTGATTACTTGTACAGGGAAAATGTGGTTCTGTTCAATCCCCATGTGTCAATATGAAAAAGAAATGACAGAGGTTTTGTGTCATGAATACATGTCATGCCCAAGAAGCTATTGTACTCCATTTATCAAACAACATAGTTGCATATAGCCATTTAATAGTTCATCATTTTTCATATAGATAGTTTGTTTATAGATATATCAGATATCACAACAATAGATCAATTATCATAATGAGTGTAGTGCAATGGTAATAACTGTAACTTTGGAACATGCGCTGTTGGAAAATATCCCAAGCACTTGAAGAACTGAAAGAAATTAAATGATGGTAGATATCTTTTCTCATGGTATAACATGTCAGTTATTATGTCAGTTGTTTCAGCCCACATTTGCAAAACATGCCGATCTGTTTTTGTTTTTGTTTTTTGGGGTTTTTTTAATATCAGTTTCATACCAGAAAGTGTCAACAGGCACAGTCATAAGAAAATATTCAAATTTATTAAATGCAGAATTTTTAAGGAAACCTAACTTTGGAAATTTTAATCTCAATTGATAGTTATGCAAGACTTTCTTTTTTTAATGAAAATCCATAGTATCTTCATAGGTTAATATAAGTATGCAAGTTTTTTGAACTTTTCACATTAATTACTTGTTTTTCATCAAATAGAAGCAAGAGAGAGCCAAACTGTAAACAACATTTACAGGAAAAGGATTGAGTCAAGTGTGACTGTTTCTTGTGTCTTTCTCAAATCTCCAGCAGTGCCGATACAATGCTATTCTTATGCCTGTGACCATCTGCAGATTAAATTGCAATGCTATTCTGAGTCCTTCCAGGAAGGCAGGGCTGCTGTTTACTTCTGAAGCACACACAATTTTGATTTGCACCGGAACATAACCTGCCTCCCCCTTTATTATGATGTCATCCTCTGATTTCTCGCAATGCATGTTGCATTCTATGTGGGAAAAAAACAGCTTAGCACAATTGTTCCAATAATCAAAGGATGTCATTTTAATTTTCATATTTTCTGTAGAACCAATTTTAGGCACTCTACAGTGTGATGTCCTTCATATCTTTGTGTATGATAGTATATTCTAATCTCTCTAGAATAGCCTGCAACAGAAACTTTAGCAGTGTTGCTTGTATTTAGTGTGCTGATCCAAACTATTTTCGTGGCAAGGGATATCTGCACTGTGCAAAGAATGATTAACATTTTTGGGGGCCAATTTTTTTATGAAATATATATGTTGTTGCCAACTGTGTTTCACAGCTACATTGTGACTTTAAGCACATTTGCACTGATGTCATTGACATCCTGGCAAGGAAGCTGTCCTTGGCAATGATATGTTATGATACCCCCTCCCCCCCCCCCCCCCCAACAAGAAGTATTGAACATTTTTCTGCTTCCCCCCCCCCCCCCCCCCCTCCCCATTGATCATGTGACTTTGGTGAATATCCAGTAACACTGACATGCAAATACCCATATATAAAGTTCACTGGCCTGACAATAACATTCGGTTTTGGAAAGTTAGATGTGGTTTTGATCACTCCTGCATGGAAAGTTTTAGACATACATGTAAAAAGATTATTAAAAAAAAAAGTAAAATTCTAAGATGCTTAAAGTTGATATGTCATCTGTCATCTAGGAGTAGGATTAACCTGGAAACGGTGTATATGGTCAGTTTTACGGTAAAGGGTGTAACTTTCAATTTTTAGCCTTTTGGCCCACCCTGAACACATAGATTTACAGATCTCAAAGATTTTTTCCCATGTGAGTCACCTTATGAGTAGCCACCTTGGGTAGCATAATCAGGTCCAGGTATTGATGCGTTTTGTTTTGACAGTCACATATGTACCCTAAAAATGACTATTTTGTTGCATTGAAATTTATATAACATTTTTGAAATGTTAATAATTTTCTACAGCAACTGCAGAGATCTAATTTTTTATGTTAAAAGCATAGTTGTATGGTCAATTGAAATGACCAAATTAGTTTGGTTTGTATCTGGCCCTTTATTTTAGAATACTATGACTTCAAATTTGAGGTTTCGGAGGCTTCATTTTCCGTTAACAATTGTTTACAAACTTTGATGGACAGTAATGTTCAGTGGATGTGTTTTGGTTACTTTCTTTTATGCTGAAAATAGTAAGGTACAGCTAAACTTTAGACTTACATCAAAGTTTACTTGATTCTAGGGCTATTTGAAATTTTGTGATAATTTAATTCCATCAAGTGAAATTTCCGTTAGCAGTTTTGAAGCCTCCGAAACAAAGTGTTTAGTCAAATAATATGAATATAGATAAGAGAAGCAACCTAATCTATATGTCAAAATGTAGGATATGGGGCCCTAACCTAATAGACCAAAAATAGTTAAGATCCGCCAAACTCTCTGAAAATAGGAGACAATACAAATTTTCCGTTAACATGTGAAGCCTCCGAGACGCATTGAAGCCTCCGAAACAGCAAAAACATCTAATTTGACATTTCTGATAAATTCTTTGAGTGTCTGCCCCAAATTATGCCATGAAATCATCAACAGACATGGACAGACAACAAAAATAATAAAAACATGATGATACTGCAATAATTTTTTGAGCTAATTACACTTTATAGAGAAAAAGTGGTTTCGGAGGCTTCAAAATGATGTTAACACTGCATTTTTGTGATTTTCTCTGGACAAAATCAAATTAGATGTATTGTTCACCCACCCAATGATCGCTTATGACATATCTAAAGATATTTAATCACATTCAGTTTTCTGGCTGCTTTGTTTACTCACCAATATAGATTTACTATACGATTTACCTATTTTTCTTAAACAGTGCAGACGTGTCACACATAACTCACCTTTTCACTCAGCAATAAGATATTAGCAGATGAGGATGTTGCCACACAAATACGTTTAAACAGAGTATATCAACCAAAAAAGACACAATTTACCCATCACTTTCTACATAACATACATGATTTTCATAAAAACATACGGCATACCAAATTAATTTTCCAGATGTTTCGGAGGCTTCATTTTATGTTAACAGCATGTAAATGGAATGTTTTGATTACAATTTTGTAATTCTAAGTCTATCAAATAACTGTTTGGACTGAATGAGACTTAATGATTCCTCAAGCAAGGTGTAGATAGATGTTTAAATGTATGAAAAGCATTTATTTTGTAGGTTTCCTTTTGAAACAATGGAACAGGCTAGATATTGTGAGTAATGAAAGTGACTTCCAGCTTGCGTGCATGCCCACATCATGCAACAGTAGTGCAACAAAGCAAGTAGTTGTGGATACATCAATGTTCTTAAGTTGGATAACTCATTTTTACTCTTGAGAGAAGTTGAAGTGTTGTGACCATATTTGCATCACTCTTTTGACTGGTTAGACTTCGTTAATGAAGACCAAACAATTACTTGATTATTTAGTGTTAAATACACTATTTTTTAAAGAACTGAACACTATTCCTGTCCTGAAGATTGAAGGACTTTAATAGATGGTTATTCAAGAGGGAAGCATACACTTAACTAAGAAATATATCACTTTTGAATTTAAGGTTGTATCTTTTATGCATGATCAAGAGCAAATGGTGGGAAATACTTTTTGGATTTTTACACTTTCGACTCACTATCATCTGAGGGTAATAGTTTCGAAACACAATCTTTTACATGTCCATTTTATATAACCCATTGACAAATCCATTCCATTGTTACTCACATGGCATTTGTTTTTGCCATACTAAAATCTTGACTTTTTCAGCTTTCCATTTCTTAACAAGTTCTTTGGCTTTCATTTCCAATACTTATTTGGAGGAAAGTAATTAATCAATAAATTTGTGATTGGATTTGAAAATAGCTAACATCTTGCAAATTATCATTTCTGTGGTGTGACTTGGATCACAGGGTACTGTTTTGAAATTTTGACATTTGATTACTTCATTCAGACAGGTTTTCATGTCAATCTGTATGTCAGATTTGATGCATGCTAGGTGCAACACAATCTTGATACTATACCCTATTTTCCATACTTTATCATGCTGGCAGTGACCACTTGACTATTTTTGATTAAACAAAATGTAACTTGTGTTACGAAACATCTCTTCGCATACATGTTTTAGACTCTATGACATGTTTGCGGATGTAGTTCTCAGTGCAGTAAATGGACAGTAATGGTTGGGATAGGATTGTTTATAAATGACATATAGACCTCTACTTATAAATAGCCTGTTGCCATGGGGTACATGTAGTTTACATGGGTGGGTGACTGGAGAAGTTATGTTCATGAAGAACAATATTGAAATGATTGAAATCTTTATAATCTGTTTAGTCCTGGCTTTTCTGGAAAAAGTTACAAGCCCCTAACTATTTTGAAATTCAAAGGGTTAAAACTGTAGTCTGTGGGTTTATATACTATTTAATACAAACTTGTGGGTTTCTAACAAACTTAAATATTTAAACACATTTGCTGCTTTTTAATTTTGTGCTAAAAAGGTTGTCATTTTTAGAAACAGTAAAAGTTCTGTTAGCAATTTCTCAATGCGTACCTTCAAAAGCAGGCCTCCTAGCTGTCACAGGAGTCACACAAACTGAAATTTTATAAAATAACTATAAAAAAAAGAAGCCTTTGAAGAATAAAAAAAAAAGAAAATAAAATGATATGAAATAGGGGTGACTTGTATACCACAGAAAAAGAAATAAAATTCTAACTATCATATATTATAGGGAACTATACATTTGGTCAACATTTTTTTTTAATTCAAATTCATACACAGTCATGGGTAGGGTAGGGGTACATTTCTTTTCAACAGGCGATTCAAAAAGATGAATGGGATCTTGACCATTTCAATTTCTATTGAGCTCCATGATAATATCACCAATATATTGATCATAATTCCAACTCCATTTTGATGATGACAGTTTGATGATGACCCTTACATGGAATGGCTGATCGGTGTTTAAGATTGCTGTTCTATGACCATGATTACTGCATTTGATAGCTATAGTTGGGGATATCAGGCATGGTCCATATGCAAAAGAATGTTTATAAGCCTTTTTTCCCCTTTCTATATTTTACAATGCTATGTTGTAGTCTAACCGTCATGCCATCACATACTCTATTTTCTATCCCTTTCTCATCAACAGTTGAAATTGATTTCACATGTATATAAAACAATCATTATGATGGGTGGTTTATGTCAATAGAGAAACATCCCACAAACTGCACTTATAAAGCAAGCAAACATAATCTTTGCATTAAGTCTATAGCTACAGTTCTAACTCATTGAAAGTAATTCTTACTGCATTATGATGAAAAGTTTGACAAATGCATACAGCTGTACATGTGTGTAGCCTAATCATGTTCTGCATTGCCAAAGTCATGGATGATGCAAATACAGTGTATGTATACAACTGAGCATAAAGATTTAAAATATTTTTCTTTGTCTCTTAACATATATGTTGGAAAGTCTTTTTTCTGCATACAAATAAATACTATTTAACATGTTACAACATTGTAATGTTAGTTATTTTGAAACAATCAGCTGCATTAATGTACTTCATATCACCTTAAAATGGACCATTTTTGCATGTTAACAGTCATGATGAAGCCTCCGAAACATGCGTTGCTACTAACTTTAAGCCGCAAAAAAAGAAGAAGAAAAAAAAAAAACAGATGTTCCTAATCAGTGTACTTTTATTGCTACTGTTGCAGTTTCCTTTAGAATCATATTGCCTCATGTAATGTCATAAATTCGAACTGAGCATTGCTCAAAGTGTATACAGTTTGTTATTCACTTTTGTGGAAGCCAATTTCCTTATAATAATAAGTACAATTTGTATGAAGGGTAAACATTATGCACTGCCATAAAATGTACATCTGTATACTGTTATTCACGTTTTATTGATGCCCTGTTGTTATTCTAGCATGTAGTGATAGTTGCTTACTGTAGTTTTATTATTATAAGTGAATACAGGACTAGAACTTTGTGTTAGCAGTTTTGAAGCCTCCGAAACACACTAGTTTGTTAACTGAAGCCTCCGAAACTCACAAGTCTGAAAATTTCAACTTTGTCAAAAATAATCGAATTTCTTTGGGATTTGGGTTGATAAATGTTTGTTACCAAGAGATAATTTAGGGCTATGTTTAGAGTGGCTCTTGCTTCTAGAACATTCTTTTAACTTAAAAATAGTTTGTCAGGTACCATTTTTACCTTGGAATTTGAAGTTCACATCCAAATAATTGCAAGAGCGAATATCTGTTGGGGGAAAAGTGTTTTGATATTTCAAATATATGTTCACAGCAAATGAAAAGTTGCATTACATCCACCATTTATCATCATTTGGTTGCTGTGGGTGACCAAAACATTCTTGTTGTTTTTACCTAAATTTATCGAAAATTCCATAATAGTCACTTCATTTTTCATATTTAGCCTAAGAATTAAGCTCTGGAATGACAAAATATTGAAAATATAGACATTCCTATATAAAATAAAGGCAAAAATAAAAATGGAAACACAACTTTAATTTTTGACCCTTGCCACATCAAAGTTACACCCTTTACTGTAAAACTGACCATATATTACTCCATATGAAATATCGCCAAGAAATGTGATATAATTATTCTCTGATGCCAAGATTCATTCAGCCTTCTACAACTATGAAAAAAACAACAACAAGCAAACAGACATCAGGTGGTATAGCATCTCGAGAACTGCTTGCAATAGAAAGCTGTTTATGGCTAATGGCAGGAAATTAGCAGTATTTGTCGGAAATCCATCCCATAGCGTGTGTAGAGCTAGAAGGATGTTACTTCCTTGCTACTCAGCATCCTTCTGCTAGTAAGCTAGCAGAATGTATTATATGTTTACACTTTGTCATCCACCAATATGTGTATGTGTAGCATAAAATGCTATGCTTTTTTTTTCTCTCTCTCTCTCTCTTTCTCTCTTATTGTCAGATCGCAAGGAGATAATTTCAGGGCTCTTAAAGAATTAGGTCAAAGTGCATTACCTATAGATGCCATCGAGCTGGAATGGCTAGGTAATTATGTTGATAGCGTGAGGCCGTGGGGAGCTGTATTTTGGAATGACGCAAGTGTGATGGTTGGGCACACAAATAATGGAACATGTAGTCTCAATGAAAACATTGTGTGCCTTTGGGTAATGTCCAGCCAAAACATTATTTTTCCTGCCTAGTGCTGATGTATATTTTCATTGTCATTATTCCAGTGATATCATTAATTTTTATCATACAGAATTGTGGTTTTAATTGCCCTGTTTAATTCACATCTACACAGTTAGTCCCCAATTAGTCTCTAATGGCAGAAAGGTATTTGAGGCTTGTTTGTCTTGTAGTTGTACATCATATCACTAGCAGTAGAATGGCAAATCTCCAGGCAGGAACAATACAAGGTGTTTGCTTGCCATCATCGAGTATACATTTGCCATGGGCCATAATGACTATTCTTTGCATCGAGAGAGTCTGGGCAAAAATTTCCGAGGCACGCTGAAAGAGATTTCGGCTGGAAGAATTCTCATATCCGTCTATTCAAACAAACAGACCAAAAACAATACAAAACAAACTTCAAAACATCCAGCAAAGTGGAAATGTCGAGGAAGGAATCATGTCGTGTTTTTAGCAGCAAGATTCCCAAAGCTGCGGATAGGATTAATGGGTTTTCATGATGTGTGCTTTTAAAAGTAGATGAGGAAGAAAGGTATATTAATGATGATAGCAGTGTAGCAATATCTTTTGTTTTGTTCAAATCGACTTGTTTCTCCATTGTGGAGACTAATTGACTTAATCATATTGCATCTTCCTTTCTGTTTTTCAATGCTACCATTGTCTGGCCTAATCGTCCTCGCTGTATGAATATTCCCAAGGAACTCTTGATATCCGTCGACTCGGGTGCTGGCAGTCCTTTGAAAGGGAATGATTTTGTGGCCGTGAGAATTAACATGCATCCCTCTCTATCGCCATGGCAACAGGGCAGCAGAATTGACGTGTTGGTTTTAGATACAAACCATAGATGTAGACTGATTGCCCTGAGCATGGTGCAAATGGTCGCAGTAGGATAGCGCAATTAGACCTAGAGTGGATGCACCCCGACCGACCAACATTGATCTCCATATCTGTGCGAAACCGATAGCAGCGATAGGGGTTGGATCCCCAGTGCCCTTATGTCGTGTATCACAGACATTCTCTTCAGAACCCGTGAGATGAAAGGAAAAGAGAGCGATAGAAATATGATGATGCTGATGAGAGTGATTAGAATAAGATGTCAAAAGAAGTACATTGTATAGTTTTCACTGGCATCCCCCCCCCCCCCTTTACTATCTTGTATTAAAGTTAGTGAAGAAATGTGTAGATGTCACGATGATTGATTGATTAATTCATTGATTCTATTTCTGCATTTCTTCATAATGATTAGAGATACCTTGTATTGCAATTTTTATCCTGCAGTGACAAGAAATACTTTTGAATGAATAGTTTATAACAATGTTTATGTCCTCCCTTGTATACTTTGAGGAATTTGCAGAATTGCTTGAAATGAGCAAGGCATGATTTCTCTTTCAGATTGGTACATGTAGAGGATTAGACAGGACTTCGACTCAGTCTGAATCATTGAAAGTGGTATTATACTCATAACTAAATACAAGTGCATCAGAGGGACATTCACCATCCCCTACCCCCTGATGACCGCCCCCCCCCCCCCACACACACACATACAGTAGACTGAACAATTTCAGTGCATATCAACCATGCTTTCACCAACCATCATATCATTATACAGCTGTAATTTGTGGTTTCTTGGATATAGTCAGATTCACTGATGGAGACATGCACTTTGTTGTTGAGATCTTTGTATTCCGATATTAGAGTTCTTCTTTTGAAGACTTTCAAATCTGCAATTTCGAGGAAACATTTTAACATCTCTACGCAGACACTTCACTGAATTAGTCATTTGTGGGTCCAGCAAATGGCAAATATCACGTAAATTACCCGGAATATTGTTCCTCTCCTGAGGGAGCGCTGTGACGTCTCTCTCTGCCGAACATTTCAATGCGCCGTGGATGAGTCACATGGCAATAGACTGAGAAATAGGTCAGGTAATGTCGAGGCTGCAGGTCATAGGCCTTTCGGAGGCACAGCTCTCTCTCACGAGTCTGGAGACTCCATCAGAGCACTGGCGAAGAAAGCTCGTCTGCATGAAATCTGCTTGGCCGTGTCTAATTCTGCCCGTGCGATATCATCAATCCGAGCGATATCTGCGATTGTTGTGCCACAAGCGTGCAAAGGTTTAGCCTGAAATAGGCAGAAGAACCTGTGTGATAGTGGAGAGACAACTTTGTTTGTTTGGGGAAGAAAACAAGAAGGCGTGGAGAATATATCAGAAACTTTTCATGAATTAACCAGATGAACGTTAATTACAGTGTAAATAAATTAGATAAAGGCATAGCCATGACAGCTGTTGCCTCTTATTCGCCCTCATAAAATCCCTGTTCCGTCCCACCTTCAAAATAGCTGCTCATGCTTTTCACAGGGTAGTGTATCCTAATGGCTTGCCTGTTACGTAGATTGACATACATTACAAATTGCCTTCTCCGTGAAAGTTAAGATGGCTTTCTCATAGCTCGATTGCATCTCTATTAAATCTTCATGCAAATGCCAAGATAAATGCTAAATGTATTTCCTGGTGAACTTCCAATTTATGCACAGGGCCATTTGTGAGCACTCGGTACTGACAAACATCGTGCACACAAAAGAAATGTAAAACCTCTGAAAAACAAGAAGCTCAGATTTGCCATTATTCATTCATTGACAGAGCCTGTCTTCTCTCACCCATCTTGGATATCCATATACTACTTGTGGAAATTCAGGAGAGAAATGATTTATTCTCATTTGTAATTCAAATTTCATGTGTCATTTTGTGTTTACTGCTCATTTTGTTTCATACGGGATGTTCATCTTACTTTTATCGACAGAGCTACTATTTACCGTAGCGTGTCAGTCCACTTTTTAATACTGTGAACCCATAAAATGAAACCAGATTAGGCCAGCTGCGAACAGACTGTAAACAGCACGTAATGTGTGGCCTTGTTCGAATCCAAATGAGCATTATTAAGAGAAAAGAAAAAGCAAGAAGGAAGAAACTAAAAAATCAAACTAAATCACTGCCCTCTAGGCCACTCTGCCTGTTACTTCTCTGACAGTTGATGTCATTTGCTCTGCTAGTCCAAAAATACCCTGTTGTTTACGTGCAACCAAGTACCACCTTGGTCACCTTGTCCTTTTTTTTCTTCTTCTTCCTTCTTATCATAATATTTTCTTGTCTCTTCCTAGGAAAAGGATGAGGGTGGCATATGAGCAGTTTGCGTGTTTCCAGGGTATCAGTTGCCATGGCAGTTTTCCAACATTGATGTCACGGCATTTCCATCGTCCACTAAACCTTGTATGTTGCAGATGATATAACTCTCAGACACGTGTACGCTTGCACATGTAGGCACTGATTTTGAATAGTGATATTAGAAAAGGTAGGATGCAGTATGCTCATGTATCTGAAGAAGATAGATATAATGAGCCAGATATCTTTGTAAGAATGTCACATTGATTATATACTTTATGAACCACAATTTAATCAGCAGAATACCTATTGACTACTTGCATATTTTCATCGACCATATGAAAGAAAAATCAAAACTACTTTTGGGGGGATCAATCGGTTTTTGTTTTGGTTTTTTGGGGGAAGTTTTTTTCTTCATGTTTAAACATAGAAGGAATACCTCATGAGAATAGTCTTGGTCATTTATGCTTTGATGTAATATGCATGAAAATTCCTCTGTACACAAAACATAGTTTTCTTTGAATGTACTTGCAGAAGTTTATACATTGCCTCTTTTTTTATCTGTCTTGAAACATACACGTGTATGTGGATAGATATCATGTCCAGCATATATCTATTAGAAGTCAGTTTACATAGAAAAATACCTTGTATAATGCTACGGGACTTTCCATCATGAAAACAAAAAGGAAACAGAAGGCCTAATGAGAGATATTGTGCTGGGAACATTAAGGTCATGTAGTTAAGACGACACTTGCCAGGTATCCAACCAACAAAGGCCATCCAGGAAATGCCACGTGGTGTGCAGTAAATACTGCGCAGAAGATGACTTTATGAGTTGTTATGTCATGCTTATGATATAAGTATGATTCAGCAAAATAGTGAGATATTTGTTTAAAGTGTTTTTCTGGCAACAACACCTAACATCTGAACTTCAAAAGCCATGTTTGTCTTGGTCCCAGACTTTACAAACTGCAATTTTTCCACTGTGAAGCAAAATTTATGGGATGAACATGACGTCTGACTGTGCAACATTCTGTATGGTGCATTTGCAGTGGGTAGAGTGGTGTTTGCTCAAATTAAAGTGGTGATAGGGGAAGTGATAATCACCTTTAAGATTCATCATGCCCGGGCATTATGACTTTATAATGGAAATTGGGAATGTCTGAAAGCCAGGCTAAAATGTCCTCCCCAGCTTCCAGACACGGAGTGCCATGGTAATAGGTGGATGTTGAGTGAATAGTGTTAACCCTCGTCAAGTCTTGGCCATTCCAATCTTGATGACTGTCCGTATCAGTTTCTCAGATGTAATCACGCTAGCAAGGTGGACTGTCCAGTGTCTATTAGGCCTGAGTTAAAGACCAAGTCAGGGTTGTTCTGTTTTGTTGTTATTACTGTGGTTTGTTTGGTATTTATTTGTTTTTAGGTGGCTAAACAATAATTTACTTCTGTTTACTGTCATATGAAATTGATTAAATCGTAATCATATAAATTTTTTCCTAATCATGATTGAGCAGGTTTAGTCTGATAACATACTTAGAGGGGGAAAAAAACACAAACATATGATGCATTGAGAAATTTGCAATTTACAAGTGTATACAACACATAGAGAGCAATGCGTAACCTGTCATTGGTATCACACAATATGAAAATGATTATGACCACCTTTTTAATGCTTGCTTTAATATGTGTTGCTGGTAGAGGCCAGCCCACAGTGCATGAGACTTTATTTAGTGTTCACTGCACGGTAAATCATTAAAAGTTGATATTAGAAATATGCCACTTTCGGTGCATCTTAACAAATGAACAAGCAAAAATAGCAAGACCTTTAAAGTAGATGCACAGAACATTAAGACTCCGGTGGCTGTGCAATCAGTGTATTTACAACTCTCTGTGTAGGGATTTTCTTTTTTTTTTCATGCCTGTTTGAATATTCAATGAATTTTGCAAACACCTTGATATGTGTTCTAGACTCCCAGTGCTAATAAATGTTAGGTGAGGCCAGATTTGTATAACTGTGTTCACAACAAGTTTAAAGGGATGGTAAAGCTTTGGTTGACATCTGGCTTCAGGTTTCTGAGTAGTTTTGGTGAGATTTATAATGAGAAACCTCTTCTGAAATTTGAAAGAGTATGTAACTCCAAGAGGAATTCAATGTTTATTTCATGAAAATTGGTTTTGAAATGGCTGAGATATCCAAAACAAAACAAAATCCTAATAAAAGGGAGACCCGCCTTTTATTAGGATTGCTCTGTTTTTCTTTGTTTCTGGACATATCTTAGCCATTTCAAAACTGATTTTCATCAAATAAACTTTGAATTACGCTTAAAATGGTATGCTCTGTAACATTTCATAAGTGGTTTCATGGTATTTCACAAAAAGTTCAAAGCTTAATCCTCATCTCCACCAGTAATGTACTATCCCTTTAATAATCAGGGAAGGCAGTGTGGGCTGGCAAAAATTCTGTTAGACTAAATTACCCTCCCCAATCCTGCAATCTTGTGGATTTTTAAATTTGAAAATAATGGAATTGCACAGTATTTCCAGTAACAGTCTGCTTCTTCTTCACACATGTAGCAATCCTTGGCATGTAATAGTTATTACCCAGCTTCAAGCATGTACCGGTATTAAATATGCAAAGACCAGTGAAAACTGAAATCTGCTGATGAGTCCAACACTGGTCCGAGAAATCATCGTTTGAAATATAAACTTCAAGTGCTCTGTGATGATTATGATTTATTAAGGCATGGACATGCAGAGTGTATCTATTTTTAGTGTAGAGAATATCATCAATCTTACTTCAGATTAATTGAAATGATAGAAATGACATTGAATATGTCTGCTCTTGTGTGGAAAACCACAGTACGCAGCTTTACATTCTTTATCAATACGGAAGAGCTAGTCATCACTTTCACTTCCTAAGTTGTATTCTTCCATTTTCATATATTCATTGCCTGGCATTAATAGGTTATCTGCAAGGTATACAATTTATAGAAGATTTAGACATATCTTTTCTTCTCAAGTTATTATGATCCCCTGCCTTGACAGTGAGTTGGCAATGTGATCAACTATGCGGAAACAGTATCTTTAACTTCCTTAGCCCCCCTTATTGGGAATTATATTTTTTTAAAAGGCAGGAAATGTGACATGTTTTTGGAAACATTTTCTAGTTTCTGTTGTGGCCAGGTCATGTGATTCCTGAAAGTGCAAATCCCTGGCAAACGCACAAAAGTGAAAGATTACAGCATATTCTGAAATATGATTTGTGACTTTCTTCCTCATTTGTGGCCCTTTTTGTGTGTGAGTGTGTCTTGCAAGTGTGTTTTTTCTCTTCTTTGTTTTTTAACAACAAAACAAAAGCAAAATAGATCAGTGACAACTCATCCAAACACAGTTGTAGATCAGTTGTCCACATTTAAAGTAGGAAAAAAAAGAAGCTTGTGAAATGAAATGGGGATGATAGAAATGTCAAACTTTACTGAATGGATATCACAGTGTCAGTATGGAAAATGACAGCAAGTGTGAATGGATTATTATCAGAAAAATGTGAGGTACTGCCAGTCTTATCCATCTACTTACTAACAAGAGCTAAAAAGATTTATTCCTTTATCCATTTCACGCATTGACCCATGTTTGTGAATGTTAAAAAATCAATGCTTGACCTTTCGATTCACACTGCTACAAAAAAAAAAAAAAAAAAATGAGGATGTTATGGTAAGAGAGAAAATTGTGAGTTTTTGCCACCATACTTTGCCATGCATGGTTGGCGAGCAGTCTGCTGTATGCGATTGACGTAATAGTTACCCAATGGTGGCTGCGCACTTCACCTGTGGCTTCAGGAGTACTGTAAACATTCTGAAGTCACATGACAAATGCTGCGTGTTTTTCTGCAGTGAGGGGTTCACACACTAAATCATGACAGCCATTTCACGTGAAGTTCGAGAAAAAAAGAATCACAACGAGTTGTGCATTTCTTGTGTCTGTGTTTAGGGTGACGTTTGGTGCAGTAATGTAGTGCACTTTGGGTAAAATTTTGTCACTTTTCTGATGGTATGATTCTTCTTCTATCAGGCAATTTTTCACAGCCAAAATAGTATGATGTTGATTATACTAGAACTTTATAGCACAGTGATTTGGCTAGTGTCACACTGCTATTGATATTCAAATTAGTGCAATGATTTCAAGCATGCTAGTTATGGCTGTACATTGTAGCTACATGTTCATGCACATGCACTGACAAGCTGAATCGATGTGCACACACACGAATTATTGCATCATTTCAGTGTACCATCTACACATGTCACATGTAAAATGTTGAATAATGCATCGAAGGTTGGAAACTTGTGCTTGGGAGGGCTTTGAATTCATTTCACAGGATTTGAGGTAACGAGTTGGACCGGTCATCAAGGGTAGACGAGTTTGGACAAATGTCGGATACCATTAACATACACTGTACATGTACTGTAGCAGATGTGTGCTCACTAGAGGAAGTGCCGTGAAATTGAATTCATACAAAGCTAGCAACATTAACTTTGGCAGTATTGTTGTAGTGATTAGTCACAATTGTAATACATTCTTGTATTGTACAGAGCTGGTGAGTGACGGCAAACATTGTAGAGGCTGTATTCCATTGCAATGATGTGTTCATGAGAATGAAAACAAAACAGAACAAAAACCTGGAAGAAAAAAAAACCACAGATATGTTTAGTTATAGGGAGAGAGGCAGAGAGGGACAGACAGACACGCACAAAGAGAGAGAAGGAGAGAGCAGGAGGGGATGTTGAAATTTTGAACAGAGGAGCCACTGCTCTTTTTTTTTACCACCAGGACTTTTCATATTCACTATATAGAATGGAGCAAACAGTGGGTGGAAAAAAATTCAATAGATTCCTAGAACAAATAATCCCAGAATAAACCGGTTCCAGCCCTCTCCGTGCTGGTAACATCACTGTGCATGTTGGAATGTTTTTTTAGAATTACCTTTTGTGTGGCATGTCTCTGGCTCACTCTTAATAACAATGCAGCGCTGGAAATTTCGCGAAAATTCAGCCAGGCCCGAACGGATGAAAACCCCTTCTTGTTGTGATGTTTTAGCATTCACGTCCCGCAACATACAGTAACAGTGAGTGGCTCAGCATTACTGAAGTGAGGGGATAAAAGAGCCAGACAAAAACACCAGTTAGCAATCACAGATTTCAGAGTGAGGATTTGGTTGAGAAAACATAGTATATACAGGAAAAAACAGAGCTGAAGTCTAAAAGAGAGGAGTCCAGCTGTTTCTCATATTGTCTGCTGATAAAGAAGGAAAATAACTTTGTAGCATATTATGTACATTTGTTTTTCTAAATGTGGAAACAATGACGCCATGCCGACGAATTCACTGAAATAAAGTTAGTTGTCCACAATTATGGAATTAAGATATATATCAGCATTATTTGTTGAAAATTAAGAATTTGACCAGAAATGAGAAATATGACAAAAGAAGGATGAGCAAATACATATTTTCCTCTAGAAAAAAAAAAAAAAGGTGTAATTGACATTTCAGTTTCAAGTGAGTCATCAAATGCACGCCATCCATAAAGATCTGGAAACAAGGATACTTGTGTCTCTTGACTCTGCTCACTTGCATGTACACATGTAGTTCTGTTTGTTTCTCACACAACATACTCACAACTAAACATTTTCTTGAAAGAAATCTGTCATTCCACTCGGTACTTATCAGTTCCAAGGGCAGTGTATTCCCTCTACGAACACCCCACCCCAAACAAATTGATGAGTATTTTCGTTGTCATGCATGCAAAACAGATAACTATTTCACAATAGTGGTCATGGACAAATGTCCTTGACAACTGATGAGATGCCCATTCAATGCCTCAGTGCATGATAAGGTTACATCTACATACATGTATAGACACAAGTGATTGTTTAAAGTGTAAATGTAATTAGATGATCTTTCACTCTATGTCTACCTTCTTATTATGAGAATTTCATTTCAATAAGGGTAAACTTGCCATAATCTTTATAACTTTTTTTTTTTTTTTTGGGGGGGGCGATGTGGGGGGAGGCACTGGACAAATGGAAGAGAGGGGTATGAATGTGATGGGTCATCACATTAGCAATACACACTAGCATTTAATTCCACATCGTTGTCTCTTTCAGTGTCATTTAAAGAAGTCATTGCCATATCGGGATCTGGTAGGTCCTAGATACAAGGTCTGTCAAAATTTTATAATTCTGTAGGGGGATGAGTCAACTCTGAAGGTAACTTGAAAGAGCTGAAGAGAGCGAAAATTCCAGCATATTATAGGCCTACAGTACCCATGTATTTTTCTCTTTCATTGTCTCACAACAAATCAGCAATCTCGATCATCATTTTGATGAAATTTGTTACTGAAAGTTGTACTTTTAGCACTTTTCTATCTAGAGGACGCAAACATTTCGCTAATGTACCCATTGAATTTTCAGTGTTTGGACTGTGCCCATCAACTTTAGTAGGAACCTACAAGTATATAGTAGTTTAGTTCATGTACTCACTTATTGGTGCTGTTGTTGCTACAACTGTACATGTACACCTTCTTCACTTGCGTAATGCCCCCTTATGATTGCACAGGCAGGGATGTACTGTAAAACCAGAAATGTTCATGTGCGTTTCAATTTCATGAAATTCACAAGAGCCAAGATTTGCAAAATCAAGATGCATGCAAAAGTTCTTGTCCACACTAAGTATGCATTGAATGCCAGTGGCAATTTGCGGAAATTTCATGCCGCGAAAAAGGCCGTCAGCTTCGATTCACAAAAATTTCATGCCGCAAAAATATCTTGCTTTACAGGACAGTGAGTAGGTAGGGTGCAGATGTGTTATTGCAGTGTTTGCATCATTGGATGCACTTTGTACACAATGGCATGCTAGCAGGTAGTTTGCCTTTAATAACAGTTTGTATTCAACCCTAGTGCCTTTCAAAATCTTAGTGTGCTGACCTCGTACATAAAAACACGCGAAAATATTGATTCTAATGCCGACATGAATGTGACATACGCGTATACATTTCTCTGTTCAGTACAGGACTCCACGATCGCAAATTTAACCACTCGCGAAATTGTCGGGAAGTCCCGATTTGCGAAAATTTAGACTCGCGAAATATATGGCGTATACAGTACATTACACATGTGGGGTAAAAGAAGGTTACCATTGAATGGGGGACCATGACACTGTTTTATCTACCAGTATCTGTTTTGTCTTTATCTAATTTGGCAGATATAAGATTACAATGAAATCCATTGTCCAGACTGTAAGTCCTGCATTGGTGCATACCATCGTATCTTGTTGAAGGATTGACTGTATTGATAATGCAATACTGTCAGTAACTAATACTCGTATATCTCTACAACCTGTTCAAATATTTGTCATTGACTGGCTATATTTGTAGCACCTCTCTGATACAATTAATAGAAGAATCTGTTCTGAACGTCAAGCTATGATAAATATATTTTTCTTTGAACGGAAGATTTCAAAATGGCAATAAGCTCTATCCTCAGGAAAAAAAAAAGTCCTTCACAATGATAAAGGAATATTGGAAGTGTGGTCTTAGAGGGGTAATTGTAATTAGAAAAAAAAAAAAACAGTAGCTGAAACAAATGTTAGAGTAAGTGAGATTTTCTAGTGTTTAAGTGGATCTGATGTCATAAATATGATTTGAGAAAGATGGCTACATGAAATATAATTTGTTTGATCATGCAAGTTTAAGTTTGGGCATGCTATCAAATTTCTGATGCTAGTTGATGATCAGAACCACATGCGAGGTGAATTTGAATAGACCAGCAATCAATCACGTGCATTCTGCAGTCAATCATATTTAGAAAATCTGTCACATGATATGTCGCATCAGAAAAACAGTTTGCGTCACCTACAGAGTAATCCAAAAAGGAATGGAAAAGAAACATAAATGTGATAATTGCCATTGGTACACAAGTCCTTCTGACATTGCAAATTACCATTGTCTATTAAAACCACTAAAAGAATCAACCTCACAGACAAAATACTTCAGCTTTTGTTTGTTACTTTATTTGTTTGTGTAGGGGAGATCACAGTATTAGGAGTGATAAGTGAGATTTGAGGAATTCAATACTCATTGCTTTCGTGGAGGAAGGGGAGCTTTACATAAGATTTTCGTTCAAATTGTGTTATGATAATTTCATTAGAGTTAATTTGCCCATTTCAGTCATTTTTTAACTTCAGCAAAAAGAATGAATTGTGAGTGATATATGGGCTGTTTTTCTCTGTCAAAGAATGGTACAAATTTATTGAGCGTGTACTGTAGAGTTCGTATTGAGTATGTAAAAAGCTATGTAAAGCTGAGTATGTAAAGCTTATTAATGCAAGTCACACAGTTTTTGATTGATTTGTGTCCCATGTATGATTTGAGTGAAAGTCAAGTGAAAATCACAGGAAAAACATGAGCATGTCTGTTTTTTTTTAATATACTTTTTTTAAAAAGAAAGATTTAGAAAGATTGCAATACCCGATACCAGACTTTCGAATGTATCCTCTGCTTTCTTGAAGTTGTGTTGAATGGTTTGCGTTGAGAGTACTGTAGAAGGCACATAGTGTCATTATGCTCCTATTTTTTGTTCTTTTTTATCTCCTTGCAGTTTCAACAAGGTGGACACCTGGTCTTCTCGCTCATCATTTTCTAAAGTAAGTGATATAGAGCGCTTTCAGACACGTCAAATATTTCTGCAATTGTACAAACTTGTAGATAACGATAAGAGGTTCAGACCTGCCACCCTGTAACGAGGCATGCTTGTGAGAGCATTCAGAATGTAAAAGTGCTGTTCTGTGATAATCACAGAGCAGCGGAAGATGATGAACATGTTTAATCTCACTCTTTTATTAAAGGTAGGGACTTGGGTAAAGATTTGCACATGGTGTTGATGACAACGTCCACTGCTGTTTGGAAATAAATATGTACAATTAAGGCCCTGCCTATGTATATGACAATATATGTGCAACCACATGGGCATGTAGAATGTATGCATTTTTTTTTCAGGTTTCACTAGTCGTTGTTTACCTGCGCACAACAACAACAACAAAAAAAGAATGAAGGAGTCTTTACCTATACTTGCTCAAGACAGAAGGGCAACAAATATTTTGTTTGTTGAATGCATTGACCACTTTCTGCTTTTAAAGCTGTGTTTTCTGCAGAGTTGATCCACTTTGGTGCCTTGTGCATCTTTTTCCTGCAATTTTCTGAAGGGATGTGATTTTCTCTGATTGTCATGCAGAATAATTGATGTGGAAATATAGGAATAAATGTAGGATTCATTCGACAACATGGTCTTGAAGACAGAATGCCAAAAAAAAAAAAAATGTCTGAAAAGTAAGAGAGATTAATCATCTTTTGATAATATTTCCTTCTTTCAGAGCTCTGTCTTGGCACAGCTGATCAACCACTTTGGTGCTTGTGGAGGGTTCGAGCTGGTGAGGCAGCGACTAAGGCAGGCTCGGGACCTGAGTATTGCACACCTTGCGGCGCTCCTGAGGTAATAGACCAGTGGTGACGTTAGTCAGCAGTAGTGGCCCTACCCCCTCCCCAAACCATTACCACTCCCCCATCGACAAGCAGAATGTAAATTTATGAGTGGGTGTCGTTATGTAGCAATCTCTCATTGATGTGCGTCAACAGTCCAATTCATGTTTCGGGTGGTGCACTTTGGGTTGACAGCCCTGGATTTGCTCCAATAACTGAATACCAGTCATTCTTCACTTCTCTTCGCCATTCAATACCATTTCATGACAAAGTCTGTTGTTCTCGTTGGAGAGACAGATTTCTGTCGTTGAAGATCATTTATTCATTCATTCATTTATATATTCATGCATTCTTCATTCATTCATTCATACATTCATTCATTCATTCATTCACATATTTTTCCATTTCCAGCAGAAACATATTGATATTTTACAGAAGTTGAATGCATAAATTACATTGACATTGTACTATAAATGAAATGTATAAGCTTGCAAAATGTTGAAGATGAGGGATTTTACTTGCTGGGTGCACATGTTCCTCGGCGTATCTCATCTCATCTCATTCTATCACCTAATGTGAGAGTTGAAAGTGCAGTGCCGCAGCACTTCTGAATTGATATCAATGGTTGAATGAAATCATGCAAACCGAATGGTAGAAATGTTATCACAGTTCGACACAAACTAGGAAAGTTATCAAATTGTTATTGAAGGATTAGTCACAACCATGCACTCTCATTGAGAGAGACAGTGGTGTCAACAAAACTCTCTTATTGGTTTGTGTGCAAAAATATCGAAATCTCGTTTGTGGCCAACAATTAGGCAGCTACACTGTATACTTTAAAAGCTGTTATTTTTGTGTATATAGATATCTTTGCAAATGAGGAGGTCACAGACATTTTTGTGAGTTGTTTGTGGGATTTTGACACCAAGGGTATTGTGTGTGCACTAATGCCTGTTCTTTTGTTATGCATTTTCTTAATTTTGTGCCCCAATGGTGATTCACAAAATTTGTGAAAATTAAACCGTCATGAAAATACCGTAAAGTTCCGTGTATAAGACGCACTAATTTTTCGTCGGAAAACGTTGAAAATCGGGGGTGCGTCGTATACACGGGTACAGTCGAATCACGGAAAAAAATCTGTCATGTACACCCAATTTTATAAGGCCAACTTTGGGCCATGTATGCCCATCGACGTTTGGAAGGTAAGCAATCACTAAAACTTACGGATAAAAGAGCGATCTTTCAATCTGGACACACACAAAAGCTGCAAATACGAGATAAACTTACGGTACATCGGCCTTGTGCAGTAACGATGTATCAATCTGGCCATAGACAACAGCTGTAACAGCACTGCTGTATGCTACCGATGTCAGTCTACCAAGCTACCAACAGCCAACCTAGTAGCTGGAATACGCGATGTACAGGTATCATTACTAAATTACCGATACCGTAAAACTTAATAATGTACTAGTATCAATATGGCCATAGACAAAAGCTGTTAAATACGGAGTAGGATCGACACCATGTCACCGTAAATATGAACGATGTGTGAAGCATGCATGCATATCCATGTCGTTCGTTTGCTCTTCATTTCACGAGTGCGAAGCCAGCTAGGATAGCATAGCTACACTGCTGGCTAGCTAGCTAGCAAGCCTTTGGCAAAGGCAGCAGCTGCATGATGCAGAGAGGCTTTTGCAATGGACTCGCGTCGTGCACACAGCGATCGGATCGGAGCGCGCTTGCCCGTTGCGCGCTGTGTGTGCAAGTCCATTGCTCTCTGTGTGCGTGTGCTGAAATTATAGCGAGCTGCCTTTTGCAAAAGGCTAGCACTGTGCACACAAGTATGGTACAAGAGACACACATGTTACTGGTAACAGTGCATGAGTGTAATTACCGTACGCACCGTACGTCTTGCCGTATGATCCCTCTGCTACACTTGTTGATGTTTTTCTTATTTTTCGTAATGAACCTTCCAGTCTGACATGCGTCAATATGCGAGACACACTCTGCTATGTATGACAGCAAAGATCGTACTGTACACTCATGAGTACGATATGCATGACACATGTACCACGATTGAAAGGCGAAACAATAGCAAGTGAGTACCGAGACAAGTCTCGCATTTTGCGTCTTCCATATTTTGTTGATGTCCGATGAATACCATTAAAAGAAAATATAAAAAGAAACGAAAAATAGAACAAATACATGCTGCATTCTAGGGAAATTTTGAGCTGAAATAATATGTATGACACACGCAATATTTGCGTGGACATTTTCGTTTTTTTTTTTTTTTTTAATTTTAGGTCCGAAATTAGGGGTGCGTCTTATACACGGGTGCGTCTTATACACGGAACTTTACGGTAACACCTTTTGCAGTAACCTCTTTGCCCCTTAAAACTCTTTGTTGCTTGGAAGTTACAAGACTCAATAATTTGATGTGCATTGCTACATCTTACTCATTGATTGATGCACTGTTTAGTGAAAGACTTATCATGGCATGAAATCATCACTTCTTCCAATTCAAGTGGTTGAAGCAAATGTCATTGGCTTAGAATCAGAAGGGGATTATCGCAATTGTGGGGTGTATTGAATTACTGGTATCATGTTGTAGAGCTGGATCTTCTCTACATTGTGGTGTCAATTTTTGATTATTTTCATTTTCAATAAAATGTTAAAAATCAGAACCACAAGGGTGCTATTTCACTCAATATTTGGAATAATACTTATTAATCTAGCACCTACTTTTGATAAGCTTTGTATGTCATGAAATTTGATTGTTTCATTTTTATATTTGCTCAAATCTTAGAATTTGACAGTGGCCTTCTGGTTCACAGCTGACAATGTCACTTGTTTATGAACACAGAAACCTTAAATTCCTTAATTGTCTAATTTTAGGTGTAATTCTTCCTGAATTGTTTACCTTCCAATTGTTCTGTTTATCAGATTTTAGTGCAAAGCAAACATGAGGATTGTGTGGAATCACCCTTTTAGTATGTCCTATTAATTTTCAGATATTTAGATTGTTTCACCATTTGTTCAGCATACAATTTCTTATTTGTTACTTCCCTGTGGGCATGTATTTTGAGGTATTCTGTATTAAGGGGTGGAGGTGGATTTCTTGTCACCGTTCACAAATCATGCATGCAAGCTAAAGACAAAACTAGATCAAACCAGTTGTGCTGGATCCAGGATAAGGACAGTCAGTACGTTGTCGTCCTCCAGTGTTTCTGTGCTTGAGTGAATATAAAGGTTAATGCAATGATTTGGTTTGGAATGCAGCTCTCTCTCCTACAAAATTGCTGTTTTTATGAGACATTTAAAAGGGGAATTTGCCCCTAAATAAATGTGTGCATCCATTGAAAGGAAACTATCAGTTGAACAAATCAGTGAAGTGTGAGGAAGCCTGGACTCTCTGTCGAAAATTTCCAAGGTCTGTTTTTGGCTACATCCATCCAAAATAGAAGTCTAGATATATATATTTTTTGTAAGCATAACGAAAGAGCACTTAACTTTCCTCTTTCAGAAAGCAGGGGGAATGATTAATGTGCTACCCTTCGCACATGTTAGTATCAAATCAAGGGATGTGATATTTTAATTAAATTTGGAATTTCATAGATTCTCTCATATTTTTTCATGGTGTCATTGTGCTGTCTTGATATCACACATTCATGTAACTTTCTCATCCAACGAAGGCAGCGCATGGATTTAAATTGAAATGAAAAAATTGATATCTTTTTTTACAGATTTTGCAATTTTTATCAAACTCCACCAATATGTTACAGTGATTTTTTCTACATTCACCAAATCCATGTGTGTTTGGGGGTAAATTTGCCTTTAACTCTGCACAAATCTGTAATTCCTTTGCATAGGGGAAATGAGGTAGTTGACTGCAAATTAATGTATGTATTTTGCTTGGCAAATAATCAAAAAAGGTAAAGAGTGAGACAAATTATGTAACGTATGTTTGAATGAAGTCCTTTGCTGTTCTTGGTTTTCTTCTCTGTTATTATGTAAACTATGAACTGTCATTCCTTTTCACAGGCCTTTTGGACAATGCTACCAGCAACTTACAGCAGACACAATCAAATCCTACTTCCTACCAACAGTGGTAAGTATAAAACACGGGATGGATAGGTATACCCCGTGCTCCACCTGTGGAGGAGTTGGTGTCATTTGAAATAGTATCTCTCACGCGTCTCATGGCCGACTATGCTTTCAGCACAGTTTACAAGCTGCACCGTTTTGCAAATGACTGCAATGTGCAGACATGATGGGAGGGATTCCAGGGAACCACGATTTGATATTTCTCATCGTCAAAGTGAGCCAGGTATAGCATGATGTATGTTTGGATATTTTGACAACATCTCGTCAAAATAAAACAGAAGTTGTGCATCCCTTTGTGGAGTCGGTTTCCATTTGTGCTAAGGCAATTTAATGACTGCTATGCCCGTTTTTCTCAAAGAGTAAACGCTGTTGAACTGGTTTCATCTTGAGATCCAAGGTAATTGTTAGCAAAAGGTGAGTACGCAACATTTTGTAACTGTTTTCAAGATTTATGTTCTGCAGTGCAAGGTGTCCGTGCTACATTGATGAGGTTCTGCAGAAGATTTGGGAAGAAGACTCCTTTTCTGTGATTTATAGAAACTGCTTACAGATCAGCGTTGTTAATAATTGAACAACTGGATGAAGAACTCGAGCGAGACTCCTGTCACAAACAGGAATAGTATTACTGAAATCTTTTATTGCGTTTTCTCCAAGATTCATGCCACATGCAATTGTTGTCCCCAAGTACAGGCCGCAGCCATGTACTGTAAGTAGGAATGTTAAGTAAACCTGTATTGTTGAATATACAAAATACAGGCTTTCAAGTGTTCCTACTTTTCCTACTTTTTCCTACTTTTTTACTGCTTGTCCTACTTTTCCTTCTTTTTTGCTCAAAATCCTACTTTTTCCTACTTTTTCCTACTTTTTTGGTGAAAAAACCCGCAAAAAAAAAAAAAATGTGCAAGGCTACTTGAATAGTTGATATTCAGAAATGATGAGTAGACTCTAGTTGCAGATTCTTACCAATGGGGAGAGCCTCTATCTTCAACATGAAAGAGGGACAACACAATCCAATCAACCACAAGACTGCTGCCAGCCTCAGCTTTTGCTCCTGTGAAGACCTTTATGTGGTTGATACCACTGATATTGCAGCCTAGGACTTGGAGCAGTGCTGAACCGGCTCTCATCATCGGTCATAATTACCAGGTAAGCTTGCCATACACTTAAAAGTAGAATTTGACATCAAATCAGATAAACAGAGAGAAATGTGTAGTTAACAGATCCCACAAATTGTGAACAAGGAATGAGAACAACAGTAATTTCTTAGCCATCTTGAAAGATAAAGACTAATAGGAGAGCTGAAACCTCTTTATGGACAATCTTAAAAGTTGATGGCTTTTTACATCTTACAAGTATTGTATCACAGGTAAGACATACATTACCTCGAAGAACTTAGAAGAAAGCAGGTGATGGAGGAACTTCAAGGAAAACAAACACAAAAACAATATTTCACTATCATTTAAAGATTGATTGAAGTTGAAACCATGAGACATTGAAGTCCACTTCCTGAAGACACAGAACTATCAGGAATATAGAGAGAGAAAAGCCATATGAAGCATACCTGAAAAAAACCCAAACAAGCAGGAAAGCTAATGAATGTTAATTCCACAAAGAAGAGCAAGTGTGTGAATGTTTTAAATTGAACCGCCAAGAACAGTTTGTTAAGTTTGGAGGAAGCAACTTGCAGAAAAATTAGAAGCCATGACAACTTTTTATTCCACAGATCTTGCAAATTTTAGTTGAGGCTGAACATCTTTTTATTATCCAGCTAGTTAGAACAAGATGCAAGAAAATGGTAGAACAGAAATCCCTTAATGAAAGTGGTTTTAAGTGTGATGGATCGTTTGAAGTGACATACCCAAAATATTGAACCATGTGAAAGAGTCTTGGTAAAATGTAAGACAAGGAAACTTCTTAAAGAAGAAAAAAGTGAATGGATGGATGTGTAACATGTAAGTTGTGTCAACATACAAAGCTGTAAGTTGAAGGTGAAAACCAAAAGAACAATGGAGAATATCAAAATTGAAAGGACACAAATACACTCTATTTAAGGGGGGATGAGAACTGCATGGTAAATATACAGATCATCTAGTGTGTATTTGCTTAAATGACCAAAACAGTTTGTTCATTGGAATTTTCTGAGAAATCAGAGAAGCTGGCAAGGACTTAAATGATAATGACAGTCCCTGTTTATTCCCTTGATCTTGTAAAGAGTAGTTTATAAAATTGACAACTGAAATACTGAGCCAGCAAAATATCTGGAGAATGAAAAGCAGAACCTCAACCTTGTAAAATTTCAAAGGCTGAAGGATATGATATTCTCAAAATTATATGAAGAAATTTGATTTCAAGAATATTGAATGAGCTTAAAAGTGCCTGGAATGATATTGCAAAATGGAGAAACTTTCTAAAAAGATCAAACAGCTGTATGTATATTCAACAAAAAGGGTCATGATGAGCTGAAAAGAAGTTGAATGTAAAGAATTATTAACTATCTGCGGTGAATTTGGCAGAAATTGCAAACAGTAAGAAATCATTGGAAAGTACAGAATATGATAAGTTTCTACCATTCTTTCTAGATTAACAAATGTAAGTTCATTCAAGAATACATGGAATATTACAGAACACCAAAGAAATGAAAACTGATTTATATTCATTATCTACAGAAAATTATCAAAAATAGTCATTTTTGCTACCTATAAAGTCAGTAAGACTACAGACAATAAGAAACAAAAAGCAGATGTGCATATATGCTCCTCACTTTTGTAAAGTGGAGTCATTTGGTTATATTTAGTCTTCTGTTACTCTACATGTGACAATACTACATTTCCCTGATTGATACTGAAAAGTAAAGTATTTGATTTTTTTTTCTCTGTCTCTTTGGATGTTTTGTGTACTATTGGTTAAAGTGTTTCAAATCGAGCTTGCCTTTAATATGCTTCCATCTATATCATATGATAATACCAAGATAATCTGTACCTCTGGAAATTCAGTGGTGGACACTGTGCCATGAACTCACAGTATATGAGTGTGTAGATTTGTACTGGGCCAGGATTTGCAAAAATAAAGATGTTAATGCATTGGTAGGTATAATTTCACTTCGTAAGGCCTCACTGTCATGAGACAATCCATTCTTCATGCATGTCTTGCCAGAAATTATGATAACACATGCTCTCAGAGACTAATACTGACTGCTACATATAAGTAGTTTAAATTCTCCTGTTATTTTAAAATGTTTGAACACATGTTACGTGCTTACATGGATTTGAAATTAAAGGTCTCTTGGAAAGTTAATCTATTGCTTATCTCATGGTCATTCAGCAAGAACTTGAAAGCATAGTGGTCTTGAGCATTACTTGAATAGCTTTATCAAACATCCTTATTTCCAGTCTTCTTCGCACTTTGAAGTGAAACATATCTTCACAACTTTAAATGAATGGAGATAATCTTGAGCATTACTTGAATAGCTTTATCAAACATCCTTATTTCCAGTCTTCTTCGCACTTTGAAGTGAAACATATCTTCACAACTTTAAATGAATGGAGATAAAAGTGTCATCTTTTTATTATTGATTGTGTCAAATATCCGTATTTCCACTCTTTTCCACATTTTGAAATGAAGCACATGTCTTCACAACTTCAAAACATTCAAATAACTGTAGATAAAAGATGTCATCTTTTAATTATGGAAGTGTACAACATACCTTTGGCATTAGTGTATAACTTACACATCATGGAATGTTTATGACATATTTTGTGGGATAATAAGATTATGTGACCGTGCAACACAAAACCAACAATAAGTCTTACACACTAATTTTGTGTTAGGACTGAAAATAGGTGATATGGGCCAACCCAGCCAATCTTGAGTTTTTCTTATTTTCTGAAAGAGCAAGTCTTCTTCTATATTATACTAAAGTATGGGATCATAAAACGAAAAGGAAATTGTGTTTATAGCAATCTTTTTCTGGAACACTTTTTTGGTAGAATAGTGTGATTAGGTGTTTCTCATAGAGTTCTCTTTTCATTTCTTAAAAAAAAAACTGTCCATACTCTTAACTTTCAACTCCAATAACTTTAGGAAGGATGATGCTACTACTCTGAAAGTTGGCATTGATCATCTACAGAATGTGTTAATAAAGCATGCAAAGCTTAATCTGTTAATCTCTTCATTGTTGCTGCTCCATCGGTTAACATCCTGTTATTTGTTCCATTCATTGCAGAGCTAGCACTGCTTGATAAAGACTAAGCGCTTGAATAGACGCTATACTTCAGAGCCCCTTTACTCAGTTCACATTTTCCAGAGTGTGTGCTTCATTCCAGTATTAGGATAGGTTAGGAGAGTCCAGTTATATCGAGTTATACATCATTTTTGTGCTTAAAGTTTGCTCTTTTAAAATCTTCTCTTAACTAAAAATCCATGTCTAGCGACTTTTGTTGGTGTTGCGATGCAGGGTCACAATGGTAGGTGTTCATGTCAATCACAGAATGATGTCTTTTCTATGCAAGTATTAAAGTAAGTGATCAAGATTCATATTGCCTGTACGATTGAACAAGCATTTCTGTTTGTTTCCTGACATTGTTCTAAGGAATGTCTGCCTTTGTTGTATTTTTCAGGCTCTCCCAGGAGCAAAAGTGAGGCTGAGGCAGCAGGGTTGTGAGTACAAATTAAGATTTACATGTAACATCAAGGGTTCTGGTGAGTCTCGACGAAAACTACTCCAAATTGCCTGCACATGTCCTGATTTATTCCTACTTTTTTTCTCAAATGTCCTACTTTTTCCCTCTCATGTCCTACTTTTTCCTACTTTTTTAGAGATTATGTTCCTACTTTATTCCTACTTTTTTACATTATCCCGCTTGAAAGCCTGCAAAATATGAACAATAGTTATAATCAAATTGCTTCTAGAATAAATTATTGAGAACAATACTGTAAAACGAGGAATGTTCTCATGCATTTTAATTTCGCAAATTTCGCGAGCGCCAAGATTCGCAAAATTAAAATGCACTCGAAATTTCTTATCTACACTATATGCATTGAACGCAAGTAGCAATTCACGAAAATTTCTTGCCACAAAAAGGCCGTCGGCTCAAATTCGCAAAAATTTCGTGCCGTGAATATATCATGTTTTACAGTAGTGATATTTCCATATATTTTAGGGTTTTGGGCAAAAATTTTTACATGGTAGGATGTTTTGTGATACAACTGACCTACATGTATGCATCAAGTGTGAAAACTCTAATGTATTTTACATCACTACTCGTAATGATAAATAGTTCCTTTAATGCATTTGACAGCATGTGTGTGGGAAATTTGAGAGGATGAAAGAGTTTGCGGGTAGAATTTTTTTTTAGGGGGTGGGACTGGAGTCAAGAAGTTTTTTAAGTGGATGTGGCGGAAGGTCGATAGGGACTTCTCTGTCATGTACATGTTCCCACATGGTCACACATTCCCTTGGGCTACATCCAAAAATGCTGGAAGTGACGTACTTTAAGTAATGATTACTTTATTCTCACTTTGGCTATGTTAGACGAATGGAAAACATGCTAGTAGTATACGTGACTCCACTACATCCTGGCAGTGAAGAGTCAGAAATGGCCATAAAAATTAGAAGAAAAAAAAACTAGAGGACCTTGCTTCATCACCGTCCTTTTTGCGTGGATAAATGTTGTCTGTGCATTCCACCTGTGAGATTCGATGAAAAACTCTGGAAAGCGCTGAGTAGTTCAATGAAATACGCTGTATGTTGTTATTTTGAATGTTGTGTTCTTCGAGGAAAAGTAAAGTAAATCCACCCATGGAAGTGACGTTGGGACAAGGAATGGTTAGGACATGTGGTTTCATATCCTGAAACATAGTACCATTACTTAAAGGGTAGCTGCATGGCATTATGATTTGATAATGCCCTGATTTATGCAGCTATGCTATTCTTTAAAATGAAATGTGACATTCAGATAGTCTCTTCTTCTTTTTTTCAATGATGCACCATACAGAAGTAGCTTTGTTAGATTAGTTTCCATTTTGGTAGAGTAATTCAGCTAATCAGGGTAATTGACTGTGAACTTTAGCCATACTTTCTATGCAAGAGGTCATATTAAACTTTTGCCAATATTAAAACAGAAGGGATTCAGGCACTCTTAACGTCTCCACCAGCAAGGGTGCGTAGGTATCATTTAAAATCACAGTAAAACTATACAGTATTCAATCACTATCCAAGACATGGGCTTGTAACCGAAAATATCAAGTGTTGCTTGTTCTTCATTCAGTACAAATTTGAACAATTTAGAAAATTGTGTGAGTCCGTGTACATACTCTTTTTTACTAGCTGCTGTCAGTGCCTGAAGATTTTGAGAGGCTTAATATGGAAATTTTGTAGGTGTGCGTACAAGACGATGCTGTCATAAGAGCATGGATTGTAGATAGTGACAATGACAAGATGTCAAAAGCCAGTCAGCCACTATTCATACACTGCATGGAAGTCGTAAAGCGGTGGCCATGCGCTGACCACTGTTGCTTTGTCTTTTCTTCCTCTGCACCGCTTTGCAGGACTCCGTGTGCTCCCATTTGCTGTCCTGTTCGGACCGGCAGCTGTTCCAGCAGGACATCCCGGTGGGGGAGCTGTCGGCCAGTCTGGTGGGACCGAGGGCTGCCTATGTCATCGTGGAGGTGAGGAGCCATGCGGGGGAAGGGGGAGGGGCATCATCGTTGTTGCCGTGGTTACAGGGATATTGATACCACTCTTCCAGATTGTGTCTGTATCTCCTTGGGATAGCACTCAGATCACATCATATGCTTTTATGATTTAATGACTGCAGACTTTTCAACATCGATGTCGTTGGAAAATAAAAATGAATTTTTCTTCCTGTGCAGCACTAATGGGCTAGGCCCCTTCTGGCACTCAGGAGGCGTTGTGCTTAACAATTAACTTCTGCGAAATGCATTTTCAGGAAGCTCATTGCTAGTGTCCAAATTCATTTTTGATGAACCATTTGAACACTTCTGTGAGCTACACCATTTTGTAACTTCATAAAGCAGCTCCCCCCCCCCCCTCCAAATTTGTGATGAGGTAGAGGACAAGATAGATCTACATTTATATAAGAAATAAGAACATGAAAGAATGTACACTTTTTTATATATTTTTTTTTTAGATCACTTCAGGTCAGTTGTATATTTTTATATGATACACACCCCTCCTTCAATTTTCAAGCTAAATCCTACATAATCATTTGTAGAATAGCTTGATCATCTACAAAGCAGAAGGGCATTAACAATGTACAAAGCCCATGGACTTACATCCTTCTGCGTACCAGGTGGAGACGGTTTGTGTTAATGAATTCGACCATGACAACGAGATGATGTGACAGTGATGGCATCAAAGCACTCATGACATATTATACCCCCCCCCCCCCCCCCCCCCCCGCAGTATTGCAGTTCTTACTGATACAGTACACCGAATATAGAGATACCAACCTGTAGGAAATATGCCGTGTTGATGTCACATCTTTAGCGTGGTAATTCCAGTATCAAAACTTAAAAGATGCCAATTAAAAGAATGCCAGAGACTGATCAAGAGATGGCCGCTTACTCCCATGTATCCTCATTGTTTGCTTTGGGGGCATAATGCATGCCTGAAGCAATAATGGGTACCATGACAGGGTGTAATGAGGTCATACATCATTGAATCCTTCCTAGCATTGTAATTACAGGGCTGTGAATAACGACGTTGCCGGGACGTGTACACTGCGGGAAATTGGTCAAGCGGTAATTGCTCGCATCACACTGTTGCGTTAGCAAGACTTTTTGTCTGGTCATATCTGAATCGAGATGCGAGGTATGTTTAGCTCAGACATTCATTAATCGCCAATCATTTCATGAAGTGTGTTTGCATTTGGAAGTGTGCATCCTCTCAAGCAATAACCTCGTATGATTATGCTTTCAAAAGACCAGGGTCATCAGGCAATGAGGCATCCGTATTATGTTTGCCCGACCTGGAGTAATGCGAAGTAGCATCTAACTGGTCTAAGCCTGGCAGCTCATAATCGTTTTTTCGCCCCTAGATTTATATGGATGGCTGGTAGTCGTACTGTGGCTTTGTGATCGTTATTACACTGAGCAAACATGACATGCAAGTAGTTTGATAGAATGTTGAAATAAGCATGTTAAAGGAATTCTCTGGCAGTTAACAAGAAAACATTATTTAAGTATTGCACTATCCCTGGTTGGTATTGGCATGTATTTCATTCCTGGTCTCATTACTTCAATATACATCATTCATGCAAGAATCATGATTTCATGCAGTGCAGAAAACATGAGGAAATTCCAAGCATGTATTTCTTCCTGAAGATTGATGCACAGTGTAACCACAAAGTTGATAAGAGGTCATGTATGTTCATAGACAGATGTATGTTTACAGATATGTCAGTTCTGCAGGGCCCTGTTGCATAAAACCCTTACCGCTGGACTTACCGCTCCTTTCTAGCTGTAAGTCTTCAAATTAGCGGTAAATTTTATAATTCTTGATGCTGATTGGCTGTGACGCCTAATTTTGACGGTAGTTACCATTGAAATTCAATGGTAAGTTTTATGCAACGGGCCACTGTTTATTTACCAGGTATTTGCCCTCAACAAGACAAACCAATTATAGTTATCAATATTACAGACAAAATACTGCAATGTGCTATGCTAATCTCCTTTTGAAAGTGACATAGTAATTAAGTAGTTGATTGTGGTCGCTCACCAGGAAGAAATACTTTATGAGAATGTTTGTTTGTTTGTTTGTTTGTTTTTGACAAGTCCATAGCATAAGTTAGTTGGAATGCACACAGGTTTGTGTGCTAGATCTGACATTATTTGGAAAAGCTACTTGGATAGTACAGTGAAAATGGGAAACTCTGAATTTCCAATGTCAGCATTATCCAATAGACACTTCGTTTTGATATTTTTACATCTTTTAAAATACCTTATTACGTATATATGTTCCATAGCTGCAAATGCATTCTCCCAATTGTGTAGTGTTTCTGCTGCTCAAATAGAGATTATTGTGCCCTAAACTACTCTATATACACTGTATGAGACTCTGCATCACAAAACCTACAAAAAGTCATGTTACATGCATATGATTTCCAACAGGCTTGATAATATGGTCAACATTGGGGGTTTGGGGTATTTTCAGAGACACAAAACATTTGTTTCTAGTTTTGGAATTTGAAAACATGGATTATTAATTGAAAGCATTTTAACTTTGTAGAGCTGTTTCTTCTCTTCTTTTTTTTCTTTGTCAAGAAAGCATTTTAACAACTGTTCAGAGCTATTTCTTTTTTCTATGTCAAGTTGTTTTTCTCCATAGTCCAAGTGAAAGTGTTCATGATAGCCCTCAAGGAGTTAAAGCTCAGCAGTAGCTTTAGTACTTTGACCTAATCAATGAATAGAATGTTGTCACTGAGTGGACCAGGTATTGGGTTCATCCAATAAGCCCCTTTAAGTAGTTGTCACAGTTTTAAGTCCCCTTTCTGTTCCACACAATAAATGGTGACTCAGTGCACTTGAAGAGATCCTTGAATTCAGAGCCCCCCTTTTTCCAAAGTGGTATGCTTACAGATGCTTGATTTTCTCTCATTTATTTTGGATTTTTCTTTCTTGATTTGTTATGATACCCAAGTTTAAAAGCCAAAGTCCTGTGAGGGGAAAAATTAAAACAAAACAGAAAAGTGTCATATATACCCTACACGCCATTAACTGATGCTCTAACCCTATTCAGTCATTGGGGATTATAAGATGTGACTTTAAATAATGCTGAATGTGTCCTTTTAAATGCATGCGGCCCTCCTCACGATCAGGAATTATCATTATCTGTTTTTTGAAGTGATCTGTTTGATACATTATATTTACGGGTGATGAAGTTCCTGTTACACATACAGCTGACGGGGTGTTTCTGTTCTTTTCATCTTGAAAGACACCTTCAGAACTAACTCGTTTTCATGTGAACAAGCCAAAGCTATATTTGGTACTTGGCAAAGTGTTTCATGAAAATGACATTTTGCCACCAAAGCCCTCTTGTTAAGAATTTTGAGTGATGTCAAAAGTTTTGAGTGATGCAACACAGATAGATGTGACCTGTGACCTGTTTGCTGTGAAAGTCTTACATCACGAGCAGCTGTGTCTTCATGCGAATTATGGATTTTCATGGCTGTCACACCTTTGCCCCCGAGTTTGCTCCTCACATGCCCTGAATGATACAACATCTTGTCACTCAAATATTTCTGTAATCACGAGACACATAGTGCATTTGGACAGTTTTGCTTCACTTTTGGGTAATAATGTGTGGGGTTTTTTTTGGTGCTCAATGGTATTCTTCTTTGCTGAGGTTGGCGTACCATGAAACAGAGGCAGAATTTCCATCTCTTTTCAGCAGACAATTCTAAAGAGATGTATAGTATTGGTTGAGGTGAGGATTCAGCTTTTAACTTTTTGCGAGTTACTTAGAAACCTCTCTATGAAATGATGAAAAGCATACAATTCTAAGAGGGAATCAGAGTTTATTTCATGAAAATCAGTTTTGAAATGGCTGAGACATCCAAAAACAAAGTAAAACAAGGTGATCCTGATACAAATGGGTCCCACCATTTATTAGGATCACATTGTTTTGAATATCTCAGCCATTTCAAAATCAACTTTCATCAAATAAACCTCGAATTCCTCTTTGAATTATATGCTCTCTCATATTTCTTTAGAGGTTTCTCGTTATCTCAAAAAAATCATCATTGAAAAACGTTGGAAACCTGAAGCCCCACCTCAACCCAAATTGTACCATCCCTTTCCAAGTGGATGTTTAGATAGACTCACTTTGTAAAGTATTAACAAGGCATATATACTCTTCCAAAGAAAAGGATTCTCTTTACAACCTGATCATGACATCCTCTCTACACACTACTGTCATAGCAGTTAAATGGGATGGGGGGGGGGGGGGGGGAGGCAGCAGTATATAGACATATTTGCAGTGACTGCAGTAATAGCCAGGATGAACCAGGATGTTACCTTGTGTGTATTACCACATGTGCACACTCTGAAGTTGATTATACATATGGCTTTATTATGACAATTTGTGTCAAGAACTTTTGTGTGTTTGTTTGTATTCAAAGCTAGACTGTTTTGTTCTTACAAGAGAACGAGGGCCAAAGTGTAAGCACTGTTGAATTCAAGTAAGGTATAAACTGTATTGTCTTCAAGAATGAGTATAACGTAATACCTTTGCTGTGTCTTCAGCTATTAACCTGTTGAGGACGAGTCCCGAATATACTAGGACAAGTGTCTATTGGTAATGCGTGTTGTAGCAAAATCAGCCGTCCTCAACGGGTTAAGTCATAAGGAAATAATTATGTTTCTTCACCCACAAAAACTGTTATTTCCTCTTGGATCCATATTCCAACCATAGCAGTAATTGAATAAATCTTTTCATGATTTCCTCCGTAATGTTTACACTTTGGGTATTGAACTTATACGAAACATGATTAAAGGAATCCGCTGGCTTCATGCACTGATATATTGTATATATGTATGATGCAATCACAGACACTGGATGTTTTGGGTTTGTTTGTTTGTTTTTTTTTCTCAGAATGTTGGCTATGTAAACCATCACTTATTGTCATGCAGACTGGCAAAATTTTATGTGTCTTACAACCCACACTGCGTGGACACAGCTAAAGTCTGTAGCAATATGTTTTCAGTATCAGAGTTTGGAGTGATGTGTGTACAATGTATGTGCACATTATTTAAAATGTTTATTTGTGTCCAGTTGAAATTGGCGTCCAGCAAATTTTGAGGCACAATCAACAATAATCCAGTGTGGGCATGGGAATGAAGCCTCGTTAATATGAAACCTACGTAGTTGAAAGCTTGTCTTTGAAGCCTAAGATCTTAATTTGGGGTCACCAAACTTCAGAACAGTGGTCCTTATGATGTCATGCTGCACATGAGCATGTCAGTTATTATGATAGAATAGATAGATAGATAGATAGATAGATAGATAGATAGATAGATAGATAGATAGATAGAGATAGGTAGGTATAGATAATAGATCATTATAGATATACATACATTGTGAGAGATGGTATTGCCCTGCCTCAATATGTTGTCCCACACTCCCATGTCTGCAGCATGGCTTTTCATGCACATATTCCTGTGATGAAAGAAAGTTTTTTTTTTTTCATGTTTGTTTTTGTTGTTGCATATGGCTTGTCTACCAAAACATCTGTGCTATTTGGGCATTACTAGTCATTTCACAATAAATCAGCATCAACTGAGTGTAGACATTATTATTCCCTTTAAGTTCAATGTAGGGCACAAACTGCATCACGACTTGTTTTCAGTCCCTGTCTCGAAATGGCACGAACCCGTGAGTGGGCGGGCCGCCCATGGCTCATACGGTAGCACTTCCAAGGGGGGAAAAGACTTTGGCACTGAGGTGGAGCCAGAATGATGCAACATGTCGTTTTCGCGAGTCTCAGAGCTCGTTACGACCTCCAGACAATGAGAGTAAAGGATAATTAGGGTCCTTCTGGCACTTCGAGCTCATGAGATGCGAAGTTTTGTTTGTTTGTCGTCATGTGTGTGTGTGTGTTTTTTTTTCCCCAGCACAAAAACATCGCTGAGAGTCTGACGCAAGAGCCGTCCTGATTCACTAAAGCATTATCCGTAATTTGTCAGTTGAGTGCCAGAGGGGTGCTGGCACTTTACAGAACCTAGATGCAATTAATGTCCTTCATGTTCTCATTCATGTAGTTTGTGAGGGATATTGTAAAAGGGCAGGTACTGTGTCATTAACTCCTGCTTCGTAAGCATGTGGTGGTAATGTACCATGCCGGATTATGCCCATAGCTCATGTGAATGAGCACTGAATGTAGAAGGTCTCTTTATACCCGCTCTTCCACTCTTGGGTCCCTTCCCTGATGTCAACGGGTTGCGTCAGAATTGTTGTGTACAGCTCCCTGCTGATAATTCAGAGATACCAACAGTTGTCTGACATACAGTACACACCCACCTTTTTCAATAACATCTACACATTTCTTATCACTGTATGTGCCATATGTTTCACAGGGTTTTCATTTTCATGAATTCCATCATGTGTCGGTTACTATTTGCAAATTTCACAACACACAAATTTCAACTCTGAACTCTACATGAATGTGGTATGCACACATTCATGTCTCTGTTCATTACCGTACTCCCTGATTGCAAACTTATCCTCTCTCGATTTTGTCAGGAAGTCCCAATTCGCACAAAATTGGACTTGCTTTAATAATGATAATGATAATGATAATGAATAACATTTATATAGCGCTTAATACTGATGTTTCTAAGCGCATCAAATCGGGGAAAAAATAATATATATAACGTAAAATCAAAATACAGCATTATGTACATATTATGATAACGACAGCAACAACAACAGCAGCAAAATAAGGTTGTGTAAACAGATGAGTTTTCAACAATGAGTTAAACAGGTCTATCAACAGCGTTATGAAAATAAAAAGGGAGTTTATTCCAAAGAAGTGGGGAAATAACTGAAAAGGCCCTATCATGGCCTAAATGGCGTATACAGTATAATCTATACCTTCCATATTAATTCCAATGCAAGCCTCGCTCCTTGATTTCCTGTATACGTACCCTCTACTTTCATTGCACACTTTACGGCTTAATGATATTCATGTTCTTTGTGAGAGAAGACTTCATATGATTGCTATGATATTACCATCCAATTATTTCCACAAGAGAATCTCGACCTGTTGTTATCGTGCAGTTGATTCTCAGCCATCTGTGCATTAATGACACCTTTGTTTGCTCATGTATGAACACAAGTGTTGATTCATCAAATTGTCGGGTACATAGTGCATAGAAATCATTGCTGGTGCTTGCTCAAGCATTCACAAACTTGTTTTACTGTTGGCATGTGACATGCTTGAATGAGGGACAAAATAGCGGAAATTTTTTGCCCTTGTAAAGACATTCATCACCTCTTTATGAGCGATAGATATGTTTGATTATGGCAGTTGATGTGGATTTCATCGGGACTATACAAGTTTACTCAAGCAATGTCTGGATAAAGTTCATATGATATCTCATCAGATGTTTGCCAGTATGTATAACAGAGATAGCTGTGATATTAATTGTGTCCCTGTGATGTTTTAAAGGCATTATTTATCATTTGCACATGAGACAAAAACCCAGCTGTAGTGCTTCAAAATAGTTCTAAAATGTGAGTTTAAGGGATAGATACAACCAGTGTAAAAATGTTGGTCAGTATACTGTAAAACGAGAAATTTTCGCGTGCATTTTAATTTCGCGAATTTCGCGAGCGCCAAAATTCGCGAAATTAAAATGCACGCGAAAGTTTTTGTCTACACTACATGCATTGAACGCCAGTGGCAATTCATGCCGCGAAAAAGGCTGTCAGCTCCAATTCGCGAAAATTTCATGCCGCGAATATATCATGTTTTACAGTAATCAATGTTAAGTATTGTTAACTTCACAAAATGTGAACACTAGTTATAATAAAATTGTTGCTAGACTAAACCATGTACAGTTATGGTTTATTGAGAAAAACATTGATATTTCCTTATATTTTAGGCTTTATTGCAATACTTTTATATGGCAGGATTTTTTTGATATAACTGACCTACACATATGCATCAAATGTGATAACACAAACATAATTTAAATCACTGCTGCCAGTGATAAACAATACCTTTAATAATACTCTTATCCATCTGTCTTGTTTGGCATTCATTCAGGCTGTCATGAATCTCCTCTCTGCCGTCAAGACAGAAGAAGCAGAAGCAGAGGTCAAAGTTCAGTATTGGCAGGACACAATTTTAACAAGGTTTGTATAAACATTTGGCATTTTCTGCCATGTAAACCCTCTCTCTTTTCCACAACCCCTCCCCGCAAAGAAAGATGAGAAGTAAATGATGAAAGATATGATATGATATTAATGACATCCTTCCCATTTTGTTTTTCATTATTTCAAGTCCTCACATACATGGCCTCCCCCTCTCCCCCCCCCCCCACAAAAAAAAAAAAAAATGTATGTGCTCATATTCTTTGTATGTTCCAGACAGCCATGCCTCGTGTTGAACAACATTTGTTATTTCTTGCTTGAAATTTTATGGGATTGACCCTCTTAAATTCGTTGCAGTGTCCGTGAGAGCGTTTGGACAAATTCACATGAAAAACAGCAGGAAAATGTAGGAAGATATATTGCAAAAGGAAATGAGATACAGGCCACGATAAGCCCTGAAAACAAATTAATTTTATAAAAAAAAAGAAAAATGAGTGGTAGAAAAGATTGTATCCTGTTATTGTAAGTTCGGCAGAATCTGCGTAAACATTCATCATAATCCTAGCATCCCATACCCATTCCAAGAGAAAGAGATGGGGGGGGGGGGGGTTGCCAGCTAGTCAAGAGAGAATATCCACTCTATGCGCTTTGCCTAGGGAGTCTCATTGAAAATCGGGCAAGAAAAAAGGAAGTTGAATGGAGTATGTACATCTGGGCACATTTTTCTGAAACAGAAACCAGTGGTACACATGTAGTTAAATAATGGCATCACCTTTTCGAATTCGCATGCATGATTGTGCCGAGTGTCACTGTTATGGGGAAGCACAGTGACACCAAATTGAAAATTATGTAGCTCATATTTTTGTAATTTCTGATGAAACTGTTTGTTCACTGTTCCGTGGAGTTGACTCTTCTTAACAAAATCGACTTTGACACTCAAATTAATCTACCCTGAGATTAAAACCACTGGTCAGGAAGCCCATCCCTCATAGTTTTGAGTTTTGATCCCCCATTATCAATTAAAGTGAAAACACAGTTCTCGTATGCCTGCAGAACTGTCGATTATTGCTCCAAAATGTACACGTATGCATGAGAAATATGTGAAGTAATGCTGTAATAACACAATTTCAGTTTAATAGGTAATGAAGAAAATGCGAAATAGTATCCAAAAGAGTTTGCCAGAAATACTTCAATCTCAGAGCTTACCTGATCATGGCTGCTACATAATTTTTCATAATGCAATTATAGGTAATCGGCAAATGGGAAGACTGCAGGAGAAAAAAAAAACAAACGAAAACGTAGACTGTCATTTTGGGATTGTAAAAGACAAAGCATATTTTTGTTTTCTTGCACTTTGGATAATGTAGAATTATCAGTGCCAAGTTGTTTTGTGTGTGTGTGGGGGGGGGGGGGGGGGGGCTCACAGGCCAGTTTGTTGTATTTTCTTTTTGAAGCGATGTACAGATATCCTGTTCATGTGCTTATTTTTATGATAGTTTAAATCACATGTGCACACATGCTGGGCCAACCGCCAAACCTTGCAGGAAGTAGACAGTAGTCATTAGTACTTTACCAAATCCACTTGAGCAGCAAAATGCCTAATGCAAAAAGAGGCAACTTATTTGTTTCACCTTGGTTCATGGACAAAAAAATAAGTTAAAACTAAAACATATTCTGGAGCAGTTTTAGTTTTCACTTCTTTACTGCAAGATGTTTTGATTCTAACTTTGAAGTGATTATGAAACCAAGAGTTATGATCAACTCTTATGAGCATATCCTTTGTTTTCTGAGTCTGCATTGCTAGCGATTGTAGAATTCCGTCTTAAAAGTACTACCAGGAAAGAAATTTGTTTTTTACTCTACGACAAATACACCACTCATAAACATATATCACAAATATATATTCATCTCTCAAAAATTCATAAGGACTCTACAAAAGGGCAACATTTGGGCAATCTAGCATATACCTGTGCTTTGATACAAAAGTAGGAACCAAGTTTGAAGAATTTGAAGTTTCACAGATTGGAAATATTTTCGTTTTGAAAGGAATTGAGAAATCTTGCGAGAGACCATGTCATTTGTTACAACTAAGCCCAAACTCCACAAAAAGTAGGCAAAAAGGAATTTCTACTTTTCTACATAGTTTGAAAGAGTTAACTCTATGCTTTAAAATGATAGATAACTTGGTAAGATGGGACCATCCTAACCGATTCAAAAAGTGATTTAAATTAGAGAGTTAGGAGGCACAGTTTTATAGGAAAGGAAGAAAAAAGATTCAAACATTAGGGTCACTCAAGAGTGCTGTGCAGAAGTATCAATGAAAACATTATATTTCCAGGTGAAAGCAGCACCTGTCCGAAGGAATATGGTCCAGAAGAAAATGCTCCGAGTTCAGTTTTGTATTTTTCTTTTAAGCCACCAAATTTTGACAGTAGGTAGAGAAAATATTGCCCTTCCAGGTAAGACAAACTTTAAAGATTTGAGTCGGTCAGCCCAAATGACATATTGGTCCGTTACGAACAGAGAATCCTAATCTGTGACTTTTTGTGGGTTTTGAACTGGGCGGTCACATTTGTTGTACTAAGTGCTTTAAATTTGTTACTATAGTTGGTTTTCGAGTCTGAAATGATTGATTTGTGTCCCTACAGGTTAAAGCATGCCCTTGAGGATGAGGCCAGCTCTGGGGAATGTTCACCTTCCGGCACCAACGGGCGCAGCCAGAGCGGTACCTCCAGCCCCCAGGGCCAGGTGTCCCGCCGCACCTCCAGAGAGAGCCAGAAGGAGGTGACCACGCCTGGATCCATTGGTGAGTGAAATGGCTGTAGCGGCCACACCCCCCAGTCCGTCTCTTTGTGTGTTTGTGTTTTAATAACCCTTGTAAGGGGATGCTTCCTCTTGTGTGGCACGTAACCATGCCCCAACTGTGCAGAAATCTACTTACCTTTCCTTTATGATAGAATGTTGTGATAGATATCCAAGGAGGATTTGTTCTTAAATTTGAAGTTTGAAGAAATGTATAAAAGCATACCAAAAAAAAAACATTTTGGAAAGTGATCATTCAGATTGCTATCAACTTGACGCTTAACAACCAGGGTCCATCCTGTCTGTGCCATTTTGATACAAGTAATAGATTTGAGTTCTGTACAGCTTGAAAATTGATTATCCTTTTTCTCATTGATTTCACACCCCTGGCCCTGTAAAGGAACCAGTGCGAGACATAAATAGCCAAGTGTCTATTTGTATCTCATTTGTCTAGACTTGAAAGGGCAGGGAATTATTTGCTAATGCTGTACCCTGGATGTTGTTACAGTTTGCATAATTTTGTTGGATGATAGTCATGTGATAGGGAAGTGTGACTTTTGAGCTGAGCATTAATGAATTCTTACAGGAGAGTGAAACCCAAATATGTAGGTGGATTGCGTTAATGCTGCAAGATTTGTGGAAAAAAAAAAAAACATAAGTGAAGTTTGAGGCTAATCCATTCAAAAGTTATACATTTTTATAGTTTAGATGCCCCATCACTGGATGAGAAGATTACAACAGTTTCTGATGTCACCACAAGACAACAATATAAACAAAATATAAAGAGAACTCAACATATTTTCATTTTTCTAGCATAATGAAAGAGCACTTAACTTCCCTCTTTCAGAAAGCAAGAGGAATGATTTTCCCCTTAGCATATTATTTCAGTAATAAATCAAGGGAATGTCTGTTATGTGGAATTCTCTTTATATTTTCTGTATATCATTGTCGTAAGTTATATCACAAACTGTTGTAATGTCCTCATGCAGCATTGGTGGTGCCCAAACTTTGAAATTCATTCCTTTTGAACGGATTGTCCAATTTTCCTCAAACTTCACTAATGTGTTCTTCTGAAATTGCCACATCCACTCAATCCACATTTATAGTTGGGCTTCATTTCCTTTTTAGAAGCACTTTGGTCTTGTAATAGCTATGGTGGTACATATCACTACATACACATGCAGAGGAGAGATACAGGAGCCCTTCATGAAGGATTTTAGATTGCATGTGCTTAACAATGAATAACAATAGAGTTGTGTAATTATATCAGGCCTTGTGAGGAGAAAGAGCTCAAAATTTTTCACACATATACATTTTTGCATTCCTCTTTCTCTGTGTGAAGTTGAGTCAGACCTGAAGTCTCCTACCAGTCTGAGCAGTCGGTCCTGTCAGACGCTGCCGTGTGTTGTGGACTCGGTCACTCAGGACACACTTGACCTCATAGAGCGCCTTGCAAAGGAAAACACAAACTCTCAATTCAGGGACCCACTCTCCCCGTCCACGCCGGGGGCCCAGACCGACGCCAGCTCCGACTCGGGCACGCTGCCGGACACGGACTGCGCCGTGTCGCAGCACATGATCACCATCGACATCGAACCGCCTTCACCGCGCCCCCCTCACTCCGCGGCGCCGACCATCGATGCGTCCATCGACCTGGACGTGCCTTCCACATCCTATGGCGTCACCGACCTCCCCAGCCACTTTTCGTTTGACCGCATGCAGCCAGACATGGTGCCCAAGGAGGTGATAGTCTGGAACCAGAGCAGGACGGGTCCCCTGTTGCCGGGCGGGGCAGGCCTGCCGGCAGACAGCAAACGCATCCCGCTGGGAATGGGTCTCGACTCCAGTGACACGTCCTCCATGGTTTCCATGACGTCGGTGGCAAGGTCAGCCAGCGAGCTGGGCACGACGTGTAGGGTCTGCTTCGAAGGAGAGACTTCCTCCAAGAACCGACTCATACGACCATGCAGGTTGGTGGAGTCAGTTGTAGCAGCCATTAGCTCAGTCATCTGGGGCAGATAGTATAGGATCAGTTCTGACAATGTCATCAGAATGATATCAGCAAGAGTAGGTTGGGTGTGTGGGATAAGCAGCATGTTGGTCAGGAGCGTTTGGTCAGAGTAGGAAAATGTGCATCTGCAAGTTTACTTAAAAGCCCGCAAAAAAAAAATAATGAAGCCTCTGCACAGTAAATGCATTTCCCAGTGTATGTCCGGTGTTTTTGTCCCGAGATGTGCGAAAATAAAAATGTCCTCAAGTTAATGCCATGCTTGACCTTTGACCTCTCTCCCTTGATTAGGTGTACTGGGTCGGCAGCGAGCATTCATCGCCAGTGCCTGGTGAAGTGGATCCAGATCTCGGGGAACCGCATCTGCGAGGTGTGCGGGGCGCGCTTCAGCTATGTGCCCCTCTCCGAGCACATGCGCGGCGTCATGGACAAGTTCCGGTCGAACAGGGTGAGTTTCCCTGGGATTGTTACCTTCTTCCTGGGGATTGTGGCTCTAATTTTCTACTCCTTATGTTGACAAAAAAAAAAACAAACAAACAAACAAAGGGAGAGGAGGGAGGGAGGCTTAGTGTGAGAAAGGGAGAGGGATATCTGGGCACTGTTTTCTTGAAAGTTGTTTGCTCTGACAGGTTGTCACCCTCAGAAGATTTTCGTAAAATCCTTGGTTTTGTTGGTTTGAGGAGCTGTGGTCACTGACTGTCACTGTGGTAATTGTCAGAGACTGACATCTTTTTCGAAACGGTGCCCAGATCACAGAGAGGCGATAAAATTCTTGAGGGTAATGGGTCTCGTGTCGAACAGAATTAGTTTGCATAGTATTGCTCACATCAATCATTTGTAACATTGCCCTAAGTAGTTTACTAATGTTCACAGGGCAATCAGCAGGTACTGTTTCTTTCATCTTTCCAAGTCATTGTGGAACTGGACAGTGCCATGTGCTTTCAAAGAATATGAAGCAGAAGGGCTACCATAAATTTCTGTTCAAAACTCAGTCAGTTGCTAGAGCATGAATGTCACTTATTGTCCTTTGTATATGATATGGGGCAAACTATTTCCCTTTTTACAAATTTCAACTATGAAGATAACAGGGGTGGATCCAGGGAGGACCTCAACCGGCGCACGCCCCCCCTTTATTTTTTGTTGAAACAAAAGAAATGAAAAGAAAAAAAATGGGGGAGGGGTGCGTGCGCCCCCCCTTTAATTTTGCAAACACGCCCCCTCTTTACGGAATTCCTGGATCCGCCCCTGCATAAGGATATTATTCTAGTGAAAGAATGACAGCAATGAAAACCTGGATCAAGATTCTGCAATGAAAATTTTTGTATCCAAATTACTGTAAAACCCATTTCCGATAAGGATGGTCATTGGATGAGAAAGGATTCTGTATAGCATGTCTCTCAGAGGTGAAAAGAAAGCTACATTTTCAGCAATGACTGAGATGGATCTGTGCTAGTGGTTGAGCAGAAGAAGAAGAAAAAGTCAAAGACGTTTGCGTTCACCTCCTTCCATACTAGATGATTTCAAAAAGGGAAACACTTGTGGCATATTGAATCAGAAATCATATCAATACCCTAGGGATAGGGTGATGGGTGGGGTGAGGAGAGGGAAGTTGATGCAGGTATGGGATGAGCATCATATGAAAGAGACAATATGTTGCTTTATCACTGCTTGCACTCATTTGCATAAGTCCTCCAATGTGATAAGCAAACTACTACACTACACCCTACGTGTCTTTCGGCTGCAGATATGACTGAATAATCTATAGGTGTCATTCAAGTGATAGATATTCTTTTCTGTGGATGAATGTACAGCTATGATGTTTGCAGTCGGCATAATCTGCAATGTTTCGTCTCTCTTCCCTGCAGCGCTGGAGGAACGTAGCCTTTGCCGTCCTGGTCGGACTGGTGGTCATCCTCTATCTCATCATCTTTGCCGTGTTCCCCGGCGGCATCATGAACGCCTGACTCCTCCCTTTATCCATCCCCTGAGATGGATTTCTCCCCAACAGATTCCCTGTCACTCATCTTGGCTGGCGGTCGTCGGGGCTATTTTTCGCTTCTTACTCGCCTCCCCGGCCAGAGAGAGAGAGATAGATATTGAAAAACAATGAACGCAAGAGTGAGGGACAGCACGCAAGAGGCTCTTAATTCTATCGGCATAGTGTAGATATACAGCGAAGGAAAGTGCAGCCTTTGTATAGTAATATCCATGCACTGCACTGTTTGGAAGCTATTACTGGTAGATATATTTTCCGTGTTCCTGTATATCTCTCGCGGTTATTCCAGCTGTATCATGTATTTAGGTATAGGGCAGTAGTTTCCACGCACCATCAGAATCGTTTGCAGGTAATGTAAATTTTATCACATTACACATAGAATATATATTTACTGCACGTATTGCGGTTGATTGCACTGTACTGTAGTCTCTAATGCACCTGTTGAGACGCAAAAATAGCTATCGAAATGCAAAATTGTGTAAGAGGATGCTTCGGCAGAGTTTTCTCAGATCTACTCATATGCAAGCCTGTTTGTATGCAACATTGCATATATGTTGCCATCTTTTTTATTTTTTCTTCTGCATTTTATTCTTGCCAGTGTGAATTCACACAGATTTCATGCACATTAAACAAATGACAAGGTAGATGAATGTGCATTAAGGTATGAAGGAGGAGGAGAAGGAAATGGGAAATGTATCTAGGGGTGTGTTCGAACGCTCTCCTAAAGTAAACCAAACCATACCGCTGTCAGAGGAGCACTCGAACACTGTAAAGTGTACCGTACCGAACTGCACCGAGCCAAGAGGGAACCACTTCCCAATGTGCTCCAAAAACCTACCAAAACCATACCAGAAGTTGGCATGTAAAGAATGCACATAACACACACATACGTCATAATGCAAAGAGTTTGTACTCTTTGTTCAGGACATCTAAGCACGTCAGGTAAATGACCCTGTTCCTACAAAATGCATGACCCCCTCTACATAAAAACAGATCATGAGGTACGCTTTCTCCACAGAGCGCTCAAACGCACCAAATCTGGCACAGTTGAGTGCAGTACACATTGGTTCAGTTCGATTTGGTTTGCTTTAGAGGGCTCAAATGCAACCCTAGGAGAATTACAGTGACACATTGTTAGAATTTAAGTTATCTCTTGGGCTACAGGGGTAGACGTATGGCTGATAATAAGGAAGTGTATGGTCTTCTTCTACCCCAGTCATTTTTACAGGCAACCTGCCTGTGTACAAAGTCAGGGCCATGTTTTGATAGTGGTTCCAAGGGGGCTAGACATAGACATGATGATGATACGTGTCAGATAATTTGAAGTGACCATATGGAGGGAGAAAATTGGATTTTCTTTTTCCCTAGTGATTGCTGATGTGGCATGTGTCTGCCTGTATGAGATCATGGAACCAGAGTTTTGAAACAGACATGAAATGAGCCATGCCCATTTGAAAAATAAAAATGAAAATGTCTATTAATATATTTTGAAAACAAAGAGACAGTTGTTTATAACCTGTTTATAGTGTTTTATAAATAAAAGTTAGTAGTAATATGAGATCATCCAGAGATATGCATACCCCGGAATTGGCAACCCTGTGGTGTGAATGCATGAACTTCAAAAGTGTCCAGTATCCATTGCAGAAATAACAATATTGTTCATGTTGATGATGGGGAAAAATACATAGATGCATGTTGACACACAGGTCCCTACTTTGGCTGTCACTTAAAATCTTAAAGTATCTAGGCTGTTAATTCATGACAAAACCTTTGTTCTGGATGAAGAGAACTGTATTAACCATATGATATTTGTTATTTATTATATAATGTCAGTAGCGGGTTTGAAAAGTACTATTGAATTCTCATACTTGATAATTTGTTTTCATATGTGTTTGTAGATATGGCAAAATAATTGAACAACTTAATGACAGGTATAGATTGAAATGGTGAATCAAAGAGTTTCCAAAAGTACTAGATATTACAGCCTTTTTCTGCGTTTTCCCTGTGGAATATGCTGGATATTGTTTGAGTGTGCGTAAACCTGAACACTTAAAAGAGACTGTATGTAATCAGAATGTATTCATAATTATATATTCAGAATTGAACAGGAATGAATCGTCACACGAATGTAGGATGATGTGTAAAAAAAGAAGAAAAACAAGCACAAAATTGTACTATTATTTTATTTGTGCTTGAGGACAAGGTGGAAAACGACCCTGAATTATCGGCCCATTTCATTGCAGTGGGCCATAACTCATAACTTGTAAGCTGTAATAATTGATACGACATTGCAAAGACCTCAAAGTTGTTAGGCAGCGGTGAAACAATGTTAAACTATGACATGAACATGATTTTTTTTTGCACCAGGATGGTTTCTGTTGCCATGGCAATAGCAACTAATGTCAGTTTATATGATTCTCATTAGTCTGCGTGGGGCCCTGGATATTTAGACGATGTACTTCATCCAAGTCTTTGCCTGTGATGTACAGAGTTGAAAGAAGCTGTTATAGATAAAAGTTGTCTTGTTTATTGAAACTGTTTTCAGTTTCACTGAATGTTTGTTGCAGGAGGGAGGCATTGAAAAAAGGAAAAAAAAAAAACCCAAAGCAAAAATATGTAATTACATGACACTTGTGCCACTATACACCCAAAATTTTCTGTGTTTTGCTGAAACTGAGTGAGCTGAGTAAATCAAAGGTTGGAGGTGTTCATGTGTGAGCAGAGGCACCCTCTTGTTCCAGAATATTACTAAGGCACATTGATATCTTCATGAATTCATTCATGTAAAGAGGGACCAATTTTTCTTCGTAGAGGATGTCAATGTTGTGTCTGTAGCAAAACACACATGCTTTTTTTTTTTTTTCGCCTTGTCCACAGAAATGTCTTCTAGGTGTAGTACTTCTGTAAAGAGTAGTGAAAAGACAGTGGAATATTTTTCTTTCTTTGGGTTTATCGTATCAAGCCACACTGAGGCACACGTAAAGTGAGCATTTATGCATGGCTCTGTGAAATTAGTACAAGGTTGATGCTGTTACCCACTGCTTCGAGACGTGTAAGTGGTATTGTTCTTCAAGACAGGTGGCTGTAAAAAAAATGCCGGGAGTACATGGTGTTGGCTTGACTGTGATACCAGACAAAGCAGCATGGAGGGATAGCATTGTCTGGAAAACGGTAGTAAGAGCAGGGTCTGGTAATCTTATCATATGTCTCGCTTGAGTCATTTTAGCGTTAATATTCCATGCATGGCAGCCAGTGGTATATAGGGTGCTCTTTCGACATGTGGCCGAAACGTTGTCAAGAGCAACTATCGCATAAACTTTTGCCAGGGTAGAGACTGGTGGTCTATGGCCCCTTTAGAAACATGTGATATGTGTCTTGATGTCAGACTGTCTAGGGATTGTGCTGAAGAAGAAAAAAAAATGAAAAAGCAAAAATCTTCCATGTAACCAAGTATTTCTTTCAGACCACATTTATTGTTGAGTTCAATGTTGTTGTTCTGTGGCTCCCATCTTGATTTGTACCCGTGAATAGCATGAATTTCTTTTTTCGTCCTGAGGACGGAATATCTCCAGACATGTGTCCGGTCATCCTGATTGTCATAAGCCATTTTGTTTGTGTGGGTGTATTTTATTCACGCGTTCTTTTGGTGTAGCAGGTACAGGGTCATTCGTGGATGTTTGTTTGTTTGATTGTCTGTTAAGTCTCTATGATTTCAGCATGGTTATGACACAGTTGGGTACCTGCGATAATTGTTACGTTGTCATCAGATGTGCTTATATTTTTTTTTTTTTCTTTTTGAGCGAACATAAGACATAGTATAATACCAAGATCACAGGACCATTTTGCTTCAATCCACTTCTTCTTTTTCACCATTTATTCATGAAATCTCACAAAATGAGATAATTAAATATAGATGCAGCACCAGAAATGGGTCTTTGTCCCACCGTCAACTTTTCCCCCAATATACATGTGTGCAAACTGTCTGAGATATGGTGTACAAATTTTCTAATTTTTCTGGTTTTTCAATCTCCACTTTCATTTCTACACAGACACATGGAGACACACAACTTTACTATGTACATGTATATTTATGCATATGTATTCGGAAGAACTGTACATAATCACCGTAAAATGGACAAATTGACATTGCAAGGCAGTCCAGTGACGTTAATCTTGGTTTAAAGTAGTTATATCCAGACACCAAATGAAACCCACACAGGAATACAAACGTACGCATATCCAAAACTGTTGAAAGTCTTGGGTTGAAATATCGAGCACCATCGAGATAAGAGATGTTACACCAAATCATATACTCTGGAAGTGAACAACAAAGATTAATTTATCAAGTTTGATGAACTTGATATCGAAGAGTCCTTGCATCGAGCTTGCCACAAACCAAGAAGTTTGTTATAAAAATAAACACTCTGCAGTTGGTACTCCATCATTTTGCACAGAATACTGACAGCCTGCCTTACTGCATTTTGGATGGGAATAATTTATGTTTTCAAATAGAATTGCTGGTATTCAGTTTTTCTTTGTGTGTGTGTGTTTTGCTTTTCATTTTCTTACGGCTAGAGATACTGTTCTGGGACTATAATTGCTCACTACTTGTCAATATTAATCTTGTCAAGTTTGTCTTTACATAACAAGGTATAGTGATCTCTGAAAAACACAAAAATCATTTAAAGCCATTGTTTCATCACTTGGAAGTATTTCGTTTTGTTTGTTTTTCATGAATTATCATGGGGTATGCATATTGTGGAGGGAAATGTAAGATATTGTACATTTTGAACACAAAGCTATTATGATATGACATGTACAGAACTTTAATAGTGTCAGTGCACAACAGGATTGTAGATTTTGATGATATCCAGAACAATATAACATCTTTTGTTCCTTCATTAGAAGATCTATATTGATGCAAAAAGTGTAGACAACTAATCCGTTTCAAAGCTCTCTCTATCCTTTTCAAAATTAACTATTACCTAGTATCCAGTGTGTGTTGGGCAGTATGACACCACTATTAATTTGCCCATTTCTGTTTTTGTTTTGATAATTTTCGAGTATGGATCAATGTCGTTACCTTTGATGGGGTACCTAAGTTGTAAGAAACATACATCGTATTGTACTACATACATTTTTGCAATCTTGGGTATGTTAAAAGGGCAGACATGTATCACATTTTAAATGTATATGGATCAGTGTGATTGGCTTCCCATTGTTTTGTTAAATAATTTGCTCTTGTTGGTGTTTTTTGTGTGTATGTGTGTATTTGTGTGTATGCATGTTCTGTGCCAATATGCATCCTCATTGCTCTGCGTATACCTACCTGATTGTTTGTCTACATCAAGCATGCCATGCCATTGCAATGCACATACTCATATGTGTATTTGAGCCGCGTCTGTATATAGTTTCTATTCACAGGCTTCTTGTATAATTATGTTACAAGTGTCTTTTTTTTTCAGTGTTAGATGTGTAGTGTGTGCGTGTTTGTGTGTATACCTACATTTGTACTGTCAGGCTTTCTGTGAAACTGTTATGGGGCGCACAGGGGATGGAGGGGTTGCTGGGTGAATCGATTCGTTACCATTGCAACCTTTCAGGAGGATTAGCTACAACTGTATATGGTAGAAATAGTGCAAGTATTACTTTTCTCACCTGAGGATTTACCAGTAGGTGTAATTTGAAGAGGTTCATGAGAATTCTCCCTAGATTTTGTATGATAAACAAGAAAATGGTCGTGAAATTGATGAACTTCAGCTGAAATCAGTAGCTCGTCCAACGAGCCCTCATTAGAGGAGAGTATGTATAAACGTGGTTTATAGGTAGGTTCTTGTTTGTCCATTTGAGCCGAGACTTTATCCAAGAGTGAAATGCATTAGTTTGACTACTCGCAAGTAAGAATTTCTATTGTACAGCATTGATATTTCTTGGCATTTCAAATGCTCGGGGTCAAAAGTTTGCATCATCGAAGTTTTTGTCACACCATTTCATGGAAGTTTCCACTTATGGGTAATTTCTTTTGTCGTCGTTCTTTAGATACACAGATTCAGGCTTTAAGCGAACATTTTGGTTAAAAACCAAAGATTTATACTTAGAATACATGTATGGAGAATACCGGTATACAGAATTGTATCGTACAACATTATTCAGTACAACTGCTTTCATTTGTCGGTATGATCAACAATCAAGAAAGCTTTCGTCAAGAGTTCGTTATAAGATATTCCTTCTTATACAGGTAATCACCTGTACATTTTCTCATCCCCTTCAGTCTAGTTAGATCGGAACTGGCACGAATGTCGGAACGATGATTTTTCGTGTCCACGAGATGACAGGCAGCCATCTGTGAATAAATACTGAATGATGGAAGATGACTTTAGAGGTTGATCATAAGCCTCCAAACTGGACTTAAATTTTGTGTGAAAGAGCCAATAGCGTGGGGAGACATGGGGCCCCTATTGGATTGATCTTCATTTGATGCCCACAAGGGTAGGTTCGAACGCCACGATTAGCGCCCATCAGTGAATTTGTGCATGGAAGCATACGTGTGTGCTTATTGGTGACGGTCGACTCCAGTCTCGATTCTGGCGCTGTGTGTGCACTTTCAATACACAGATATCAGTCATAAAGATGTACACAATTTATCCCATGATTCTTGAATACTGTATATCCGAGCTGGGCCAGCTTTCCCACCCCACACCAGGGGGGCATTTCATGAAGGAACTTGTTGGATAAAATGTCCGACAAGTCATTTATATCCGACAAGTTTTGAGATATCAGCCAATCAGACTAAAGAATTTCTCAAAACTTGTCGGATATAAATGACTTGTCAGATATTTTATCCGACAAGTTCCTTCATGAAATGCCCCCCCTGTCTTTGATACTAAACTATGATCAACCTGGAAGGGCAATTGTTTGATTCTGTGTACTTCTTGCATTAACACAACAGCGTTTCTTTGATTTGATCCAAGATTGAAATGGTTTCTTCAATCTGGGAGTCTCATTTTGTTTTGGGTTTTTTTTTTTCATTGTCTAAATACAGATACACTCTCAGTCCATTTCCTTTGTTCAGTGTTTGTGCATATTCCTCGCCAAACCAGTTTGTGATGAAGATGACGAGAATGATGCAAGCTTTTGGTACTTAATGATGGAGATGTCATGCATGTCTTGCATTGTTCATTTACAAGGTCAAGGTGGTTATCCCCCATAGCGCAGAATGTTCACCTCAACTCATATCTGAGACTTTTTTTTATTGTACATAATATATCTATATATATGTGGTGTTTACTTTCTATTACTCAGCCTGAGTTTAAGTTATTGCCTATGTGTTACTTAAATGTTGCCAGAATGTTTCATTGTTGCTTTTTAGGTTCTGTGCTTTGTTTTCTGTTGATCACTGTAGTATTCCTTCAGCATTGATTTATTTCACTGTAGGCCCTCACTATAGAAGGTGCGTTTGTATGTTATGTGTTTGAGCGGTACTAAATGTTCGGCCAAAAATTGGCTCACATGCACCGGATATTCATACAATTTGCAATTCTGACTCCAAAAATTGGCGGGAGATACCAAAAAATCAAACTGAGTGTGTGTCTCAATTGTATCACAAATTCATGTGGAATAGCTTTAATGCGAGGAGCAACTTCAAATTCCATGCCCTTTCTTCGCCTCCCCCCCCCCCCCCCCCCCACCAAAAAATGAAAAAAATGACTACAAACAAACAAAACCATCTCTTTATGATCAAGGCGAGTGCTCAAGCATGATTCTAGCTTCATCATTTGACAGGGTTTTTTCTTCATGTGCAAGGAACTTACCATTGTATCATGTTTGCTAGAAATGTTTGCATGTTTTGATGTCATGTCAGGTGTGTGCATGTCCTTTATACTTATCACAATCCCTTGTATAGTAGCAGTGTCAAGGTATGTCTGTTTGTTTGTTTGTTTGTTTTTACAATACTGCTACTCAATGACAAATTCAGTGTACTTGTCATTTCATCAGAACCCACGCTACAGCAGTTTTCATTTGTGATGTCTAGTCTATACCAAAAAAAAAAGGAGAAATGTGCATACTAGAAGCCCATAAGAGGCAGTATTCAACTTAGTTCTCAGCATTGATTACCTGTGGAGTTAACAAGCCACGTCTATGTTCGTGCAGGTGTACATGAAAATACATAAAGAGGTCAGCCATGTTTCTCAGTTCAGACTTTAAAGTTAGATACATTGTACATGGACCCTTTGTAGATCAGACTACACACACAAAAAAGAAGAAGAAGAGTATATTGTTGGATTTGAAAAGCTTTTGTATCTTTTGAAGACAATGATGTGTTTGATAATGAAAATGGTCTGAAAGACCAGATAATGTTTAAGGAAGAATTCCTTTTGTGAAAAAATTCACCTATATTTTTGTTCTACTTTTTATGAAGGCCTGTATGGTATGCAATTTCATACAAGCCTGACACCCGCATGGATGAGATAACTACAGCTAAAATGTTATAACTTGATGAAGACTATGCGTACCGATACAGATGGAGCTACCATATGCGGGAATGGTGTATCTATTTAACATTTATGTTTAATTGTGGCAATGAGGTGATATTCATATGCAAACCTCATTGGTATACTCATTCCTTTTGTGTCATTTTATTCTATTTTTGTCACGGTACTGGGCTCAGCCAATGGCCGTTTTTCGGCCTGTTGGTGAATACTAAAAATGAAGTACCTCCTTTCATTAAAGATCTCGTAGGGAACAAAGGCTAGGTTTCGTGATATATCTGAAATATGAGGGTTTCTTAACTGAATACGTTGTCACAGTGAGTTGACAGCTTAAAGAGGCATTCCACATGATTTTCATAATATCACATCATGTAGTACATAAATCGACAGCTCCATATATAGATTTATTGTGGTCTTTGAGCAGAGAAACCAATACTCTGAAAAATCTTGAACAAATTACACTGAACAGTGTTGATGACATAGGAGCCTCACATTTTTCAGAAATGTAGTAGTGTGATTCCATTACAATACCGCTGCTTAACAAGTTCACCTGTGTGAAATCTATGCATGCTTTCTTCTTTTGTTCTGCTACCTTGAGCCCCAACTCATGCATTCTTACAGTGAGGCTGCCATGTCATCATCCTTGTTCATTGCGATTTGTTATACATTTTGAAAACATTCTTATTCCTTACCGCAATCACTATAAATTCTGGAACTCTGTACTCATTCTAACTAATTTATAGTTGTTCAAATGTGAAAGTCTGAAAATCATCCGGATGTTTCCTTTAAGTGTGTTGACTACTGTATTGTTGAGGAAGTGTATGCAGCGGTCCCATACCTGTGTTTTCAGCGACAGAAGCCAGTTTCAGTTCTGAAGAGATGTCTGTAAATGTCCCATGTTGTATCTGTGTATCCTCTTCTTGTCTCGATCATTTTTTCAAGGCTCTAATTTCTTTTTGAGGCACAAGCTACATTTCCCAAGGTTGAGTGTGATATTTACACAGTGTTATTCCACTGGCCCTTCAGTAATCTTTTTTTTTTTAAGTGCATTAAGTATGAAACAAAAATATATATATGTGTATATGGTAGGTTTACTATCAACCTAATATGAATGATTGTATCATAGTATAATAGCTATTTATATAGTCCTTCAGTGCAAATATGATTTTGTAGTCATACATGCCCCGCAGTGTTGTCGTTAAGTTTGGTAAACATGACAATTAAAAAGTATCAATGCATATTGAATATAGAAAAACATTTGATGGTTGCCTGCTGTTGTCTTCTTTGTGTCTATTTCTTTCTCATTCAAATAGCTTACAAAGAGTTAGTAGGTCAGAATACATGAATGTATATATGTTACAGTATATATGAATATATACTTATATATATTTTATATATATATATATATATATATATATATATATATATATTCATATGTTCTATATAATCTTATATTCCTCTAGATCACAGCTTTCAGGAGAAACACAACTATATAATACTATGTTCTAGAGTCTCCTTAATGTATTCATTATAACCATATGTGTCCCTTAGGTGGCGTCCATAGAAATATGATGTATTGATATATAATACATATTGTTCTTAAATCAAATGATCAGATGGGTTGACATCCTTTTGTAATATCTTGGTCACACTTATGTGTTGAACCGATGCGTTTCTTTTCTATATGAAAATCAAAGAAAGGGTGGACACCACGATCTGGGTGACTACATTAGGGATAGAGTGAAGAAAAAAAATAAAAGGGGGAGAGAATTTCTAAACAGTCCAAACATCTGACCATGCATGTTACATTGGAGAGGCGGAATGGCACCCCTTGGCAGTACCATTTGTATCATTCACACTTAATGAAAGAAATGTAGTAAACATGGGGCACATTTCTGTTTTCAACGGTGTTATTCCTATTAATATGGGTTTTCCCCGACCAATTTTGTAAATGTGTCCTCCATTTTCATTTTATGTGCATTCAAATTCGTATGTCTAAAGCTGTGGTCTGACTTTGGCCAAACAATTATTTCATAATTATTTAGAACTTTCAGATTCGTTTTTAGGCAACCAAATCAATGAACACATAGTTCAAAGTCGGATGTAAGCATTCGATTTCGTGTTTAGGCATGAATTTCCAAATGTGTGCATTCCAAATTAGTGCAATGGGCTGGGGAAACACTTCAAAGCATTTTCAATTTCGGTTTGTTGGGGGGTTTTTTCCAATCGATTTTTCCAAACTGAGCCTTCAATTTCGTAATACGCATACATGTAAGCAAGAATGATTTTGTCCATTAAATCATTGAAATATAAACTTTTACATTATTATGTTTAACTTCTTATCTAAACATCTTTCTTTAGTTCAACGTTTTCTGTGAACACCGATATGAATCCTTCTTTACTTCATGATCATCACATTGTTTTTTTTTATTGTGATCTTTAATTTACATCTTTAGACCCTATCTTAATAATGGGTTCACCATATTGTGTTCATGATTTTCATCATAATATTTGTGATTTTCATTTTACATATTTATTTTCATCATCATGTGTTATCCACATAGAGATTCAATTCCAAATATTGTACCAGTATATAACCTATACGTTTTAAGTGGGCACCTTATAGATATGATTTGAATGCTCCCACACTGTTTTGTGAACTAGCTTGCCTATATTCTACTTGGAATATTGGAAATAAACTGGCGACAGGTGGAGACGAAGTTGAATAACCATTGCCGAAAATTAACGTCCGTTCAATGAAGTAGAATGCGCAAATGTGAAATCGGTCGCCACATTAATTAATTTGAACGGCTAAAACCAATTTTTAATTATATTTGGATGAATGAACGTATGTATTTGACGAAAATGAATGCTCCTAATTTGAAACTTAATGACAAAAAAATGAAATTATCCCGGGAAACCTACCATTTTACGAATTGTTAATGTAAATCTTGCCATTTAGACAGTTTGAAGAATCAGTCTGTTTGCGGCAGACGTAAGATTAAAAATAATGATAATCACTTGCAAAGGAATTCGAAATTAGATACCAAAATAATGTGTCGGAAATAAGTCTCTGCAATACTGCAATCACCAACACTCTTCACATGACCTTTTGAACCATAAAGTGCAGTTCTATTGCATGACCTCACAAAGTGCGCAGTATGTATTCAATATGTGAAGAGTTTAAGCTAAAAAGACATATCTATATTCATTAATTTGATATATTTGAAATTCAGTTTGGTGACAAAATAGAATATGATTGACGTCTTCCAAAATCTTTCTTGAAATCTAACGTGTGAAGTAGCCTACTCTGTATTGCTGAAAAAGATTTTATTTTTCTCTATTTGGTGATGACCTTAAAACAAATTGAAAATGATGTTTTTCTCATTGAATTCAAACTCAGTATATGCAACAAATAGCATACTGCTAAAATCTTTTCCGAAACCATCACAAGTATCTCAAATAACTAAACAAAACAAAACAAAACAAAACCACGGCAAATAAGAACTCCTATCTTTATTATTTTACGCGAGTTTGCCCTTTTCTGGATGGTGGTACTTAAATTCCTCTCTTCAGTTCATTGTTCTTCTGAATCAAATCGTCAACTTTTCATGCTGACCGTGATCCAGGGTTGAACTGCTTCCATCCCTTTTTATCACCCAGGTTCCCCTTTCGTAATCGGAAAACTGAGTCCCAACTATCTATTCTGTTCTTCCGTTCTTGTTGCAGTGGCGGATCCAGAGGGGACACACCGGGCGCGCCCCCCTCTTTATTTGTTGTTAAAACCAAAGAAATAAAAAGGAAAAAAGAGAGATGAAACCCGGAAGTAGCACCAGAAATATTGTTTGCGCCCCCCCTTTTTTTTTTACGGAATTCCTGGATCCGCCCCTGTTGTTGAATACGGTGTTTACCACTCCAGTTAATATGGGCAAGAAAACGAGTAAGGGCGGAGTGTATGTATGACTCTGCAGTGAGGTGTATTCAAATTTTGACTCACTACCCGCAACACCGCGTTGTTATTTGATGTCGAACATGTGTAATAACTTATCTCCATTGTTTAGTGATTATTAGGAACATAATACAAAGAGAAAAAAAACATGAGAAATTCTAATTCAATAGTACACCAGTTTATTCAATTAACCTCCTTTTTATGAGAAAAACAGAACGGAACCGAGCAGTAAATACTAATAAGTGCCAGCAAAGAACCGGAAAAACAAAATAGTGGTATCTTGAACCTGTGTAGTGACCTTCTTCTTCTTCTTCTTCTTCTTCTTCTTCATCATCATCATCATCTTCTTCTTCTTCTTCTTCTTGGCTTCTTCTTCTTCTTCTTCTTCTTCTTCTAAATTCTTCTTCTTCTTCTCCTTCTTTTCCTTCTTCTTCTTTCCTTTTTCTTTTTCTTCTTCTCCCCTGTTTTTCCTTCTTCTTTGGATCAAGTGATTCAATTCTGTTGAGCAATTATTCTCAACTTTTGTTCTCATTTTTTTTTCTCAGTGTTGGTGTGTGTTTGTTCTTTTTTTTTCATTTTTACAATTGAAAAAAAAATGTTTATTAAAGCTGTCGTTTGAAGATTGTAGAGAGCATACACCTAATGTTACAATAATTAAACAACACTCAAGGAGAGTGTGGAAATCAACGCTACCCACACCGCATTACAGTGATCCGCCTTGTAGGACGTTGAATTTGCATCTTTCGATGGTGCTGCGTATTACTATACTTGTATGTGCTTAAACCTAATTATCATCTCAAATGTTTTAATGTGCAAAACAAACAAACAAACAGACAAGCAGACGAACAAATTTCTCCTCTTCCGTCTTCTTCAAACTGGGGAAAAATGAAACAGGGAGATCGATGCACGGCCATGTCCGGAGAGATAGTGGGGCGGGGGGGGGGGGGGAAGGAATAATATTGAGTATGTGCCGAATCATTCTATTTGTGCGTGTATGTGTGCGCGTGTGTGTGTAAATGTGTTTGAGTTCACCTTGAGAACTTTTAGACAATATCAGAGGCTGTCGCCAAAGTTAGCTGAAACGCTACTTCTCTGCCAAACAACATAGAGCGGCTGCGTGTTTCCCAACGTACAGCAAACTCTACTCTTAACTCAACCCGCATGAAAAAAAAGAAGAAATAGAATAACCACAGCAACTGACGGGTAAACACTTGGAATGCTTCCCAGTTATTTTGAAAGTTCTGAATACAACACACACTAAAAGCAGAGCCCTCTCTAATTCCATGTATACACGCAACTGAAAATGAATACTCACAAACGGCTGCTAAAATTTACGTTTAAGTATTATACCACTCCAATACTAGATATTGCTTCATCGTGGAGTGTTCATAAGAATCAATCCCCACGGGAAATGTGCAAGGTTTTAAACAAAATAACGATAACCAAAAAAAAAAAGAAAAAAAAAGAGAGATATCATAACGGTGTGGAGAAGGTGGTGCACAATTACTAGTATGACATCGAATGCATACAGAAACGATTAATTCTATCTGTACATTTATATAATTATGATTGTTAGTCATAAATTCGCTTCTTGACCGAAGAGTTAGGCCTATTATATCTCCTTCCGTGATCTTACATTCAAAGTGTTGCATATGCATCGACCAACATTACATAAGGCTTGCCACTATTTTTTTTTTCTCTGTTGCCCGTTCGGGCCACTAAAATCTTTAAAACTAAAAAAAAAAAAAAAAAAAATAACTGCTCAAAAAGCAAATTTATAGTGATAAAATAAATAAAAGGAAACATTTTTAAATCCATTTTGTGTTTTGAGTGCCCGATCAGGCCACTAAAAAATATAGCATTTTCGGAAATCTCGGTGGTCCGCGACATCGATTTTTAGTGGCCCCTGGCCACCGGGCCACCGCCACCAGCATGATATGCATACACACAAAGATACATAGGGCTTACATGCATACATACATACATACATACATACATGAATTACATATATACATATACATACATTACATAATGATACATGCATATAAGGAACATATCAATATACAGCACCTTATAGCATAGCCATACTGGTGCACTTGTGCGTTTGTGTGTGTGTGTGTGTGTGTGTGTGTGTGTGTGTGTGTTTGCAAATAAGATATATTCTTTTAATCATTCATGAATCCCTTAAACACTACACCACACAATGCTCCCGCTTTTTCTTTCTTTCTTTCTCTCTTTCTTTCTTTTTTTTATCTTTCTTTCTTTCGATTTAAGTAGGATTAATGAGAAGGCAATGCAGGTGATAGTGACATATAGCAACATGTATCTTGCATTATGTGCATGGCGAGCATGTAAAAGTCCCGAAAGCGCGCTTAAAGTACTGGTAGTAGTTTAGCATTGTGTCACTTCTGCGTCGGCAGTGTATGCGTACTCATTTTGTTAGGACACTGATAAACGGTGGTCCGTTGCCAGCGCACAAAAACGCAAATGCTTTGAGAAAAAAAAGGGGGTCGAATGGAAAGTGGGGCGAACATAAACAGAAAGTGAGACAGCAGTTGGAGTTAGATCTCTGTCATGTAAAAACAGCGGATCAGAGGTTTACCAGACGTGATTCTGGCTTCAGCCAATGATGTAGGAAAATGTTGTGCATTGCGCTCTGTTAACAACGCCCCAGCACTTTAATGGTGAGGATGCGGTCATTACATGTTCGACATCGAATTAACAACATAGCGTTGCGGGTAGTGAGTCAAAATTTGAATACTGTTCATTGCCGAGTCAGCTTCTTTCCCATGTACATGTACTAGTTTGTACCCGCTCCACTTTGGATTTGTCTCGCCCAGACCAGCGCACAAGGTGACGGCTATTACAGGTCATCGACGAGATGTTAAGTTGTCCGGGTACTTTTTTTATTATTCCACGTCTTGTTGACATCGGTTCTCCTGGCTTCTATCGGGTCTCTTCTTTGTGCTATCGTTCTTTATTGGACCTCATGTGTGGTGCTTTCTTGTAAACTTCCATCTGGAATTACAGGAAGTTCGTACACACATTTTCAAAGTTTCGTTCTTTTTGACTGACAGATAGAGTTGGAATAACGTCACCAGGGAAACCGGAAGGTCATTTGCCTTGTGTTATCAGAGACAAGGACGCACATTAGCGACAGTTAACACAACTCGGAAAAGCGCGTTCTGTCAATGTGTGATTAGCTGCTTCCCTGCGCGTTTGGTGCTCCTGTTTACGTACATGATAATACCGTGTACCGGTGTACCTATTTATCGTAGCAGACGACAGTCTCAAACAGCTGTGCGTTCCCTGCCAGAAATCTGTACTTCTAGAACCGACAACCGAATAATTCTGCCACTTATCCCATGCCGTTAACCAGGGGGTATCATTATGAATGTCACATCGGAATAGTTAGAGTAACCGTCGTTCAGGTTGCTTCGCAGGTATCCCGACACAAACACGAAAGAAGTGAAGTCTACATCTTTTGGCAGATTACACGGGACCAACAGGTGTGCAACTCCCGCGTCGATGCTTCTTGCCGTGGTATTTCGTACCAGCGGAAAAACACACCTCGTTGGCCTTTAAACATGCGGAGATCATGCCACCATCAAAAGTTAAAAACGTCAACAATGAGACCTTCTGGTGGAATATAATGTTGTAGATTTTAGCATACAACGATTTATAGAGTACTGCACTAGTTTGACAGAAGCTTACTCTCGAAACGGAACGACCGTCAAAACAGATATCGACCCTCTTTGAACGGGCAGTATCGTAAGTGTCGTCGTTAGAGACATCGACTTCCTGAAACAATGTCGACTAAGGGAGCGACAACGGTACAGTTCTCGATGTTGACGAGCCAGCACGACAACAACGAGACGAACGATGAGAAGCAGTATGACGAGCTCAAGACGTCGTCTGACGGATCCTTCGATGTCGTCGAGGAAACAAAAATGCGAGCAGACAGTAATGATACGGTACGTATATACGGATGCCGTTGGTATTAGGGCCTACATCATTCTGTGTTTAGTCCTTGTAGCAAGATGTCGTAGAAGTGGGGAAAAGACAAACAAACAATGATCATGATCACAAACATGATCTTTGCTTGGGATCTGTAGCAGAGCTTGCTGAGCTTATGCGAATATACAACACGAGAAGACAACAATGCAACTGACTTCAAAGTGATTTTATATACTATGACGAGAATAGTGATGATTAACTAGAATTACTAACTAATTTTACTAATAACTAATTTTACTTAGACGTACACTTTATCTCATTGTTTTCACATTAGTGTCAATTCTGCTTCAAGATCCACTGAAGATGACAGCGTAAGTGGTGGTGTGGTGGTGATGGTGGAATTAGGGGAGGGGGTACTCTGCGTCCCGCTCATATTCCACACTAGCATCTTTTGTACAACGACAGGACTGTGTATAGTTAATTTCACACCAAAGCCTCACATAATGATAACTTTGACTCTTGTTATTGTACGTCGTCATACGACTTTCGCATGTTAATACCGCTTCTGATACACGCGCACGCAGGATTAACCCTGATGGGATGAACACCAATCCATACAGTGTCTTATTGATGTCATTTTGTACAATTGCTGGTTGGCCCATATGTATCTTCGTAAGATTACGGGATAGTCCTTTCATTTTGTAGGTTCTTTCTTGTTCGCTGGTATTATCGCTTTGTTTCGGGGTGGAGTCGGGAAGAGGAGAAAACAGACGTGAAAGGAAGTTTTTCATTTTTATATTTCAATTTTTCAATTTTTCAATTTCAATTTATTTTCGTATTTCTCGATGGAAAATACATGGTATATAACAGAATATAATACAGAATGTTCAGCTTGGATATATACATGAAGAAATAGGAATACAAAAGTAATACATAACGGTCGATGTGTCATTTTCAATCAAAGTAAAGGATGCGAAGAGAAATACGATGGAACCTACTAAAAAGCAAAGCTTGTTGAGTGTAGGTCCCAACAAAAACCTAGTGAGGGGAACAGGATGAGGAGAACGGGTACAATAGTCACTGCATGCAGGCTGCTCTGAACTTCAGAGAACAGCATCACGTATACAGTACCCTTTGCATTTACAGGCGGCACACACTTCGGAGCTCCAAAGCATATCAAAAGAAAAATGATTATTCAAATTGAACACAGCCATGCTATCACAGGGTGACTTCGATAAAAAAAAGGGGGGGCAGGGGCAGGAAGTACTATACCAAGTCCGTTATAACACCCTCATACTTAAGTACTTGAGTGAATTTGAATCATGCACTGAATCACTGGGACAGGTAGGCCTACTGGTATAACTGTTATTGTGCAGGCTTTGTTTTTTGTTTTGTTTTGTTTTGTTTTGTTTTGTTTTGTTTTTGTTTTGTTTTGTTTTTTGTTTTGTTTTGTTTTGTTTTGTTTTGTTTTGTTTTGTTTTAACTGAGTGGTCAGGTCTCTATATTTGAGAAAGAGAAGCGGCTCTAAAACTCGGTCTTCATAAAACCCACGCACTATGTGTCATAAGTTTCTCTCACGGGTAAAGATAATGTGAATTTTAAACGTTTATATGAATCAATTCAGTTCATTTCTAAGTAATGATAAACGCAATACTCTTAAATCAAGCAAACATTCTGAACAATTCATTGATGTGCACTGTGACTTAAATATTCTGCCGTAACGTATATGCATAATTATGAACCAATAACGTGACCGTTGTCTCCAACTTCCACAAGAGAAAAAGCGAAATTCCGACATACTCCATGGAAACATTTGTCATTGCTTACGTTTTGGTTGAATCACTTCTACTTTCTTTTATGGTCTGCTCAAATAAACGTTATAAGCACCCTTTCGTCTCGTACATTATTGTGTCATGGATATTTTTGGTGTACCTTTTTTACGCATCGCTCTTCCTTTATGTGATTATCAAAACAAAAGAGTTTCATCTGGCAATAAATATATAGTGCCCCTAATATATTAATAAATGAGCGTTTTTAACAACTTGGACAAAGTCCAGAGCTCATACATTGCCCGTGCATGAATCGTATTTTAGTTCGTTACTCCTGAGGCAAGTAAAATAATCTTTAGTCCCTTATATATTATTAGAAACGTGTTGGCCTATTTTGAAGAAGTTAAATGCCCTATAGAGGCGAATCTGTTTTTTATTCTCCTCATATTCATTAAGTTCCAACACCGTATGCATAGCATAGAGGTAATATCCACTTCTAGCATTATTGTTGACTTAATCAGTAATGTGCCTGTACGAAATCTTATCGGACCTTTATTATGTCTCATGTTTGTTTGTCTACTTGTCCGTTTGTTTTGCCGCTTATCGTTATTCTCAACAGCTGCCCGATATCTATGATTATTTAAGTGACTGATGACATTCCTCTGTGATATTTCTATGGGAACAGCGATCTGCGAGCACCGATACATTGTGTATTAATGATTAATTCAGCCGTATATAGCTTTACGTTAAAAAGATAGGATGATGATGATGATGATGAAGATTAGTTGACAAAAGACTTCCTGTGAATAGTATAGCTATCAAAATGTTCAAGTGCTACTCAATGATTTTGTTCTTTTAACTTTGTGTTACATTCTTTTCTTGCAGAAACATAATCAAATCAAACCAAATATCAAATCAAATCAAATCAGTCGATCATTCAAAGGGGAAATATGTTTTTTGTGACCTTTAGATGATAAAGCTTGCCTTAGTATTGGCATAGGGCCTTAAGTATGCTGTAGCGTGAACGGGCTGTCAAGTTAGTTAAACATACCTCCACTTTACCCCCACATGAGTCATGAGATGAATTTCTTTTTTTAATGAACTTTAATGAAAAAAGAGGAAATATACTTCGTTTTACGTTGTCACAGAATTTTGATAACTTTGCAATAATTCCTTTAACTGGGATCTATTGCAGTTTTCTACATTATCGTCCAAAATATACTTATATGTGAATAGTGTATTTATATGCATGAATTTATGACAGACTTCGTATGATTACGAGGGCACTACACGTTTCTCCTACTTAGTTTAGTGGTTACAACTGATGTCCCTGTTCCCTTCGTGGTAACGTTTATGAATATAAATATATATATATATATATATATATATATATATATATATACATATATATATATATATGCATATATATATATATATATATAATTGTATATATGTATACATATATATATGCATATATATATATACATATATATATATATATATATATATATATATATATATATATATATATATATATACATATATATAGTTTCATTTGTCGCTGTCTACCCAAGTCAACTTGAACATGAATGGAGTGGGCTTTCACTTGCGCATAATGTTTTGCCAACTTATCTGATTGCACGTATGTGTAAAAGGCAACTGACATTGTTGTGATGATTTTATACCTGCATAATGTTGACGGCCAAATGATTTACGACAGGAACATTAATTTACCCAAGTCATATTTACTTCAGTATCGCATCAACCATCATTTATATTTCAACCAATGTGGAGATTAAACGGCGATTTGGCCATGATTTCCCCTTCCCTGGTACACACCTCCAAAGTGATCCTATTCATTTTTTTCCACCTTTTCCATCTAAACCTTTATTTCATACCACGCTGTCCTCATTATTTTTTTTATTATCATTATCATTCTTAGAAAGTGGTTGATGAGCCTTGTCATGCCTGTAATATCCTTGCCCGTGTTTAGTAGGCCTCGGGTATACTGCGGAGGCACCGTAACACTTATGGAGTGATAAACATCTTTTTTTCCTTTTCCGAGTTCAATTTAATTCAATTTATTCAATTCCAAGTCACTTTATGTTGATGCTTTAGATACAACATTCACACTTTGTAACGTGTGTTTCTGATTATTCTCACCATCATTAATTGCGTTAAAAGGTGACCCATCGTTTTGCAGATGTTTTTGCGAATACCAACTGCATTTACCCTTTTGACTATAAGCAAACGTTAAGCTAAAATTGTTACATCGGAGTATTTTTGCTTTTCTTTTGGAACGTTTTAAAGGACCATTGACATCTAAGTAGGTGGATTCTTGTTAAATCCTCATTATCATTATTACAAGTTTAATGTGCCCAAACTATGGGCTTATGATAACCCTGAAGGACATACAAAGTCTTGCTGTATATAAGGGAAAATGCAGAATCAAAAGTAACTTTGATTTCTCCTTGCTGAACCGCGAGAAGTCGTCATCTTTTTCTCTTCGTATAAGAGTATGCTTTTATACAGATTCTTCAGCCAGTTGCCAGGTAGGCCTACAATAAACGCTCTTCTTGGAGGAGCGCTTGAAGAAGGAGGTTACCATACTTACTCAACTTATTATCACATTCATCCTTAAGGGGCTCTAACAAGGAAACAATCGATGACAAACGGGTAATATCTTGAATTAGTGAAAACTCAGTGGACTATAGATGCTGACTTAGTGTTTGTAATTTGCTTTGTTTGACCCTCCTCGAGGCGTTCAGTGCTGTATGGAAAACTAAGTTTGAGCAATTTCCTGTTGTTTGAGTTTCCTATGCAGCTCGGGGAGTCCCCTCTTTTGTGTCCAACCACAAACAGCTGACTACTCGAAAGACTTATCTAACGACACACAGAATTGCGAATGAGTGTTTCCATTCGTGGACTTTGCTTCTAGCAGGGAGGTGTGGTCTCACCTCCCTGCTTCGTATAGAAAGTAAGATGATACATTACTGTATCATAATGATAATGCAATTTAGAATATGTTTCAATATCGTTACTGGTCACTTGCTACAGTAATTATGACGACATTATCATGAAGGCATTATAATCCCATGCATGTAACGAAACTTGAAGAGTACAATGAGCAATTACCGCGAAATGATAAAACAAAATTCCTCGTCTTTTTGATTACACAGATTCTAGAGGTCATTGTTTTGTATCGCTGTATATACGTGAAATTGAATAAGAGAAGAATGTCGGGATGAGAGCCGTAAATTTAAGCTCAAGTGGAAGTTCCTTCAGAACGGGTGCACGTTACGAGACCGACACCCACGAGCCATACAGCCCACGAGTACAGCTCACAAGTCATACAGCCCATGAGTTATACAGCTTACGAGTCATACAGCCCATGAGTAAGCCAACAAGGCCCACGAGACCGACAAACTAAGACCCATGTTGTATCTGTCGAACTCGTGGGCTGTTTATACTTAGTGTCGACCTCATGGGCTTTATTTGCCTAGCGTCGTACTCATGGGCTGTATGATATGCGTAGAATGATGGTTCGACCATTGCTTATAGTACAATATTTTACTTCTATTACCAGCCGTACATTAAAGTAGTAATAACCTGCCCAACATAAAGTAATAACATGGGTATCGCTGTATTTTAATTTAGAAGTAATATGGCTGCAACATTTAGAGTTAATTATGTTTTTACTTAGTGTCGACCTCATGGGCTTTATTTGCCTAGTGTCGAACTCATGGGCTGTATGATATGCGTAGAATGATGGTTCGACCATTGCTTATAGTACAATATTTTACTTCTATTACCAGCCGTACATTAAAGTAGTAATAACCTGCCCAACATAAAGTAATAACACGGGTATCGCAGTATTTTAATTTAGAAGTAATATGGCTGCAACATTTAGAGTTAATTATGTAATAAAGTGCTGCTAATATAGGATTTATCTGTTATGGTTTTATACGTGATGGATAGCAGTAACAAAGCGTCATGCTCTTCATTTGAGTTGAGTTTTTTTAACGGTTTATTAGACCAAGCAAATGCATGGCCGGAATTCAAAACAATGCTGGAATATGGATAACTTATTTCTGACAAAAGAATTGAATTGTCATCTAGCAGTATTTCGCTGATATTTGACAAAATATGATTCGAATGTTACGTCGGTGTGTTGTGCATGCATAATGAGAGGTCGTGATTATTGATAATTCTTTTCATCTGTGCAAGGCAATTAGCTGGCAGGATTTCGATGGATTCGATTCTGTCGCGGTATGCCGTACATCTATGCCTGGTAATCCCCCTGTCGGGTCGTAGACATTCTGTATCACTAGAGGCTCCTAAACTCGAACGCGATGACTGTGGATTAGCAGGATTGAGGACTAATCCACGAAAAGGGGGCTTTATCCCCTACCGACGTCGCGCACCACTCTTAAAGGCCCTGATCTCGATATTTCTTAGTCATATATATATTCTGCGCTCTTTTCTACATTTTCTACAGGGTAGTCTCTTTAATACTTTACAAGAGAGCCATGTACAGTATTACATTTAAAAAAGAAACACCGATTAGCAGTTTATATAACCAGTTTACAATTTGAAGCAACTTTTGAACATTGCAATGTTACATCCATAAAAATACAATACAATACAATATATATACAACACAATGCAAAATACGAATGGGTTAAAACAGTAGTCGAAGTATAAAATTGAATACGATATTAAATATAGATAATATATAACAATGTAAAATTAGATTACATCTTGCATACAAAATACATGTTTATTATAACCAGTAAAATATATCAAATAGATGAAGGATCTATGATTTGTGATCCATCCATTATCCCCTACTTCTTGACCCTGTTTATAAGACAGCTAATGATTGCAACATCCATAATAAGAAATCATCATTGATCAATTATATTCCCTGTATATGGCATTGCTTTGCACTTACATAAATTTGCAGAAATTTCATTAATATTGTTTGTGCAAAATATGGCATAACACAGTATGGTTATTGTGTACAATTTCAACAATTTTCGTGACATGTTATAGTTGATAACAATGATAACAATATACTGTAATAATAATAATAAGAAATATAATAGTATAGTAATGATGCTCTCACTCTCAGCAGGACTCAAACTTGGGACCAGGAGAAAGTAGACACTCACACACACACACACACACACACACACACACACACACACACACACACACACACACACACACACACACACACACACACACACACACACACACACACACATACAAAATATGTCTACAGAACGCAGGCATTGTGGTTCTCATCAATTCTGAATACTCATTTACAAAACAACGAAAAGAGTTACCGCATAAAATACGGGGGGGGGTTCAGACTGAACGACTGTTTTCCCTTAAATGAAACCAAAAAAAATCATGTTGTGAGGCTACTCATGAATGATCATCATTATTGTTTCATTCTATATGTCCGATATTCTCTTTAATAGTATCTATATAGATAGCACATCCCCTATATCCCTTCAGCACCTTCCGTGCGTCCAGCCGCATGATCACACTGATAAGTTCCTGAACAGCTATATGATAATCATCAATGAAAATTCCCGTCATAAACAGAGAATCCCATCAACATTAACAACGAGCAGATTTTGATTTGATTTGATTTGATTCATTCACCGTAAATTCATGCAAAAAGAGTATACAGTAAAATTATGACAGGCAATATACAAACATATAATCAACAGAAAAATATAGTCCTTAAAATGGATATACATTAAAAGGAAAAAGGAAGAAAGAAAGAAAGAAAGAAAAACAAGCAATGAATAATATTATTTACGAAAGGATCGCCCATTCAGCTCTGTCTATACGACGACATGGCTGTTCTTCCATGGGGCCCTAACTTGAAATTGATATTGGGATAAAAAGATTCAAACTGTAAAATTATATCGTTGATAACAGAAAAAGTGTATATTGGCTGAACTACAAAGATAATGAATTTATACTATGGAGGGATTATAAAAAATCTGGAACAAATGACGTTAACGTACTAGAAAATGAGGCAGGACTACAAACAACTTTAAAATTAGGAGGGAGATTATTATATTGCACGACACCCCTATAATAAAATGTCCTTTTACAATATTCTGTCCTAGATAATCGATTTTGGTAATGCTAAGTTAGTTGAATGCGCCTGGTGGAACAGAAGCCACTCTTTAAGTTCCACTGAAGATGATGATTCAAGACCATTGGATGACATTGAGTAAAAAGTAGTTTAACTATGATAATAATAATAATTATATAGAATCCACCCTTCCCCCATTCTCCATCATGGAATTCATCATCGATTTAGAAAAACAGCAGTGATTTCAATAACATCGGAAGAGAAGTGGGAGTGTAATGAATTGCAGCTTTGTCAGTTATATCGATCTGCCAAAAATCTTCACAGAACACTGAAGAAAGGCCAAAATATGTTTGCATAACATTTACTTCCCCCTCCACCGGTTTCTTTTTTTTTAAATAAGAACCCACACATTTTCCCCAATTTCTATTTTGTGCCAATTAATTCTTCTATTCATTCTGTCGCCATTGATGATGTCATCACCATCCTGTCCCATTGAACCTTTCCCCCCTCAGTTCTGGCATCATGATTGAATTATGATAGTCGAGTGTCGTATTGTGTTGATGTCCCGCAAGTCAATTCATTTCAGACCGTGTGCCATGACCGTTTAACTATGATTTTGTTTGTGCCAAAATTCCCATATTATCATCATTGTTTCTGTGCGTGTGCGTGGCTTACAAGTTGGCTAAACCGCAGCCAGCTCGCGTGTCGCAGGGGGTGGGGGATATGTTCTTCGTGCAAAAGGTTGTCGGGAATGCTTAAAGGTGTCATCTCTTTGACAAATCATCTTTATTCACAAAAAAAGGGAGAAAACCCTTCATAAGATAATAACATTCAGAGCAAGACCATTTTCAGCTTCTTAATCTTTTTTTTCACGAGCTGTACAGTTGGAGATACATGCTTGTCGCAAAATATTTTGAAACAGGTCAGCATTGGTTTTCATTATCAAAAAATCTCGGAAATTAAGCTATCCATGGCTTTGTAACAAATAAACATGTGAAAATCAGTGAAAACCACGTGATGTTCTTTATTCCGAAGATTCGTAAATCCGAAATTGAAATAAGGTTCGTTAATCTGATCATTTGTGGCGTTATTCCGCAGGTTTGCTATTCCGAAAGTTCGTTGGTCCGAAAAATGATATCATGGTTCGTTATTCTGAAGGTTTGTTGTAAATCCACAAATTAAATAAGTTTTGTTAATCCGAAAATGGAAAAAAGTACATACTATAATGAACCTTCGGCATTACAAAACTTCAGAATAACAAACTTTTTTTTTCCATTTCCGGATCAATGAACCTCCGGAATATGAATTCAATTCTTCATTCAATTCAGAGTTGATTGTCGTTGATATCATCTTCTCTGGAAGGAGAGTGGTTTTTCATTTTTTTTTTTGGCCTTTGTTTTGTCTTGTTTGTTTACCTCAAGAAATGCCTAGGACATTTGCCTTCCTGGAGTATGTGATAAGTTTGCCTAGGTGGACCTTTAAACGGAACTGTGAGTTTGATGGAAGGAGTGGGGAGGAGGGAAAGGGGAGCGGAGGGAAGGGCGAGGGGTGCAACACAGTTCATTGTCATCGCACTTAATATGATGAGAAACACATTAATTATCATGGTAATAACCAATCAAAAAGACTTAGCACGTAATCAAGCTTTTTAGCAAGAGATCATGTGATTTGAAAACACAAAGGTTAAAGGGGACTTTTATAGGCAGCAATATCTGAAAGACAGAGCTAGGCATCATAGCATAATTACTGTAACACGGTTGTTCTGTCATGCAGCAAAAAAAAAAAAAAAAAAAAAACACAAAAAAAAAACCAAGCAAACAAACAAACAAATGTTACATTTACCGGGAGATTTTCTCATCGACTTTGTGATCGGTTGATTTTGAGGACACGTGTCATACATGTGTGTTCTCTCATTATGTCAGTGATGGCATGCAAGATAAACCGACAGGATTCTGCGATTTCTGTGACCTATCCGATACGCTGATTAAGCCGAGAGTTCGGGTAATATTGTAAGCCATGCCAATTGACACAACATTCATTGCTTTGCCGTTTTCAGAAATTCATATAGCAAAAGTATAACATCGAGTATTTGGTTTCACTCCTCTTGTTAAGGTATTTATTTCGCTTCTAAGTTTCCACTATCTTATTAATGCACTTTCACTTTGAGTACGATAATGCGACAGTAGGCATGATTTATCTGCAATTAATCACAGCGATGGAACGTAATCATCCTGTATGCTATGTAGCTTAATTCTTGCTGGGATGGCACAAACCTTCCCATGATTGATAATCATGTGTGACTATACGTAATGATGTGCACTTCGTTGTATGCCTGCTGCAACTTTGACATGCCGACACCACAGTAAATTTGCAAGGAAAGAAATGATCGCAGATGATTACATTGCTACAGACGTCCACAATATATGTGGAATACCTTCAGTGTTCATTTTGCTGCATTGGAAGGGATAGACTGCTATACCGAACCGAAATCTAACAGGCAAGTGACAGGGCTGACAAAATAGCTACTTCGCATTACCAAATCAATCAATCAACTGACCAATCAGTCAGTCAGTCAGTCAATCAATCAATCAATCAATCAATCAATCAATCAATCAATCAATCAATCAATTAATTAATTAATTAATTAATCAATATAGAAATAAATAGATAATGAATAAATACATTTATAAAATAAATGGTAAAAAATGGCACACTGACAGTCACTTTGACACTCCAACAAACCAACGGCGGACCTCATTCCCATTGGTCGTCATCCAAGTTTTGTTTCCTGTCAGCCAAAATTAATCTGCTGACAGTACAAACTTTTCGGAATCATCTTAATAGGAAGTTACTCTGGTAAGGCTAATCATTTCTAATGAAAGAAGCAAAATCAAATCAACTAAGCAGCGAAGGTTTCGAGAAAAACAAAACTATCCGTACCTTAAAGATACAATGCATTTTCTGCAGTTGCTTCTGTACAACACATGTAGTGGCCTGATAAACAGAGCTACATGACTTTCACTTGACCCTAGTGTCACGTGAACATTATTTTTTCTATGTGTCGAGTTTAAAAACCTAGCCTAGACCATGGAGTAGCTCCATGTGTATATTTAGTAGACCAAACGTGCAAGTACCTAGTTTCGTTCTAATTTGGTCCAGTTCTTGCTGTTTTTACGACGATGGGATCATTTTTTTTACATAAGTTTACATGCAATTTAACAAAATAATGTTCAGCAATATAGGCCTATGTCATCACTCTTTGTTGTGTTTCAACCCCCCCCCCCAAAAAAAAAAGAAAAAGAAGAAGATGCAATGATAACGACACATATATCAATGGAAGGAGTTATTGACTAACAGCAATTTTGATATTCTCTGTACTTGTTAATCGGAGAATTGTGAGTTGATTAATATCATCACCGCAACTAGTTTGTATATGCTTCGCTGATCAATGACTATACTCGAACATAGATTCTAAGTCCCAGTTCGAAGGATTATTTATTTTGATGGACACTGCGATGATCTCGATTGCGTGTAAGGGCGAACCTTTACAAAATACCGTTCATATAATTTCGCATCTTTCATCTGAGATTTGTCCGCGTTCTCTGCCAGACCATATAAATATTTAGCACGCAATATATCCTTTCAGCGAGTACATCCTGGGGTGCTGGATTTAGATTTTACAAGATTTCACAGCAGGTCATGCCATTTTCAACAGTACAGTCACCTGTAACTGCGTGCACAATACCACAATATATACACGAACGAAGTGACCCAGCTGGTTCAAAACTTTGTCAGGAAATTGCAAGGCGACTGCCTACTGGTAAAATGTTTTCATTGGAAAGTACAATTGACCAATGTATAAGTAATAGTTTGTGTTCCTTTACATAGGCCTACATCGTGAGTGAATGTATACGTTGTTGAGAGCAAAACATTACAGAGGTAATACGTGGATTGTAGTCGCAACTTAGAATGTCACGTTGTCTTCAATTATTGCATCCCATCCCTTCTCCAAAAACAAAAATAAATGAATAGATAAATAGATAAATAAAAGACATAATAATAGGCCAAGTAGGCAAAGTATACAGATGACTGCAACAGAGGATTTGTTTCATTTAGAAATATCTTCCGTTAGTCATCTTTCCGTTAGTCATATAGATACAATCATATTCTCCAAACTAATCAAGATAACAAATATCTATGTTAAATTATTGTCATTTTTTTTTTGTCAATCTCTATTTTCGATGGTGGTCTCCTGCATTCAATGATCTCTGTTGTTTACTGAAAAATACTGTATATTTTATTTTATGTTTCTGTGTATCTACATTGCTCAATGTAATCACCTATGTGCATCTATTTGTGTACTGTTATCGATTTATTTCACTGCACTTGCTATTCTTTGTCTTTGTACTTTTTGAAATTTGTATTCAAATTGTATCTGATTGAATGCAGAAATAAAAACAAACAAACAAACAATACGGAATACAGCACGGCTCTGAGAACGGACGGAAAAAAATTGGTAAAATAACTGTTAAGAGGAGATGCTTTTTGTTTTGTTTTGTTTTTGTTTTTGTTTTTGTTTTTGTTTTTGTTTTTGTTTTTGTTTTTTGTTTTTTGTTTTTGTTTCATCGGGGAGGGGATGAATATAGGACCTAGGGTAATCCAGGATCAAAGGAGACACGTAAATACATTATTTATTATCATGAGTAGATGATGTCACGATTTCCAGTAAAGGCTTCAACCACTTTGACAGTCATTATTGCCATATACTGTAGGTTATTTTAAAACAACGCCGATTTGGTCAGAAAGACTTCTTTTTTCTCTCTCTCTCTCTCTCTCTCTCTCTCTCTCTCTCTCTCTGTTTGATTTCAGTGAAAACAGGATATTTAGCGGACAGATGTTTATATTGGCGGGTTGTTTTCAACACATTATTTTCATACTAAACACACACAATAAGTAAACATAAGTGCTAATCAACCAGTGCGAAAAAGAAAAAATACGTGCACTTGTCATAATATCATTGGTAACATGACGCACAAACACTCACACTGGCACAGAACAAAAACACACAGCAAACAGAACGTCACAAGCACACGTAGTGTGCGATCACCCAGTATAAAGAACAGTAAAAGATGAGGGAAAGGAAGCGAATAGAGAGAGAAAAGGAGGGGATAGAATGAATGGAAAGCATGTCCGTATGTTCTCGGTGTAGGGCGAAACAGGAACAATTCCGAGTCAAATAAACTAGTCATGCGGGGTACATAGTTGATAACAATCAAATTCATTTAGATTTATACGAAATGATTTAAAACTGGGAGAACCTTGTATATTCATCAGGGGAATTCCATGATTTAGGGCAACTGTTAATGCTAGCGAGACTAAAATTATTTTCTCCCGTGGGAAGGTTTTAGAAGAATTCCTGAATCTGTTTATGCTGGTGATCCAATTGAGGTTGTAGATGACTTTGTGTACCTTGGAGTTAAATTTAATTATAGTGGTAGTTTAAAAAAGGCAATTTCTAAACAAATCACACAAGCTGAAAAAGTACTTTATAGCATGTTGGTCAAGGCTAAAAAGTTACAGCTCTCTGTGGACACACAGTGCCATCTATTGATCATCTTGTTTTACCTGTTTTACTCTATGGTTGTGAAGTCTGGGGTTATGAGTGCATAGACCAAATTGAAGATTTCCATAGGAAATTCTTAAGAAAAGTTTTGCTTGTGAATAAATGTACTCCTGATTGTATGGTTTATGGTGAAACTGGACATGGAGTAATTTTGAACCATATTAAATGTCGAATGATTGGATTCTGGTTGAGATTAGTTAAGGGAAAAGAAACCAAACACTCATGTACAATTTTCAAATGTCTTCTGCATTTACAAGGAGACATACACTCCCCGTCAAAATCACAATGGTTATTATTTATCGCAAATATTTTTGATTATGCTGGGCTAGGGAATTTGTGGTTAGCACAAGGGGATGGATTTAGTGCTGCATGGATTTCACACACTTCAAAAGTTAGACTTTTTGATAATATGTTTAGTCAAGAGTGAAGAGCAACCAAATGGTCAAATAGAATTTGTACAAATTATAGAATGTTTAAGGATAATGTTTGAGAAGTATTTACAGGTCTTGTGTAAGAAAGATTATATTACATTTAGTAAATTCAGATGTCGATCTAATGGATTACCCATTAATAAGGGCAGGTTTGATGCAAGCCTGACAGATGAATTGCATTGTACTATATGTTCATCTGCAGATATAGGGGATGAATTTCATTATATTTTTGTTTGTCCCTTTTTCCACAAAGGGATTTACCAAGCTTGACGGCCAGTAGACCAAGTGCATTACATGGTTATGGCCAAACTATTCAATTCAGCTAATGCTTGCCATTTGAAAAAACTAGCCAAATTTGTCAGAATAATTATGTTTCAGTTTTCTTCAAAACTAAAGAAGAAAGACAGTAGTTTTGTAGAAAGTAAAGTAGATGTGAATGTGTGTACACGTAGTGGTAGAGTAGTTAAACGTCCTTTACGCCTTGTTTTGCAAACATGTTTATTTATACCTGTTATTTTTACATGTACGTATACATTATCACTTATATTTTTGTATTCATGTATTGTAATATGTTTTTACTCTCATACCCCGAGAGGGGGTCGATAGAGCCAATAAAATCTTACAAATCTTACATTAATACACGTTGATTTAGTGAAGACAGTTCGAGTATATAAAACATAGGGGCAAGTGGTATTCATCGCTGTGTTTGACAATGCTATTTTGGTTTATCATATCATCAAAGGAACGACCCCCGTGTGTAATAAGCTTTTGTTAATGTCATTACCAACCCATGCGGGTGTTACGATATCCTTCACTTCCAGTCTTGGTTGAATGTTCCGCTCTCCAGATCCTGGGGGAACGGGTGCTCATGCCTGACTGGCGCCGATGTGGAACTCATTACCTCAATGTTCGACAATCTGTTCGAAGAACAAAAACTGTTCACCTTCCTGTCAAGACAACCTACATTTAACTGTGTTGTGCTGAATGACAAACACACTATCTTAAAACATTGTAAATATAATGTTCTTGCTATTCTTGTTTCCACCTTTATCATTTTCTTATAAACATGTCATGAAGAACACTGAGCAATGGCTTTTATGTATCTTTATTCGCTGTATCTATTATTATTATTATTATTATTATTATTATTATTATTATTATTATTATTATTACTATAACTATTATTATCATTAGTATTATCATCATCACTGTTATTGTTATCAATATCATTATCACTATAATAATAATTGTTGTTATTGTTGTTGTTGTTGTTGTTATTATTATTATTATTATTATCATCATCATAAGCAGTTTTGATCAGAATATCTGAATGACTGGTGCCTCCCGTTTGAAATAGCTGCCAAGTATCCGAAGGACATTGAGGATGATAGTGGTTGTTTTCTTTTATGAATCAAAAATATGATACTGAAGCGAAGGCACTGCATTGGAGCACTGAAGTATTGTTGTTATTATCATTATTCACTCATGAGAAATTTGTGCATCTCATTTTTCTTTTCATCCTATTCAAATTTGCGGAGATGTAAATGCATTATTATCATTATTATTATTATTATTATTATTATTATTATTATCATCATTATTATTATTATTATTATTATTATTATTATTATTATTATTATTATTATTATTGGAGTTTTTTGTGAATGATATCCTTTCATGATGATATTGGTGTCATACTTTGTCGTGATACACAAATCGATATCACGGCAATTACCACGATTTTGACAGGTGTTTGGACGACACTCAATCAATATCTTTCTTTATTTTTCTTTGTGCAGAAGGAGAAACATACATCAACGTCATCTGTAGGGCTGCAAACAAGTATCACGGACGGACAATGCGTACTGGACGCTCCCTTCGAGATACCGCTCGACACGCCATCGGAACAGGAGTCGTCACTTCGGAAACCTTCATCTCCTTTCGATGCCGATCGGAAACATTCGCATGATGGCTGCAACATTAGCGACTCGTGTATCAACAAAAATCATTCCACGTCGTCCGACAGCAATCGGAAGTGTTCGTTCGTCGACAGCAGCGTCGGGTCTGTCACGTGCCGGATCTGCCTGGAGGGCGACGCCATCGGTGACCCCCTCATCAACCCGTGCCTGTGCACCGGCAGTGCCAGTCACGTGCACATTACCTGTCTGAAGAAGTGGCTGATGACGTCGGGAAGTACTGTCTGCGAACTCTGTCTCTACGAGCTCGATGTCGGATGGAAGGCGACGTCGCTGCTGAAGGCGCTGAAGGTATACGAGATTTCGCATCAAATGTTTTGCTTGCCATGCAATAATCATTAACAGCCAAGTCAAGATCTGATCACGTGATCATCTACTTCTACATTTTAAAGAAAAGTTTTGACAAGTTTTCTTTTTAGTTATTTTAAACTATGTAACCTACGAGGAATTATCAATGCACTTCTCAGCATCATCATCATCGTCATATTCGTATGTCACAGTTAGTCTCATTTGCTTATGGGCCCCATGTCATTAGAGATGTGAGAATAACATCTGGCAACTTCTAATAGCAACAGCCAATCAGGAAGCTGGATTTGCTATCATACAACTTCTTAAAATGGGGCCCTGATGAAGCACAGCTTGCGTATACATTTGTATATACTCAATCTCCAGAGTGCTCACACAGGCTTATTTCTAGTCTCCTATTTGTAGCTGTGGCAGGCAGGGGAACCGTACTCCAAAAGGATCCAGCTTGACAGAATTCTGAAGTCATGCGAGCTACAGATTAATATCATTTTTCTTTAATCGCAATGCGTCTCATCAAGATAGTAGCTTTCGGCTGAAGAGTGAAATGTTTTATAAAATTTGTCTTTTAGAAGGAACTATAACTTTTGGTAATAAGCTTGATAAAAAATATTTAAAAAATGGCAGAATTTTCAAAGCGGGCTTTCACGTCTGTCCATGCAATGCATGCAAAAATCTGTGTTAGATGCCGGCTGCACTCTGTCTCTTTCAATTGAATTGAATTGAATTGAATTGAATTGAATTGAATTGAATTGAATTGAATTGAATTGAATTGAATTGAATTGAATTGAATTGAATTGAATTGAATTGAATTTGATTTGATTTGATTTTATTGGTTCCTGCATTATATCATTGCTCATGCAGATACATAAACATATATCATATACATTAATGGTACCATACATAATAAAATATTATAAATAGGTATACATGAACATTAGTTGCTAACAAAATGAGTTTTTTCATTACCTTTAGAATATACAGCGATACATTTCTTCCTTGCCTGTACAATGTCCAACAGAACAGTGATGCAATGAATAACGCAGAAGGGCTGCAGCTTTGCTTGATTTGCATGCAGCCCTCGTACATGATAATTCAATTCAATTCATTTCAATTCAATTCAATTCAATTCAATTTAATAAAAAAAATATTTCCATATAAAGTAATACAAGATAATATACATAACGCTTACGTTGAGTAAAGAATTTCGAATCACACAAATTCAAATAACACATGATACAATCATATAGCAATCGTTATCTTTGAGCTGAGAAAGCAATTAAAGTCATATTGTTTAACTGTCTATGGAGAAGAGAAGTCCACAAGAAAACCAAAGCTTGTATATTTTGTGAATTACTCTGGAAGATATGGGCATCTCAAGATCAGTCAAGGATCAACTCCATGTATTATATGAAAATCTTGATCGACATCATGACGTGAGACGAAACTGACAGAGAGGAAAGACTCTAACAAGCAAAAGACTTTAGCAAATCTTTTTCACCTCCATGGTCTTTGCGATGCTGATTATGCTTCTTCATGGCTACTTTATTCCCAAACATTTTCATTGGGTACAGCAAACGCAGGAATATCAATAGAACACATAAAAAAGTACATTCTACGTGTACCGAGCATAATATAATATCAAGGTCAACATCATTCCGCCTGGTTTCTGAAGGAGGCAAGTAAAATGCACTTTCGTCATTGTAGAAAAATAAAATGTAGACTTCTCAATTTTACTTTCTTTACAGCTTTCCATTGCTGTGACAACACGAACTTTTGAAGCCTTCTTATCCAGCGATGACGATACATGAATTTCTTGACCAAAACTTCTAAAAATTCGTAACTTTTGAACGGATTGTCCAGTTTTCCTTAAACCGAACTCTTACTAATAATTAGTTTGCATCACTATCTCCATGGTGGATAAATTCCCCTTTAATAATCTCAGACATTTTTCTATAACTTTGCCCTTCATTTGCCGTCACCTCGTAGAACATATCCCGGGCGAGGCTGACGAATAGGAAAATCTGCTGGGCCCTCCTAGTCTCCATCGCAGCCCTCACTCTACCTCTCTTCTGCATATGCATCTTCGTTCTAGACGATGAGAACCTGAGACTACAGATGAGCCGCCCGGCGAGTATGGCCTTGTCTTACGGTGAGAATTAAGGAAGATGCCTATTAAAAGGACACTATTAATACTGTCACTATCGCTTTTACATTGTTTTCGGCTCATAATGAATGGCAGTTAGCCTATACGATCAAAGTTCAAGTTTGATTTGTCATGTCGCGTTGGGGCCTTAGGGTTCTCCGAAGACAGAAACCTTTGAGCATAATCATTAGGAAGTTTAATGAATCGAACAAATAAAGAAATAAATCTATCAATAAAGAAAGACAGAGATATAGATAGGCGAATAAACAAATCAATCAATACATACATACAGTATTTACATGTATTTGAACATACATACATGCATACATACATACATACATACATACATAGGCCTACATACATACAGGCATGTACGTGCATACTATATGATGAGTATATCCCATGCATGGATGAATACATCATATACATGTCAATAATGTGGATTTGGACATAGTCCCTGACACTTAACTTTGTTCTCTTTCGGTGACATTTCACGAACAGCGATCACTCAGCAAGTGTGGCTTACTGTGTGCGGCTGACTATGCACCTGTTATTGAGTCTATGCCAATTGAGTGATCTGCTTCCAAAAGTTTTAATCAAGCCAGCAAACAATATTTTTCAGTTTGTGTTTATGTCAATAAGCCAATTGGTTCATCAGCGGTAATCATGTCGCGATAGAATTTATATCGCTATCGATAGAGTAGATTGTTGATGTTGTTTCTGCTGAGAGAGCCAATCACAATATCATCTGATGTAATGAATGAACACTTATGCGGGCAAAAGTTTACGTAAACGAGTATATCTTAAAGAATGACTTATCAAGGAATTGGTGCAATGATGAATTCGGCCAAGGAATACAAAACCTTTCACAAATAAAAGTACGAGGGAAATTTTGACCACATCTCCCATTATTGTCTTCTGTTTTATTTCATTTTTAAAAATATTTGTTAAAAGTCATAATTCTGCGTCTTTGGTCATAGATTTGGTCATGACGTATTTTAGTTTGCCCTGACTCATCTTCGAACGATGTCGTAAATTAATGACAATTTAAGAGCCCTTAACTGTGCATTAGAGTTGCACTTTTCCCAAAAGTTTCAATGAGCTTTCGCTCACAAAGAGGTGACGCACTTTGGCTGAAAGGACAAATTACCATATCGGTTCATTGGATCTATATGTCACGTCTGTGTAGAAGAAAGTCAACAGTGGCTTTGGCACGTTTAAAGGACAAGCGAGTTGATGCCAAGTATTTACCAATCTCAGCCATCATCCAACGAGGTTGAATGGTGACCTTACACCTTGAAAACAGGTGTCCTATTTTTTATTTCATTCTGTCGTTTTTCTCTATACGCAACCCACAACCTATATTCCGACATCCAGCTCGCTGTTGCTTCTACTGCCACTGCGTCTTGAGAAACTGAAGAAAAAAAAAACACGAAGAAATAGATATAGCGCATATATAAAATACCATTCAAATTCAAAAGTTAATTTCATTTTTTCGACAAAACATGTTTCACTTCCTTTGATAACAGAGAATAAGGTAGACAGAACATTGTGTAATGAAAAGACTGTACAATAATCAAGGACCTTATAGTTATGCATTGTAGTAAAAAAGAAACAGAAGTGGTCGAAATGAAGTACATGTATAACCTTGCTTAAAGTGCGAAAAAAATGGAGAGACCCACTAAAAGACAGAGCTTGTAGAATGTGGGCCCCTCTGGAAAAAAAGAATAAACGGGAAGATTATTTGAAGCATCATCATCACTATAAATGGCAACGTTTGTTTTGTTTCAGAGTCTGTGTGCCTGCACCAGGAATGAAAAGCTGGTGACGTGCTTCAAATTCATAGTAGACGACAGGACAAATTCCATGACGTCGAGATATAAGAAATACAAGTGTACAGGAAAGACAGGTTTAGTTTCTTTCCTCTTACTTAGCTCTGTATAAAACAAACAAACAAACACTAGTTCAGGAACAGACAACAGTTACTGCTGATGATTGGTACGCATCATTTTATTGTTTGTTCGGTCATCTCATTTATTTCCATGTCGTCTTTGCCCGTCTTCCGTAGGAGTGATTCTGATATCGTGCACGGCCTATCTTGCCTTGCTCTTCATGGTCGCCTACCTGACGTGGAAGTGGAACTTCTGCCCGAACACGGCCCGCTGCCACTTCCCCACCGAGATCGAAATCCGCGTCGAAAGCCTTGAGGAGCGCATCAAGCGCGGACGAGCCCGACGAGGCCGTTACTATAGGAACGCGACGCCGATTTTGAGCGGGACGGACGCGGGTGCCGACTACCCCCTTGACACCAGGGTGGCGGATAGGACTACTGAAATGATGGATTCCTATTGGATGACGGGAGGGGCGTATGTGTAATGTGCAGAACACACGTTCAGAGACATCCGTCTTTCTTCCTCCAAGTCTTCCCAGTATCTCTTCCTCATGCCTCATAAATATTTGGACTTCCTTCCAAAGAGCGCAATCCAACACGAGTAATTTTGTCCTCTATCATTATGTATCTTGATTCTCACATGTATAGATTCTCTCCACTCGTACCCGATATCAGTGGCGTTTCGCATATCTGTCTATAAAGTGAACGCAAACTTGATAACGGATTTCATTAGTCACTCGACCAGGGAGATATGCTACCTTGTTACGGCACATTTTGGTAAATTACCAAAATGTGCAAGTTACCAAAATGTGCCGATATTGCACCTATACCTGACGGGATCAACTGTTACCAAAATGTGCAGTTAAAAGTCGATTTGCTTGCACATTTTGGACAATCTGCACATTTTGGTAACTGAACTAAAAACCCATGGGCTTGAGATTTATAATACGGTCAAGGAGTTAAGGTGATATGGTCCTGCAGTAAAGACAGGCAAGACACTTATTTAGCTCACCCGAGCTGAAGGCTCGAGTGAGCTATTGCGATTGCTTTTCGTGCTGGTGTGCTGGGTGACCTGCGTGCCAGGTGCGTGGGGCCGACAACTCAGTGAAGGAATTCCTCTGAAGGAATGGCACCACAGAAGTACCACAGAATGTCATTAATTTGGCCGCATACGGGGACTGCGAAATACCTGCGTGGGAGTTGCCTGCGAGGTGCTGCCTCTAAGGGCCTCCTACTGGCGTTCTGCGTGTACCTCTGCAGGCAATTCCCACGACTCACCCGGAAAAAGTTTTGGTCATGCTGTAAACTTAGCTGCGGGTAAATCGGACTTGCGTGCGCACCTCCGGGCAAATACGGGAGAGATACGCTCTAGGTACTGTCAGGTGCGGACCAACTGCGGAGAGCTCCGGGTAGCAAATTTGCTTCCCCCGCAAGTCAAACTTCCCCAGATACGGTATGACAAGGCCTTGAGCATGTTCAAAGTATGTTCCGAGTGAGTTGCGTGGGTACACGCACAACACCAGTATGAGACCCTTACCGGCAGCACCTTGCAGACAACTCCAAAGCAGGTACTTCTCAGTACCCGTAAGTCGCTCGTAACAGAACGGATCGGTTTCGAAGTTCTCACGCAGGTCAAACGGAATACACGCAAGTAGAAGGTAAGTAGCACGCGTCTGGCAAATAAGACACAAGTGCGAAACTCGTATATTCTTGTCCGCCCGCAGACAATTTTCCTGCGTGCTGAAAAATCCCTAGCAAATCCTTTTTACCCGTAACCATGTTTAGGCCTTGTCACACCTTTCCGGGCAAGCTACGCGGGCTTGTTGCGTGTGAGGATTTTCCAGCATACCGGACAATTTCTGAGGGCGGACAAGGATTTAGGCGAGTTGTGCATGTGTCTTACTTGCTGAATGCGTGCTACTTATGTTCTTCTTGCGGGTATTCTGTGTGACCTGCGTGCCAGGCGCGTGGGGGCTGACAACTCAGAAATTCATCTGAAGGAATGGCAGAAGTTCAACAGAAATGACAGAATGTCATTATCTTGAACGCGCTGGCCGCATACGGGGACTGCGAAGTAGGGCCTACCTGCGTGGGAGTTGCCTGCGAGGTGCTGCTCAAAACTTGGCTGCGGGTAAATCGGGCTTGCGTGCGCAGCTCCGGGCAACTACGGGCGAGATAATTTTCCTGCGTGCTGGAAAAACCTTACTCGCAACAAGCCATCGTAGCTTGCCCGGTGTGACACGGCCTTTAGGCTACCGAACTCATTCGGTGGGGACAAAAACCAACTGCACATACAATTTGTTTTTGTGATGATTGTGGAGGAGCAGAAAGTTACCATAATGTGCCGTCAATGTCCTGCACATTTTGGTAAATTTACCAAAATGTGCCGTAACATACCTTCCCGATTCGACAAAATGCGTCCATCATCACTATACGGCTCACCATGATCCATACTGAACTTACTTTAACTTAATTTTCTTCATACTAGTCTATTTATCGATGCTTCTACTGTCCATTCTCTTTGCAACCAGCTCAGAACCGCAATATCAGAGTATTGGTCGTTTTATCCCCTCCGTAAAGTTCGTACAACTTACAGCGAGCGGAACAGTGGTATACAATACGTCAGTGAACCCCCTCCCCCATCTGTAACCAGATGGTTCACTCACCCCCTCCCACCACAACCCCCTCTATCTCACACACACACACACACACGCATGCACACACATGCACACCCCATACACACATTGCACACACAATTCCCTGATTATGTTATTTAATAATTATCGTGATACAGAATGCTAATCTGAAAATTCTCTCAAGGTATAATGTGTTTGTCATTATTGTTGTGTACACCGTAAAAATCGTACTCATCACTATTGACTGAGTAGAATGATGTCGTACTGCTGTCTTCAGCCTTTAATCTGCAATCAGCGATGTCTTGTCTGTAGTATCAGGTATAAATTTTATGTGCAATAAAACAATTTCGAATCGTTATTTTGTTGTCATCTCTCATAATCAAAACACAACTTGGGATTTTTATCCAACAAAATAATGTGCATGTGGAAAGCTCATTAAAGGTAAGAGTAAATGAACACCCATGGCAGAGTTTAAGAATTGTATGTCTACTCTTATAGTACTATTATTAAGAAGTGACATTCTAATTAACATGATTAACCAGGAGATCCAACCAGAGCACCGACAGAAATTTACACACAACAAAGTGGGCTGCAACATCTATTGGCACATGATACAGTATATTTTAGTATTGAAGGCTAGGGAAAAGAAAAAGAAAGAAGAACATTTTCCCCTGTAACGACAATGCTTGTCCGTTTGCGATGTCATCGTTAGCTGGTTGGGCCACAATTATGTATGTGTCTGTGTGTGTGTTTGTGTGTGTGTGTGTGTGTGTGTGTGTGTGTGTTTGCTGTTGTTGTTGTCGTTGGTGTGTTTAGTTTGACTGATATTATCCTTATTCGTGTTTTTTTATGATATATAGTCAGTTTATCTTTTAGCATTAAATGTATTATGTTTCATATCACTAAGTCGAAATTATGATTTGTTTATTTCAGTCGATAGACGAACAATATATACTTAGTATGCTCTGATCGTACGGTTATTGAATATGCTTCGAATGTTTTGAAGGCGATACTATAATGTTCTGTTTTCGTTTTTTGAATGTTTCTCTCTAATCTTAAGGCAGTAATATTGCACTGTTTTCTGCGGAGAGCTTTATAGCTGATATTGTGTGCTGAAGATTCCCTCAAAACGTAACTAAACTATATTTACCTTAACGACTGGCGTTAATAAAAACCGCATTATTGTTGTACACGTCATGATGGTAATTATAGTGTTTTTCCTGGTGTGAATTAAAAGTGAAACCTATATCTTTTGTGTGTTCTCTTCCTGTGAACGCGCGTTACAAGTTGTTTTCTTATGACTGGACGGCAGGATGGAGCATGGATGAGATGAATTACCCACAATGAAAGACAGAATCCATCATAATAACTATGGAGTAAGTTAGAATGATATAAACGAAAAAGATAGATATAACAGATAGATAGATAGATCATATATAGATAGATAGCATAGAGAGATAATAGGTGGTTAGATGGATATCGATAGATAGATAGATAGATAGATAGGTAAATGGACGGTTATAAATACGCAATACATATATACATACATACATACACATGCATACATAAACACACTAGCTTACACATACACACGTACATACATACATAGGATCCTACATACATACATACATTTGTACATACATACATACATACAGGCCCTACATACATTGATACATTGGTAAATAGATTGATATACACCGTGTAGTCAAAGAGATGGAGAACATTGGGGAGGTTGGGGTGAGAGACACTATGTCAGCTCATAAATGGATGCAAGTGGACTGAACGCGAGATAACGCGGTTAACTAAAACAAAATAGAATCCTGTCCAACTGAGTACCTAGAGAGAGAGAGACAGAGAAAGAAAGAAACAGACAGAGACATGCAGACAGACAGTCAGAAACACAAATAAACGCTGAGAAAGAAACAGACAGAGTCAAAATACTAAGATGTGTATAGGGCCTACACATTAGAGAACTGAGGAAAAGGTGGTTGGTTGGGAGAGAAAAGTCAAGATTGGTGTGACGAGAATGAAAAACATAAATCTTAAAGACGAATATAATAGTATTAATAAACAAGCGAGAACGGATTCCCTTCCCGGGCACACTAGAGAATTCAGAATCTTTTACTCTGTTCATGAGTTCGGTATTATCAGTGCACAGAATTGCACAAGAAAGTAAGTTTTGAATAGAAAAAAAAAAGTAAAGCAAAAAAAAAAAAAGACAAGACAAAACAAAAACAAAAACAAAAACAAAACAACAAAAAACACACACAAAATAGGTTGTCGAACTTTGAGCCGTTTCTTGAAGCGGTTCCATGACATTTGCTCCTGCGACAATTGCGTCCATGAACTTTCTGCAGGCTAAGCCAGTCACAAATTCTACTCACGAACATAACCCTAACCCTAATCATAATCCTCATTAAATAAGCTAAACCTAAAACCCTTTCACAACCCTGTATAGCCTAACCCGAAGTCCGTGAAGAAAGTAAGACAGGAGCAATGTTGTCGCAGGAGCATAAAGATCCTGTTTTATACCTTTGGGAGCAGTGATTTAAAAATGTTCTCAAGATATCATTGATGCATATGTGTAGGTCAGTCAATTGTATCACAAAACATCATACCATATAAAATTTTCGCAATAAAACCTAAAATATAAAGAGATATCACTGCTTTTCTCAATCAACCACAACTGTAGACGGTTAACTCTGGAAACATTTTTATTATAACTATTGTTCACATTTTGTATATTTAACAATACTTAACATCGATTATACTGATTCAAATTTTACATTGGTTGTTTCTATCTCTAACTCACATTTTAGAACTATTTTGTAGCAGAAATGCTGGGTTTTTGTTTCATCTGCAAATGGTTATTAATCATGCCTAGATGTCGTGTCACCCCTTGTAGCACATCCCTCCCCTCCCCCTTTGAGTATAATTAATAATGTTTACAATCTAAACGTAACGTGATATCGAAACTACTAGGGGTTCATAATTCGACACTACATGTTTAAAGGGGTAACACACCAACTAATGAATTCATACGGCAGCAAGAGTGGGGATGTTTTCGCATATAGATGTGATCCAGTGGTGAAACAATAAACACCGCACCTCCCTTTCGCTGTGGACAATAGAACTAAAGCCCTTTTTACACTTGTGTTTCTTAACCCCGGACTTTCTCTGACCCAGGACTATCGTTAGTCCCGTACCAATTTTTTCAGCTTTTTACACTCGCCAATTAGTCCCGTAGTAAGCTCTTGTCCGGGGCTAAGGAGAAAATTGACCTTTTTAAAGCCCTTTTTACACTTGTGTTTCTTAACCCCGGACTTTCTCTGACCCAGGACTATCGTTAGTCCCGTACCAATTTTTTCAGCTTTTTACATTCGCCAATTAGTCCCGTATTATCTCTTGTCCGGGGCTAAGGAGAAAACTGACCATTTTACACTCGTGTTTCTTAGCCCCGGACTTTCCAAACCACATGAATATTCATGATTACGCTGTGTACTGTACACGTACACGCACGCACCGGCAGCACTTGATTACCTCGTTTCTGATTGGTCAGTGAGCCCCCCCCCCCCCCCCCCCCCCCCTTAGCCTCACCGTTGGTACGGGACTAAGCAAAAATTTACAATTGTAAAAAGCCCTTACGTATAAGGGGCATTTCTAGATTTTGTAGGACAAAGATAACATATTTTTGTTGTTTGGAGGATATTTTTGTTGTTGAAAATGGCATATCTGGTATGTAATCTTTTAAAAGCAGAGTGTGCCATTGATACATGTACGTTTGTTCCGACTGTAAATATATCATGAGAAAAAAAAAAGCAGTGCATATTTTTTTTTCTCGATTCAGATCAGTTTATTTCACTCCTTTTGAGAGCAACAACAAAACCGACAAGGTTAACTGACTCTCAGATCAACATATCAATCATGTTATTGTATTATTAATATCATTACGAAATATAAACAGACGAGATAATCACATTGATTCAATAAATTCAGTGTTACAGTAATAAAATTACACAGTGCACGTAAGTCGCCAGTTACCGTCAGGCGCCTGCAAAAGAAATGACACGCCCTCATCCGTTGTCTTTCTGAATATGATTTCATGAGGAACCACTTTTCTTTTTTTTTTACTTTTGATTTTGATCACGAAAAGATTATAAAGACGCAAGTGGTATATCTTTTCAAAGACAAATGCCTGACACCAGGGCCCCGTTTCATAAAAGATGTTAGGATATCAACTCTTGCTGGAATGGCAATTTCCCATAACAACAGCCAATCCGTAAGCTGGATTCTTGCCGTTGCTATGGAATTGTCAGCAAGAGTTGCCATCATATCAAGTTTTTGTGAAAATACTAATGAAATCCAGTAGCGACAAAGAGGGCGGTGTTGCGACCGTGTCATCAGAGCCTTCAAGGCTCTGCGTGTCATGGCACCATGTACTGAGTCAGACCGATGAGTTGAGTGGATGACATAGGACGGGGTGGTGTGACCAAGAGATTTAATTAAGTTGCTAATAGTGTTTAATGGAGAATGCACTCCTAGAGGAATCTTTATTTGCTAAAGAGTTAAAACAAAACTTAAACAAGACTATTCAAAATGGTTTGATTACATTATTTTTGTGTGAGTGCGTGCGAGTATAATGTATACATCGATAGATATAGTTGTTGTGTATAAAGACATAATTATGTCATAATAATGATAATGATAATAATAAAAAATGATAATAATAATAATGATAATAATAATAATAATAATAACAATTATTATTATTATTATTATTATTATTATTATTGTTATTATTGTTGTTATCGTTATTATCATTATTATAACAATAATGTATGTACACGAGAGAGAAAGAAGGAGAGGAAGAGAGATACAGGGCTATGTCTTGTGCTGTTTTTGTGTTAGTTTTAATGTTCAATTAGTCACAAAAATTACTAGTAGTCTATTCACATTACTCTCTAAAAAAATCGAGTGAAAATATTCACTCTTAAAGGAGTGAATACAAAAAAGAGTAAATTTAGAGTGAAATTGGAGTGAATTTTGAGTGAAAATGTTCATTTTCACTCATTTTGGAGTGACCTCAGGGATCACTCGAAGATTTTGGAGTGATCCCTGAGGTCACTCTAAAACGAGTGAAAATAAACATTTTCACTCCAAATTCACTCCAGTTTCACTCTAAATTCACTCTTTTTTGTATTTACTCCTTTAAGAGTGAATATTTTCACTCGATTTTTTTAGAGAGTACATTAATACACTTTCAATCATATTTTATACCTGTAAGAATAAATATTAATTGGCATATGTTATTTTCCTTTATATTTTCTTTGCACTAAATAATTATACCACTGCGTTGCAATGCGGCCTTCTTATACGAGACATTTTGCAATCTTTGTATAATAGAAATCTTTGCAAAAAAAAAATAAAAGCTGTGCTTTTCATATATATATATATATATATGTATATATATACGCCGTTTTCACTTTAAAAAAAGAAAGAAAAGAAACTAAGCCCTGACATGGTGAAGTAGCTGTCTGATAGCTTCGTAACTCCAACCAACAATCTCTTATTGCCTCAAACCCGTCGCAGCCACTGATCAGAGTGGTCGCTATCCGAAAATGCATTGCGCCATCTATTGTTGCAGGTGTACGCAATCGGCCACTCGACAGCTGCAAGCGTGTGCCGAGGAAGTAAAGTGCATTCATTATTGTTGTTTCGTTAATTGTATTTGTCTGTTTTGTTCGTGGACCCCCCCCCCTTTCTTCAAGCGAGCATGCCGTGACATGATGCAAGCGGAGCAATTTGTTTGTTACTCTAAAACTATACGGGACTGTAGGCCTACATTTTTTATTATAACACAATGATAAAGTATTACCTATATATAACACAACGATTAAGTATTACCTATACATTTCGAAATGAAGGCCTTTGTTATAAAAGTTTTAATGATTCATGGATGTCATTTTCGTTGGAACCACTACACATTTAAGATTTACTGAAAATCAATGCGTCAATATAATCTTACGGTGCCCAAACATGAATGAAACCCGTGTAGACAAGGATCGAAACACATATCCCACAAAAATCCAAACAAAAAACAATAACAAACAAACAAACAAACAAACAAACAAACAAACAAACAAACAAACAAACAAACAAACAAACAAACAAACAAAAAACAAACAAACAAAACAATTAAAATGTTCATATCTAAACAATAAAAACAAGAAAACAAAACCAATACAAAAAATAATAAAGAATGTGAAAAGGAAGACAGAAAAGTGAGATATGAAGGAACCAATACCTGTGATATAAAAACATCTGCGTTTGAATATAATTAGTAAAAAAGTGAAATCGTCATCATTCACTTTCTCTTTTTTATAGTCGATGTGTTGGGGTCTGAAAGCCCTTTCCAGCATCCTCTGATGTTCCTCTATAGAGACGAGGTATATATAGGAAAGCAGAGATGTCTGTTCAAATTAACATAGTAACAATGATTTAGATATAATAGAACAAAAAGACAGAAAAAGAGGGGCAAGAAAAGCGGGAGGGAGAGAGAGATTGAGGGTGAGGGAGAGGGGTGAGCGCTGAAACCATTTTTTTTTCCCTTTCTTTCGATGCTGTGGATTGAATGTAGGCCGGATGCTGTGAGTTTAACCCTGGAAATTTAAAGGGGATGGTATAGTTTGGGCTCAGACGAGGGTTCAGGTTTTTAACTTTTAATAAGAAACCACTTAGGGCCTATATGAAATATCAAAGAGCATACAATTCAAAGATGAAGTGTATTTGATGATTTTTTTTTCATCAGATACGTTTTTAAAAACGTATCTGTTCAAAAAGTAACATATAGTGATTATAGATGATGATTTATGCAGCATTTTATTGTTTCTGTAATTACACTTTCCTGTTTATCTCTTTGTTTCCCACTCTAAAGCGCATAGAGACCTTGTCAAATGTATTACGCACTGTATAAGAACGGTTTTGACTCCTCTTAGAATATGTTGTATTTATATTTATGATGATAAATATAATTAGAAATAATTAATGAATAGGCCCTACAAGAATGTTAATTATAAGAAAGATCCCTTGTCATAGCAATGATGCAATACCGACATGCATGTCATGAAAAAGGATGAATTTAGAATGATGCTAGGTGGATATTAAACGCGATTCGCAGTACTGCCTGGCTTTTATGATAGTTGGGTATACCGTATATTATGTTTGTGTTTGTGTTTGTCGGGTGAGGGTGGGGAGTCAGCCGTAACCATCCTTTCTATTACCCCATGAACACCTGCTTTGTGTTTGTTCATGACATGACGTAATATATCTGTGCTCGAGTAACCATCCAACCGTAACCTAAATACGATGTAATGCAAAAGAGTTATTTCACTATAGGACTATTGTGTTGTTTCATATCATACAATGTATATAGTAATTATGTTACATGTACTGTATATTGCAATATGGCCAAATAAATAATGATAATAATAATAACGGCTGCAGGTATTTAGGCCTATACGAGGTCAATAGGACCTATTCATTAGTCGGGATGGTAATGTAGTTGCATGGTAATTAGTAAACGATACAATAATCCCCAAAATTTTCAAAACAGCATTCATTTTGAGAAATAACCTATGCCTGTCATTACAACGTATTTCCGAATCTATAAAGATAGCACGTGGGTCAATGGGTGGTCTGTGTTCACGAAAAATCAAGACGTCTGGGAAACAGCCTAAGCCACAATATCGGCGAACGAAACCCGCAAAAAGCTTGACTGTCTGTCGTCTGAATGCTCACGGAGCTCTGTGCATAGGTCATCCTACGTAGAGTGCTGGGAATCTTGCGTAGAGCTCGCTGTGTTGCATGCATGCAGGAACCGGATCCGCGAGCATGTTTGAACATGTCCAACCGGTACTGCAGAGAGGCCGAGAAAAGTACCATGTGAGTGAATGAACATCAGAAACAAGTGCATTCATGCCCGCTTCAAATTAGAATGCCGGACTGAAATCAAAAGATAAGGTAAATGGAAGAGTTTAGTCATATTGTTGTCGATCAGTGAGGTGGTAAGGTTAGTCGTAAGCTGCTCTCGAGGCGGATTTTCGGGGTCTTTTTTGTTTGGAGCAGATAGCAGCTCGCAGGGGAGACACATTTATTGTATCGGGGAACTTCGGCGAGGGGAGCTGCCGAGGGAACGCTGTGCCCGTTGTTCTTCGGGCGTGCACTGTAGCAGATGGATAAACCCGTTTCACTTTCAGAATTTTGATGGCGAATGTTGAATACACAATGGGTCAAATGCTGGTGGAACATGTGATGGTAATGTAAACATTTAATTGTTCTACTAGTAAGGCCTACTTCTATTTTTATTTTTATTTTTTAAAGAACTCGATTAGGGATTTAATTCCTCTAACTAAGACGGTCTAACGTTAATAACCTTGGGCTTTATTTTCACACTCAATAAAATATGACTTGGCTTATTAGCGAGATGAAAAAACAAATTCAAATGCCATGCTAATGACACTAAAAATAAAACACAAAGACCCATGAATATTGTGTGAAAGTCCTAAGAAAGTGGAAGTAAATTTTTTGAATGTGCATAGGCCCTACACACACTTGTTACAGGGAAGTCAACTTCAGTCTGACACTGTACTGAACTGGTAACGTAATAGTATTAGTTACTTGTACTGTCTGTGGTAGTGACAGGATAAATTACTTAATGTTAATCTTATTACTAGATAGTGACTAATGTTACCTATTTAACTGTTAACTATTACCGTACTAGATACGTATCTTGCCCTCATATCGAGTTCTATAATTGTAATTGGCTATGTTGGACCTGGTAGTTCAGGTAAAAGTAAAAAAACTACCTTTTAGTTTAATTGCCGTTAAAAACAAAAACAAGAACAACGAAAGAAGTGAAAGTCGACTCATTCTTGTCATTCACTGGAATCGCACTAAGAACTGTGTGACTCCTGTGGCATATCTCACCAGGGAAGTGGAAGAGAGCCACCTCCCTGGTCTCACTGTGTCTTCCCCTTCCCCTCTCTTGTTTTATTGTTTTCATCATTCATTGTTTTGTGTCACAGTATAAACACTAGCAATACACCATCATGGCATTTGCTTCCGGCAAGGCTCCACTCTACTGGGCAGCATATGTTATGATCCCCAATGATCCAAGTTTTCAAGGTGCAGTTTTGGACTGTAATCAATGAAACAAATAAGGCCAACAATAAATGCCTCCTCTACACCGCCACCGTGCACTGAGCTGCATGGGCTGCAATTGCATGGAGAACGTTCATCTCTATACTTGTATGGGTTTAGACTCTAGACGTATTAGTTCTGTATTTTACCTTGATTTACCTTGAGGCTTGATGTTGGGCATATTATGCAGAACTTACTTGCCCCTCTGCATCCTCTTCTTGCTGCAAATATCTTTTGCACTACTATTCGCTTGTGTAGGGCAAGACTTCGCATGTGTAGGGCAAGAGCATCATGGGAATTTGGTATCTGGATCATAACGGTTGAATTCATGTTTCCATACCTTCTCTAAATTTAATTTGAAGGAGTTTATACTGTTGCTATTGGTGGCTTAAAGTGGTAGGCTGTTCCAGAGGTTGACTACACGTTGAGAAATTCCTTTGTCGTATTCTCTGTCATCTACAACACCCTTACCTTACCTTGATGCAGTAATCCCGAAGCTACAATGTATACTATATGCCCATCTGAAAATATGTTATCATATAAAAATCCCTTGAACAGATGAAATGAGATGACTGTGGAACATTGTCTCATTTTTGTTTGTTTCATTTTTATTTATCTTTTATTTATTTGTGTGTGTGTGGGGGGGGGGGGGGACTGGTATCTCCAAGCATTATAGAGGCATTGATCGACAGCTACAATGTAGAGATTTAGCTGTTTATATTTTACATTGTACATGTGGGTCTGTGTGTATTCATGGATGTTACAGTACACACTATGACCTGAAATGCCCGTTTCCCTGAGTATGGTCATTTCAATGATTAGATGGTAGCAAGATGGCAGTGCACACTCTATTCAAGTGTCTTGGATCTACATTACAAAATTCTTGTATTTGATGTTTTATATCCTAGTTGCACTGGAATCAAACCAAAGTTGGAGAACAAACTGCATGTACAATTGTATCTGCTGTCAACTTTAAAAAAAAAATTTCAATATTCTAATAGGTCCATTTTGCAGGACTTTGTTGTACACCAAGTCCCAGACAAAGTGCTGATGTACATTCTTCTCGTAATATTTGCAGGTCCTAGTGATTTCTTGGGGTGCAGATTTTGAGAAGTTTTTGTTGTTAGCACAATGTTGGCGAAGAGGTTAAGAGTTAGAAGAATTTGCTTGAATGATGTGTTGAGTGGACATTATGTTATCACAAGAAGCAATTTATCTTTGATTCCCCCCTTGATATATATATTTTTTTCATCGTTCAGATGCCAAAGTCCAGAAAGCGCAAAAGGAAACAGTCTTCTAGCAGCACACAGCAACCGAACAGGAGACGACGTCAGTCATCGAGTTCACAAAGCTCGTCTGAACGCCACGGTCTGGGCGTGCATCGGACGGTCATCGCAGTCTCTCGCAAGGTCACCCCACAGCTGGGGAGTAGTGCGGAGGAGATGGCGAGTGTGCTCGGAAGCGAGCTGAGACCAGAGCATAAACTGCCCAAGAAAGAGATCTGGGTAAGTTGTGCTCTACGATAGCTAAGCATTGACAAAAAAAAAGGTACTTTCCAATTATTATATAAGTCAATTTAGCTTTTTCTTGTCGGTATTTACAGGTCCGGTAAATTTTCCATAAATTTTGCAAGTCAACCTCCCTTAGAGACTATCTATTTATTTCAAGATATCATTCATCTACTTATTTTGTTGTTATCTTAAACTATAGCTCTGAGAAGAGCACTCAAGTATTTAAGTTGAGCTAGAATTTGTTTTTCCTGCTGTTGAGGTTTAGACTGTTTGACCATCTGTTGGAACATTACTTTTGCCAAATTATCTTGTATAAATGTAGCATTTGCATTTTGTTCATTGTCAGCAATAAACCCATTAGGCCTACATTTATCCTGCATGTTGGTCTCATAGCCTTTTATCTTATCAATTTAATACAATATTTACAGTAATTTCTCTTTGATACAGATGATAGTTTAATATCCAAGAGATCCTCCTTGAGCACGGAAGGTGTTATGAGAAGTTGCAGTCGCATGTGTTTGTGTATATGTGTGCCTACCTAAATATGCTTGACTGGGACTGTGTAGCTGAATGCCGTCAACAAGCTGCCCATATTCTTGTACATTCTGAGTTCGCAAGAAAATAGGTGGTCATAATTCATCTCAGAAAGAATGTGTATGTGGAGGCCCTACATTACCCAGTATGTTTGTACTAAGTGATGTGAGTGCTGTTATGATGACTCTCTTACATTTTCCCTGATCACAGGCAAGTTGACATCAAAAAGAGATTTTCCCTTTTCCCTAATCAGCCTTTCAACAAGCAGTTTGGATGTTTCAAATGCATCAGTAAAGTTTTTGGACTTTTGCATTTCTAGTTGACTGTTTAACACCATTCAATAAATTAAATGTTGGGGCTCATTGAAATTTCCTGTAATATGGAGAGAGGTAGAGTAGGTGATTTGAATTGCTTTCCACCTACCTTTTTATTGGGGAACAACATTTTATGTTTGTTGTGCGATAGCAAAGTTGTGAAGTCCAGTAAATGTAAGGTAGAGCATATCTCTTTCAAGTCCAGTCCTTCAAATTCAGAAGAGTGACAAAGGTCCATTTGATCTCCTGAAGCTATTATACTATGGTTGCTTTAGGGACAGCTTTTATTTTACTGCATTTACAAGTACAGTACGTGAGGGACCCTGGTGCGAGTAAACTGCGAATGTACACACAGTGGAAAGCTTGGCCAAAAGCCAATCACCCTGCATTGTTAATCATTGGACAAAGTGTTCGTTTTGGCGGGAAAAGAAGTCATTGTGTTTGAACTTGTAAAAAAATGTCAAGCGCGGGAACTGAACGAGATATGACTGTGGGTGCACATGGGGGCTGCTAAGTGCTGTAACTTGAACTCATCAAATGCTTGACATTGTCAGGTTGTCCAAAAGTCTCCTATCAGCTGTTGTTTGTTTAAATAGGTTTACACAGTGATACCAGTAGAGGTTTTGATACTCTGCTGATGTGAGCAGCGTATCATTCAATGTGGCATAAACTTCTGTTTGCCGTGGGGTATAATTGCTATAAATGTAACAATAAATTGATGTCCTACCAATTGGGTCAACATGTATGCTCAAACTGCCCTGGATAGCACTTGTTAGCAGTATTCTTATCCTGACACAGGATGAATGCGTATTATCACTACTGTGGTAGATACTGAACATGCCACTTTGTTCAAATTTGTAATCAACATTTGTCCCTGGGTGCTTTTAGTTCTGTTTGCTGTAACAAAGGAGAACTTTGACATACATCTGTACTGCTAGTTTGAGTTTCATCCCTTTTGCAGGAGTTGGAGTGGACTGGGTCCAAAGGGGGGGGGGGGGCGGTGGGAGATGAGGAGGATGGGATAGAATTAATGAATTCCAGTCTCCAATGTAAAGGGGGGAAAAATCCCCAAGAAGTAGAATGGTGCCTGCAGCTGGTTGACTGCTCATGCATGCACTCGCTGCGCTATTTCTGCATTCATGAACCAACATGTGCATAGATGAAGCTGGAATTGACAATAATAGGATAATGTAATGGGGCATAGTGTGCTAGACATTGGTGGGGAAAAAAAAAAGTCAACTACTGTTTGCTGTCTAGCTGATCAGCATGCTGGCATAATCTTGAGTTACAAGCAAGTTCGTACATGATCAAGCATGTTCCCTTGATTCTCCATGAAAATTTGTGACATTTCTGGCATCCTTCCAGCTCAGATTGTTTACCACATTGTTTGTGGCATCGCTCAGCTCATTTCAATTAAAGCCACAAATGTGACATTTTGAATTCTAATAACTTGTCTGTAGTATTGAACTGTGCGCTGAACTGTGTGACAAGTACAACTGGAGGATAAAATATAAAATATTCTTCATATACTGGATGCTTTTTTTATGTTACAACTAGTTCCTGAACAACCAGTTTTTATGGTTCCTGATCTTGGGCAAGATTTTTCCAATTTGCTATTCAGGGAATAATATTCCTGGTATCACATCTCAATTTGCTGTCCATTTTGACACCACTGCTACACAAACTAACTTATGTGTAGCACTTTTCTTCCATAGAAGTGTACAGGATACCATTTGAAATTATTGTTCATCTGCTGAAATTGCTAATCAAATTTGAATTTGAAAATTACACCCTGCTATTAAATGATGTGGCGTCACTGTCACTGTCAATAGTTGCATACGAACGAGAGAGCATATTAAAAATTCCTTTTATTAACTTATAACACACAATCCTGATGTTGCTTTTGTGTGTTACTCATAACCCTGTTTAGAGTCCTCTGGAACATGGCACAACCTTAACCCGTTGAGGACGAGTCCCGAGTATACTCGGGCAGGTGTCTATGGGAAACGTGTGTTGTAGCAAAATCAAACCGTCCTCAATGGGTTAAGAGGTTGTGCCATGTTCATGCCAGACGATGAGGCTCTAAATGGTCATGGCATAAAGCATCGAGCATGAGTCTGGAGTGAGTCCGGTGTGAGTCTGGCGTGAATGTCGTGCTCGACAGCCTAGCACGAGTCTAGCGCAACCTCTAAGAGGTTGTGCCATCTTCACACCAGATGAGGGGACTCTTTAAAACAGTCTCAGCATGAATACAGCATGAACACGGCATGAACATGGCATGAACACGGCACACACTTCCCGTGACCTGCACTGTTTGTGGGAGAGTGCTATTCATGATGTACGTAGGCCTACCCGGTACGAGAAACTGCCACCTCTATGGAGGAGAGACGCCAGCCTACTGGTTTCCATAGAAACATATGCCGACTTCGCACTAAATAACCAGTGGAATCTAAATGGGGGTCTCTCTCTCACCCCCCCCCCCCCTACTGAGTTTGTGTTAAAAAAAAATGCTTGTTTTCTTCTGGCATGTCCTCCGGAGGTCCTCCTGATGTCCTCCTCCTAGACAGGGGGACTCAAAACTGGCTATCGGTCACTTCCCTGCAGATAAAGAAATGATGTGAAGTGAATTTTATATGCAGTTCCACAGAGCATTAGAAAAAAAAAATCTGGCTAGGATAAATTTCAGACATGTATATTCATATGAAGTATTAGACTGTACCTTGCATTTAATTAACTTTTGCAATTCATGTTGGAAAGTATGTCCCTCAGATTCCAAATGAATGAAGGGGGTGCACTTTTGCAGCAGGGTACCTACAAAGCTGTACAATTTGTGTGTTCACTTGCTCAGGGCATGCAGAACGATCTCAGTTACCCAGATTTTCTGCCCTGTTGATATGTAAAAATGTTGTGTGATGAGAACTTTTAACTGTACAGTGTACACTGCACTTCTTCTTCTTCTAGCATATGTATGGCACAATGTGCCTGGTTGATACCGTTTGCTGACTATTGCTAGTCACCAGGGGTGAACCACGAGGGGTCGGCATCATTCGTCCGTTTTCTTGTGTGGGTGGATGGGGGACCACTTCACTGGGTTGGCACCCTGCTCTTTGCAATGAATGAATGAAGTGGGATCTTTTACGTGCGTGAGTCGTGGGTAGCTCACACATGGACCTCCTTTTAAGGTCCTGTTTGAGGAACAGAGTGTTTTGCCTCAATTACCACATGAGACGATATGATTAAACACACAACATTGCTCAGTGAGACTCGGAATCGAATCTGGTATCCTTAATTCTGAAGGCAGACGCACTACTGACTGAGCCATAATATCACTGCCCCTGCCTCCAAAGAAGCTGGATTCAGGCGCATGCCAAAACTCTTGGCCTACACTGTACTTGGTATGGTATTACCATGTCTCATGCATTTACAAGACATACCGTGCCATGCTAAATTGTGACTTTGAATGCCGTAAAAGAGTATGTACAAATCTTATTAGAGTTATTGACATTCATAGACATCCTGCTTAGAAAAGGAATTATCTAGGTATATATATTGTTTCATTTCATTGGAAAAGATGATTGAGGCTTTAAGTTTTAGGAATAAGATGAAAGAAGTGATTCTGGCCTCTGAGGCCCATCACAGGCACTGGCAAAGATGATATTTGCCAGGTTTCTTCTGACAAATGAGTCATGTGTAACTTGATATAAGTAAAGTCTGTCTCCTTTTAACATGCCCCCCCCCCAAAAAAAAAAAAAAAAAAGGAGAGAAAAAAACAAACAAGAATATGACAGAAAGACCAAAATCCTATTACCTCTAACTGCAGAGATTAGAGAGCTCAAGTTGGAGACTTTTATTAGCTGAGTGGTGATGTAGCCTCGAGGGTTACCAGGAGGAAGGCATCTTGAGTCACCGATAAGAGCTCTAGTATTTCATTATATGGAGAGGGCGTTAGAGGGCGTCCCAGTTAGCACTCTTCCTAATAGGGATCCCCACTCTGAAAACCTGACTTTAATGATAAAAAGGGCGTTTTTGTTAGAATCACATTAAATGTGTTGGACTGCGTATTTGTACCTGTTCTGACCAAGAAATGGTGATGAGTGATCACTCCAGTCAAGAGATAATAAGATTTGATATTATTTGACATGCAGTGCCTTTAAATTGTACGTTTATAACCATGTGGTGCTTCTTTATACAGCATGAACGTCACGAGAGAATTCACTGTGTATTAGTGCAGCAGTTACAAAAAATAAAAGAAGAAGCTGGCATGCTGCAGTGTTTCACTTTCAACATATCTTGAAACTTTGTTGAAGTGTCAGTAATTAGAAGAAAGACAGGCTTGTCAGAAATAGGAAGGAAATCAACACTTTTATTTCAAAATAAAGTATGCAGAACTTTTGAATTTCTTCACATTTTACAAATTCAGAGGTAATTTCTGCACCTTATTTCTTGCACTATATTCTCCATAAATTCAGTGATCAGATGAAACAAACTGTGTAATGTATAATCATCAATTAACGGTCATTAAAGTTTTGATAGCGAGTATGCAGTGAAAAATTGAACAGCTTGCTTGAAGAAAGCTACATGGGTTGCTGAAAAGACCATCCATAAACAAGAGATGAAATTGTTAAAATTTTGATAGAAATTAGACAAAATTTGTGACTGACGTGATGACAGTACATTTGGAAATTAATTAGGCCTATAATATTCTCACCCTGAGTTTTGATTCCTTAATAAAACTCACACAGAGAGATTTTTGATGAATTCTTGCTCATGGGCCTTCAGGGTTGCGTTGATAATACTAGAGTCAGTCTCTGCACAAATCAATTTTTATATGATTTCTCTTCAGTGATATCCAAACCAATCACATTTTTAGATCATACTGCTCTTGATACAGTTTTATAGAGCTATGTTTGTCTCATTTCTGTGCAGTGTTGCATCACGTCTATCATACAATATGTCAGGATTCGTGTCATGCCAGTGGAGGCCTTTCTCCTTGCAGATGCAATTTCGATACATGGAGTTGAACATTAGGTCATTGATCTCACATGATCTTTCTTCATTGCGATGACCATGCCTCTTGCAAAAGTAGACTATCCTTTTAAATAAAGAAGCACTTGCTCGCATTTGTAATTTGCATATCTGTATGAACACACCCATGGCACGAAGCACTGGCAAGTCTGGAGATGCACACACTGAGATTTAAATTATTTATATTTACTTGAAGTAAAAAAAGAAAAGAAAAGAAACAGAAAAAGAGAAGGGAAAATGAGAAGCATGTACAGACTTGTCACTTGAGTGTATGTCCCTGAGTTTGTGGGCAGTCCTGACTCATTATTTAGTCTGTCTGACTGACTAGTCTCAGCCTCAGACTTTGCTTCAGCTTTCTGTGGCTAACTGTGCTGAATCTTTTCAACAGTTGACAGCTGTTTTCAGACATACAGCGTACCATGGACCTACTAGGTCCGTGAGTGTACTAAGGAGTGTCACACACGGCACATCAATTTGGTTTGGTTCGCTTTGGTTCGAACTTCCAAGCCACGGTGTAAATACTGTAAACATGTAAATTTTCACGCATTTTGCACAACCAGAAACTAGTGTGAAAATATTAAAAGCATGCAAATATTTTTTGCTCGTTAGATGTACCACTATGTAATGTTATGATTCCACAGAATTGACAACATGTGAACTCTGTAGACATGAAAAACAACTCATGCGAAAATATCAATTTTTACAGTATGTTCTTGGTGACAAGAATCACTTGACCTCAGAACACCAGGCATACAATTTTAGCTATAAAATTGCAATGAGAACTGAATGCAGACCTCCCAACCATTCTGAATTTGGAGGAAAAGAATATGAATTTTGACCATTCCCAGCTCATGTTTTGAAAGAAGTTTTGCTATTTTCTTGACAATCTTACTGCACACTCCTATGGGAACTGCTCTTTCTTTCCTACTTTTGAGCCACATTGTCCCTATTTTTCAATCAGAACGGTTGGGAGGTCTGTGAATGGTTCCTCAGATTTACTGTTAAAAACCACAGAACGGTTCATAATGAGTGCTCGAAGGTGTCTAGTGCAGCAAAAGGTTGAACCTCTTTGGACTTTACAATGTGTGTGGCCAGTATTTTGATTTGTTTTAGGATTCAAGTAGTGTTTTACAGTATCTTACAGACCACTCAACCCCAGTGCCTTGCAAATGAGGGAAGTTACACTGTGTATACAAACAAGTCCTAGGATAAGAAATGGTAATTTGTCATCTAGGAAATAATGCCTAAAAGTTGTTTTTAGTAAGTGATTGCATTTAGGCCTACCTGTAGGTGGTTTGAATGAGGATATCAGACACATTGAAGAACTTTGGTGTAAGCTCAAGTCCATTTTCAAATGATACGATGATGCTGTATGGATAATCTCTTGTAGCTCATATTGAGTCATATGAACTGTTGTAAGATTTCACTTTTAGGTCTAGGGGTAGGGCCTACATTGTTGCAGAGGTACCGGGTACTGTATACGCTATATATTTCGCGTGGGTTTTATTTTCGCGAATTTCGCGAGTCGGGAGCTATTCGCGAAATTAACAACACACGAAAATATTACCTTCCAAAATGAATCCCTTGCCTTGATGATACGAACATGTCACGGCTTACCGAACAGACCATACTGGCTAAGCTTGTTTACGCACGTCCACGTCTACTTACAAATACTGTAGAGAGCCAATCGCAAGGGGATCACTCGTCAGAAATCTAGCGCGATGGACTAACCACTTCAAAAATGTTGAATTCTAACTTACTACAGTGTAGTTCGCAGAGTTTGGTAAGTTTTTTTCATGCAGTGTATAACTAGTATCATTCTTATTTGCTAGTAAGTTGAAAATTCACACTTTCTTTGCCACTTCATATTTTCTCTGGTCCCCCAATCGCGAATTTAACCACTCGCGAAAATGTGTGACAGCGGCAATTCGCGAAAATTTATGTACGCGAAAATTATAGCGTATACAGTGTACAATGTAGTTGTCTGGACCAAATTGGCCAGACCAAGTCTTTTCCCAATTAGCAGTACAACCAGGTCTTCTAATACACTTCTTCGATACTCACAGAATTATAGATGTACTGTTCATGTCAGTTTCAGTAGTGGCCTGGTGGTAAACGCCCAAAAGGGGTTGGGTGGGAGTGAGTTAACAATTTTGGATGGGATCAGGGTTCAGGGACAAGGTACAGTATACAAAGTTGTTCAAATTGTGCAGGGCCAGGGGGCCCCATTAGTAGGCCAGGGGCTGGGCTCCAAGGACAGAACCCCAGGAGGCAAATATCTGTGAATTTCAAACCTTTCACGCCTTATTGGGCACAACGAAATCTTGGTATTGGAGCATGATTGACATCCCAATATTTTGTCTGTGTGAATGACACTCATGTCATTATTTCCACCAAGATGTATTCTGATCAGATTTGAGCGGACTCATCAGTTGGGGGATTAGGGGATGCAGAGTTATTCATGAGGTGCATTTGGTCTCCTGTGGGGACCTTCAGGCAGGGCCACATAGGGTCCATGCACTGTCAATATCAGTCATCATCTCTCTATCTGGTACAACACTAACAGGTATCTATCATTAGTGAGTAGACATCTGTATATCCTTGCAGGTAGAGAATTGTGTGTTCGGCCCGTGAGGATTGTAAATGTTTGAGAATTTCTATACCTTTAAATTTCAAAAATTCTTCTTGTTAGAAACACACATATAAGTACAATGTACAAACTGTACCTCAAGAATAAAATTGTAGATTCAGGCAGTGCAATCCAAGCAGGACTGCTACTTTTGTTAAGATATATTATTATTATGTCGATGATCTTCATAGCATACTCTTTGTGTAAATCTAAAGTTATTACAGGACCAGATCTGGTTTTTTTTTTTACATCTAGGTAATTTTGCAACATTTTTGATGTTCATTTTACCCAATTTAAACCCACTTTAGAGAGAGATACCCTGTGTATACAAAGCAAAGCAAGGGTTCTTTAAGCCTCCTCTAGCAGCCTCAAGCTGCTTTTCAGCACAGAAAAAGCAGACATAATTCAGAAAAAGAGATCTGATCAAATAAGGTTATGAAATTACCTACAGGGGGTGATTTCAGAGTCTCCTACAAGAGCCTTGGTGTAGGCCTAGATACTTCAGGGTTCTATAAAGCAGCTTTGTTTTGCCGACCTGGATGTCATTATACTGAAAGTCATTGCCAGCTGTGGTGACCAACCACCGGTGATAAACTCAGCACAAATTGTACACTTTCACCGTGCTCAATCACATTTGTGGTTATGTAAGAAATTCAAAATCCCTCGCTTTGTATAGGAGGGGAACTCAGTTACCATGGGAATGAAACCAGTGGGGCTTGCTTGGGCGAAACCAGCTCGAGCGGTTTAAACAGTCAAGAGACCACTTTTTTGAGCAGGCTTTTGAACCTCCTTGAAGAGGCTCTGAAACTCACCCGCAGTATAAACGGGATAAGAGAGCATCAGTGACTTTTATGGAATCTTGTTTAATGAAAGGACTTCATCACCTCAATTCTTTCCCAAAGCACACTTGACTATAAAAAGTCAATGGATTTTTTTTTTTTTTAAATAATGTTGGTGCCTTCTCAGGAGATGTCATGCTTATTGCTGAGGCAGAATCCCTGTGTACCTTTGTAGGATACATATACAATTAGCCATGTGTATCTCTGGATTTTCGGCAGATGTGATGATACTAGAGAGAGTCTTGGAGGGAGAATAGCAGATTGTATGTTCCGTTTGAAGGATTCCTGACCAAAATCCACAGCAGCCCCGTATATGCTCTTTTTTTTTTTTTTTCAAATCCTGGTTCGCACTCTGATGGCTTCAAAACCAATATCTGTGAAAATAATATACTCCCATCTTTCTGCTTCCAGATGCATCCAGTGGAATGTCAAAATATCAGATGCTTTATAGTAATAAAAAAAAAGCCATCTTGTGAAATATTGAAAAAAATGTGGCTTATGTGTGTGAGTAGACTTGACATGAGTCATGTTTGTTATTACATTTGCCCTTTTCTAGTAGAAAGTCGGGTCTTCTGAGAGCTGCTTGTATACTTGTACACCACCAATCAGAACCCTCTCTCTCTCAGTTTAAATTGAGAATATACAGTGTAAAAAACTTTTCACAGAGAGAAAAAAAATGGTAATGTGCAAAGGATACAACTAGCAGTTGCACATAATACACTTGTTGACTCACCAGTAAGGTACATTGTATCTGAGTAGTTAGCAAAAATTAGGTAGGCTTGATTTCTTCCATGGAAAGTTTTTTTTTCTTTTTTTTTTCTCTTTCGTTTTTATGACAACAAAAGCAATGTCCATATGGACAGTGACTTTTGATGTGACATTTAAAAAAAGAATGAAGAGGAAGGCTATTCCTTCTAATGATTGTTTGTGACATGATCACAATTGAACTGTCATTTGACATTAAAAATATTGCAGTGCATACTGACTTAGTTTACAGAGTTTATAGCCTGTTAGACAGCCAATAAAGATCAAAAGCAAAATGAAAGGTACCTGCAAGGCCACATTGAATGCATAGTGTGTGCTGAGCAGTTGCTGTTTATACAATGAAGTATTTCTATGCGATCAATTGTTGGAGTTTCTCCAGTCCTCAGTTCCTCCCCCCTGAATTTTTCTGTACATTTCATAGAGCTTTATAGGTCAGAAATGATGATGAAATGTGAATATGCTTTAGTGTTGTACATCCTGCCTTTATAAAAAATGTGAAAAACAATGAATTGCTTGAATACCACATAAACATCATACATGTATGCCCAGATCTCAGTCCACTGAGGCTGTGTAAACAGCCAGTGGCAGCCAGTTTCCTATAGAATTCCTCAGCATTTTTCCCCATGTTCGAATGAGTAGAAAATCCTCTGGAGGATAATGTTGTATGATTGATGATGCAGTTGCCAAGGCAACCACTGGATCCTGATTTTATTGATCAGTCACAGTTTTACTGTCCCCTCTTGATAAATTGGATTTGACTCTGTCCTGTTCACCCAGCTGTTGTGAAAAGGCATTTATTGGTATGAATCTTTGCCAACTGGCTTATTGTTGTTGGTTTGATTTAAAATTGAACTTCACATGAAAGTGTTTAGACGATGCTTGAATCGATGAAGAAAGTGTAATGAAAGTAAAAAAGAAAACAAAACTTGCAGAAGTTAAATGATTTCTCTGTTTTAAATGTGCCTCCATTTTCAGTAGTAGAGAAACACATCTAACTTGAGACTTTTTGAATGCAAAGCTACTTGAACCACTTGCCAGTAGTTGTGAATTGTATTTTTAGAAGCGAGACAGAAAAATGACAGGCAGCTTTGTAGAACAAACAACAACAACAACAACAAAATGAATAGACATTGACAAACATTTCAAGATGAAATGACCACCTTGTTTCATATCATCATATCAGCAACTTCCTTTGGTGTCTGTAACGATTTCATTTTAAACATTTGTATACTGTACTTTCTTTCTGCATTGTGGCCAGTGATTAGCAGCTTTTTGCTCCTCTTATCTTTGCTGTTACATTTGCTTCTTGGATGCTCTTACTGTGGCGAGGTAACCAGACTAGTAGGTGGTTCCATGACCACAGTGAGATGGCTGTTATGTGGGCTAATTCTGGCATGGTGAATGACAGAACTGGCAACTGGGGTCTTTTCTGGAAGTCATGTAAGGACATGTATGCATGGATATTTGTTTACTCTACTGGGTTGTCAACAAAGTAGGCATGATAGGACATCTTTTGACAGAAAAGGAGGAAAAAAACAAACACCCCACCAACCTTATCAGCCTTGATCTGGCTTCTTGACTGTAGTGGCTACATTGTCTGTTCTTCTGTTGAACATCAAAATAAATCCACATGTAATTTGATATGTTTATAATGTACCAAAATGGGTAATAGAATTTTGATAAGCTATTTACACAGAACAGCAGTACAAACAAACTTCCATGTGCAATTCAAGAGTGAATACCCAGACCTAGTGATCAAATAGCATGAGGAGAGGGATAGAAAAACAAAGCAGACATGCTACTGCAGCAGAGCGGTCTGTCGTGACCTTTCAGATAGCTAGGAATTTTTGATCACCTTTTGGTAACCCAACAGGCAAAGAGAAAGTCTCCAAGTTTGAGACTACACACTATGTGGGGGCGTGGCAAAGTGATATTTGCTTGGTAGCCTCTCTCATCTCAGAACAGGATTAAATGTAATGATGCACTTTAGCGTGCACCAGAAATCCTTGTTGGACTTTTGCCATTCTACATCTCTGCCATGTCAGAGAATGGACCAGAAACAGATTCACATCTCGGGTGAAATGAAATTGCCTTTGAATCCCGTAATGTCAGTCGAAATATCAAACAACATCCGGCATACTTTATTGTCAATATTGAACTTTTGTATTTTTAGCTCTTATTTTCTTTGTCACATGCATTTTGAATTGGTCTGTTTTTTACGGACGGAAAAGAGTAAAATGGAAGAATAAGACTCTTTAATATGTTGAAGAGAGCACATGACAGTTGTCATGGTTACAGGCACAGTGATTCAGAACCATTTCATGCATGGCTGTCAGCGTGAAAATGACAAAGTGCCTACGAAGGATTTGTGCTCTTTTAGGTGCAGTTCCAGGGAGATGTGATGCATGTATATGTTCAAGAGAAGTGGGAATGTGATAACATGACACATCAGAGATGGCTAGATATCCTGTCAAAAAATCCGTAGGAATCCCAACAGGGAAAACCAGTGTATTAATTTTGCTTGTCTAGACATGCACCCGTCGGCCTCCTCATTGCCTCTGAGCAATGATAATGAGCTACATGAAGTTGCTGTTAGTCTACACATACACAGACAGCCTTTTTTTTTCTCAATATGCTGAAGGTACAATGTTCTGGGACCTTAGCCATTATTTACTGTTAGAATTAAAAAGAAGATGCAAGGAGAATTTGTATCCCATAATTCCTGCTGGATTTCCTCCCCCCCCCCCCCCCCCCCCCCCCCCCAGCCAGCATAGCTTCTTGCAAGTAGCTATTTAAGCCAATGTTTCTTGTATGGTATAGCAAAGTGTTATTTTTTTCTACCTCTTCTCTGATCAGACTGTGAAACCAGTTTGAGTTGGACATGTAAGATCTCTGTGACTCGTTAGGCTCGCGGTGAACTCCTGTATTGAGTGTGAATTAAGAGCTGTAGTCATGTGACGTGTCTTCCATCTGGGTCAGGTGACCTTCCACAGCCAACAAGCACAGACTTGTCACTATCCCTCATCAATTGTGACTGATAATACTGATTGGCAGCATATGTTTCTCTCGCAAGCATGTGTGCATAAAGGGTATGGATTATCGACTGTATCGGGTTGTGTCTTCTTCCGTCTACCAGAGATCACTTGTGTGACAGTTTTTTTTTTCCTTTTTTGTTGTTGATAGGTGTAAGAATTTCATGTAGTTGTAGTGGGTGGAGTACCCCATCTGCAAACCAGCTGATAATTCTAAAGATATGACATATTTAAGATACACTAACTCAGAAACATATCTTTTAAAATATATATAATAAACTGTAAAACAGAGATACATGTCCTCTCTTTGACCACCGAATTCATATTCATGCGGTAATATAATGTGCTGATTGAAGGAAGAAAGTTTGAAAACAATCATTGTTGGTAATCTTTGTTTGATATTCAGCTTTATTTTGAGTGGCAATGATCTAAATAGGCATATAATATGTATAATTTGCAATTCAATGTTTTGATACCAATGAAAAAAAAAGTGTGACTGCATGGTGTGAGGGGGCTGCCACTTACAATGTGTATATTGACCAACAAATTCACTCAACATTACTTTATCTAATTTCGTATTCAAATAGCCTGGCTATAACTTTAAAATGCTTGCCAAGTGCAGCATTAACTCAGATGAAAAAGCTGAAAATAGCAAGTACTATATGACCTGTTGTTTATAACTGAGAAATACAGCAAAATCTGCACTACGCTTAGCCACAATCTAAAACGCAATGCCATCCATACAGATTTGAACTAATGTGTGAAAATCCTTTTGCAGTGTTGACTTTTGTTATCCCAAGCATCTTGGTATTGTTTCCACCCAATAGCCCCCATAGGGTGGTTTGTCAACTGGGAGTGTGTCATTGTGCCATTTATTGACAGGCTTTGGACAAGAATGGGCAAGTCTGGAAAATCTTCAAACGACTTCTCCAAGGCCCCAGCCTTGATTATCGTTTGATGTCAGTTGATAAAGGGCTATAAGATAAAGAAGAAAACTACTTATGCTGCACAAAAATCAATTTCCCCCCTTTGAAGCCTTTGTACAAAGCGAACAGTAAATAGCACCATATTTTAAAGAAGCATTAAAACCAATCTTTAGATATTAGTCTCTGTTTCAGACTTTCACATCTGGATTTTGCTTCTACAACATTAGAAAAGTTGTTTTTTTTTTTCTTTTCGTTTACGTTGGTTTAATAGCTTAGGAGACCTGCTGATACAATCCCATGCACAGAGTATTTTTTTTTTCATAGATGTAGATGCAATATAATATTATGATATAAATATGGAGTTTGGGAACATATCTTTATCAAGTATGTTTTCTTCAAACATGAAATTTCTGTGACAGAAAGATTGCAGATATGGTAAAATGTGAAAGATTGTATTTTTGTTTTCATTCAGTGAAAAGATAAAAGTACTTGTATCTATTCTCTGTCTACATATGAAGACAAAGATAATTGAAATGCTTACTGAAAATGATAAGAATCTAATTGGCACAGAGTGATCTATTTTAGAACACAGCCAAGGAATTCATAAATAACCTGCTTTTAGAAACACTGTTTATGATGGTCAGTATAGAAGGTTCATACAATTGAAAAAAAAAATGACAAAATTGATAAAGGGCCCAGGCCATTTTTTTGTTTTGTTTTTTGTAACAAATGTTCCTTAAAGGTGATGTTTTGGTCAGTTACTTTCCCCCCTAATATTCATTATTTTTTTAATGCCCGGTTATTGCTTTGTAACAAAAATTTATTTGATGCATAGAAGTTTCTCTCTCTTTAATCTAGCGTAAAAAAAAGAAAAGAAAAGGTAGTAAAGATGATTTGTGTGCAGGTCAACAGAGAACTTGTGAGGTGGTTACATTATCATCTTAATTTATACATACAGCTGTATGTATGGTAAATTATTTGATCCCACTTTCAGGAAAAGATTTGAAAGCTTGAACAATTTATAAGTTTATTACCGCCATCAAGGATGGTATGTGTTTTTTTTTTCAGCATTGGTTTGTTTTGTGTGTTTGTCTGTCTGTCTGTCTGTTTGCAGATCAAAAAGTTATGAGTATGAATGGATTTGGGAGGAAATTTTTAGGAAAAGTTGATGACAGTAGGAACTGGGGGGGGGGGTGTTTAATAATAATAATAACTTACGAACGACTGGCGATCAGTTCTTGTGCTGAATTATTGAATTTTGATAAGTATAGCACATCAGAACTAATCACCAGTCGCTCGTAAGTCGTTCGTAACTTTACGAACAGGAAAACAGGGCCCTGATGATTAAATTTTCACAGTGATCTGGATCACCATATGGATCCAGGGATTTTTTTTTTTAGTTTTTAAATTTTATCTATTTTTTTGAAGGAGTCTTTATCATTGGTAGGGGCCCATCATTAATGCTAGTTTGTGCAATCCTCAGAACTGTTGGCCAGAAAAGCACAGTGGAAGCAACCACGGCTGGTCGGCAGTGAGGGTACACACTTGTATGTTTGATGGTCAAGGAATCTAATAATGCAGATGATATGAATGTAGTTCTGCCCATATAATGGGAAATCACAATATGGGTGGAAACGAGCTGCTCACCAGAGGTCTGTGCTCTTGGAGCGCTTTTCTAGTCTTTGATATGTAACTGCTACCAATCTCTTTGTTTGATTTTGATATCTGTTAGAGCCAACTTGAACACAGGACAAAATATCACTTTAATCTGATGAGAAATGAGGGTTTGTCACACTTCAACAAATAAACTTGTCTGGTATTCATGTTTCTGAAACACATTCCTGATCCTGATAGTCTCCCCAAATCCTGACTGATATTACAACTGCAAACAGCACAACAGCTGTGTTACCAACTCCTTGTCGATCAAACACACAACTCTCTATAAAGCTTTGAAAGAAATATCTGCAATGAATATCTGCAATGGAAAGAACTTGTTTATGTGCATGTTCCATGGTCAAAGTGAATACATTTTTTTTTGAATTTTTTCCCCCATCATGAATGTTCAAGAGGTCAAACCATTCAGATTACGCTACCAACATGCTCCCTAAATTCAAAACTCAGTTGAAAAAACAACCTCCACTACTATGATTGGTCAAATGTGATATGACAAATGTGTATACGAGGAAAGTTGCTAAATTTGCTAATGGAATTATTATATATAAATAAACAGGTAAATAGATCACTAAATGAATAAATAGATTATATTCAGATAGATACATTGATATAGATGGAGAGCGATGTATTGTTTGTGTGTGTATGTGTGTCTACAAATTAATTATTTGCCATTGTGAATGGAATCAATGTTCCTTGGGTGTTACACGTTTATTTTGTACACTATATTTGAGGTATAAAGCCAGAGGGTACCTTGAGACTGTAATAAGCAAAGTCTAAGATATTGCTACTTTTGAGCTATGACTCTTCAAAAATAATTATGGTGCAATGACTCCATCATCAAACTTCCAGTGCCAGAGGATTTTGTTACATTTTGAAATTGACTGGGCAAGTCTTGGCAAGTTAGAATAGGTCATGAAATAAATATAAATTATCATGCATGTATTTTGATACATGTATCCAGGTCTTGTGTTTTTCTTGTTTTTGCTATGAATCATTATCCGTGTGTTGTTAACGTGGTCTTGGTGTACATCTACGTAATGTAGAAATATATTAAAGAGATAAAGAGATCGATAGATAGAGAGAGAGAGCAGGAGAAATATTGAGCACATGTTTTAAGGTTTGAACGTTTACAATGGCTGTGGGCAACCAAAGGTGGTGAGTTGATGATAACAAAAAAGAAAGGTCCATTTTATATGTTATTTCAACCAACTGTTTGGGAAACAAAGAATTTTAATCTTAAGGTTTGGGGTTATTTCTGAATTTTGTATGATGTATGGATATTCTGCAGTATACAATTGTATGTAAAAGATTCTGAGTGCATAATTGTGATACTGATATTACAAAGAATGATGCATTAATCTTTGGTTATCTGTGATATCTAGACAGCTTTCCAATAGCATTTATCACTTTTGCCTCAGGAGGGCAAAGTGTGTGGGCCCTGTAAAATGACACTCAAAAATAGAAAAGGCTTTCGCTTTGTATATTTTGGTGTGGAGAACTCGTGCCTGGAAACGAGGTTGGCTGTGTATGGATATCAATTTGTTTCCTCTTGGTACGGAGAGCAAAGTTATGCAGGACATGTTACTGCTTGCCTAACGCATGGCTCAATTGTTGTTAGTCTAGCGTGACTGTTTTCACGCTACACAATGGAAAGGCCCCGCCCCCTTTGTGCTTTAATACTCCATGCTTTTCTTTTCTCTGACATTTGGCATGTGTTGTCCTGTACTCTAACTCTTTACCTTTGGCCACAGGTTTGGACCAATCGATAGATGGTGCTTGCGGTCAAAGTACTTTGTCGGTGGCAATTGGGCCAATTGCAGCACTAAAATTGCAGTCTTGTGTTGTGACAGTGCCAGTCAAACATGGTTGCCAAGTCAACCTTTGCTGTTTGGACTACATGATGCCTCTGTCTCAGCTACTAATAAAAGAAGCGTGAAATAAAGTTAAAGCCTCTCAATGTTTGAATGAATTTTCAAGAATTGTAGTCATTGTCAGCTCATTTTTCGTAAGGTCTTGAATCAAAGACTAGCTTGTGTTCCATAAAATGAAAGAAGCCAGTCAGCGCTGCATACACTGCTGTATGTACCGTCTTGAAAATTCTGTAAATGAATTAAATCATTAATAGCAGTACTACCTGTATCTTCACACTAAGACAGGGGAGGGGTTCTGTAGCCTTTAAAGCATTGTATTCAAAGAATAAACTGCTAAGCGTAGAAGCTTGTGTGTACATTATATATATGTTACATACATTATATGAAAATTGCTCAAGTCAAGAAAAATTTAGCTAACATTAATGTGTCAGTTGACAAATTAAGAAACAAAATAAAAGGATTTTTTTCAATATCAGTATATCATGAGTCGGATATATTATGATCATATGACTGTCACTTTTGAGTTTGAGTTTTCTCCACATAATACCGGTAAGTACCGATTAGTCAGGTACCCTTATGGTTGCAGTTCGTTATTTCAAAGGCTCATTATTCTGAAGGTTTGTTAATCCGAAAATGGAAGTATTAAAGGTTTGTTGTTCAGAAGGTTCATTCCGAAGTGTGCACGGACTTAACATTTTCGGATCATTGTGAATGAACCTTACCTCATTTTTGGATTAACAAACCTTCAGAATAATTCCACAAATGTTTGGATTAACAAACCCCTTTTCAATTTGGGATTGACTAACCTCTAGGTATTGGGGAATTCATGTGTCTCAGAATGACATACTTTGGGTATAACGAGCATCACCCACCCCTATTAATAGACCAATTCACTAGCGTATTAAAATTGTATGCATGCCATTTGATCAAAGATCGGTTCCAACAACCAGAAAGCTTGCCTGAGGCTTACCCAAGCTTGCCTTACATAGTGACAGCTAGTTTATGCAAACTGGATTCCAAATATATAAATATATTCATCAGAAACAAATAAGGGGAATAGCCTGTCACTACTTGTATGTCCCCGTGAAATGAACATCCATTATATATTTGAATGCTTATTATAAGAATCGTGAAGCCGTCTGTTGGGTAAGATTGGTAAAAACATCTCCCACGAAAGTGATTGAATTTTTCACCTAGAGCTGATTACTTAGGTACTGTGGTTAATTGGGAAAGTCAGCTCTCACTGACCTGCAATGTTATAGGAAATTACTGTAGATCCAGAGCTTAGATTGCCCCGTCGTCTGGATGTAGAGTACCCTTCTTGCAATGCCCATTGAATTTGATTAGCTTTTACCAAAGCATTGCAAAGTTCTGTACTTTGAGTTTAATAATATAGATGTCTGGTAGGCACTTATTTTGCTGACAACTGTCTTTGGTCTCTGCTTGATTGTGTGAAACCCCACCTGTCAAATGTGTGACAGTCTAAGAGAATTTTTTTCATTATTATTCAAAGAGAATTTTAGAATAAGTGTTAATTCGCGCTGTCTATTATTACCATGCAGAGCAAGGAGTTATCATGTCATAATCCAGCAAGTTAACAACTTGAGTCTACTGTCAGCATCTGATGTAAAGCTGTTGAGTCGGCGTAGGAGGCATTTGTACATGAATTGCATTTTGGGCCTGAAGTTTCCTCCAAGATGGAAAAAAAGTTGGTGCTTTGATACAAAATCATGAAAGGATGGCATTTTTGGCCAAAGTGTAACCGCAAGTTCTATGCTTGTGAAATGTACTGACCTTTTCCAAGTTGGCTTTGGAAAGGTTCCCTTAAATTGACATATGATGAGATGTTGGTGTCCATACATTGAAATGGTCAGAATCTTTTTATCTTCTGATTTGAGTCAAATGTCACACCAGTCCCTTCCTTTTATTCTTTGCTTTCAGTCATAAATTTCTGATAATATTCTTTATTGCCTACTTTTCCTTATAGTCAGTGAGGGTGTGTCATATAAATTGATGAAGAATCAGAGGCAATAGGCATTGATGTATCATTCTTTATGTGACTGCTCTGTCTTGGCTGTGAGACAAAGTTTTCACACTGGCTGTAGGCAAAGTTGACTAATTCACAATGTTTTAAAGGGATCGTATAGTTTTGGTTGAGACCTAATTTCAGGTTTCTAACAATTTTTTGTTTTGTTTTGTGGGATAATGAGAAACCTCTTAAGAAATATGAAAGAGAATGTAATTCCATTTTATTTGATGAAAATTGGTTTTGAAATGGCTGAGATATCCAAAACAGAGCGATTCTAATAAAGTGTGGGACCCTCCTTTTATTACAATCGCTTTGTTTTACTTTGTTTTTGGATGTTTCAGTCATTCCAAACCCGATTTTCATCAAATAAACTTTGGATTCCTCTTAAAATGGTATGCTCTGTACTATTTCATAAGTTTTTTTCTTGGTATCTCACAAAAAGTTAAAAGCCCAATTCTCATCTCCACCAATACTGTACCATCCCTTTAATAGAGCAGTGCAAAAGTACATTTCCATACGAGTGATGTTTGATTCCTGTAGTTGGAAAGAGAAATGTCCAGGCTCCTCTTTGAAATATGTCATAAGTTCTGCCTTTTTATTGTTGCATGTGGACTCAAATAAAGTTAAAACTTGATTGTAGCACATGCAGAGGAACTATTTCTTGGAGATGGCTAAAATTGTTCAAGAAATCACCTTCAAAACTAATGACCAAAGGCCTAAGATGAGTTCTTATCAATGCCATGAATAAGTGTCCCACGCCTGTATTAAATTGACCCGTTGAGGACAAACTGATTTTGCTATTTAACACACATTTCCCACAGACACCTGCCTGAGTTTACTCAGGATGAGTATTCAGCAGTGTTTATAATTAAATGATTTAGTTTAATGTAGTTGATATTATATAATATTCATTTGTTTATCTGTTTGTTATTTATTTGTTTATCTGTTTGTTATTTATTTATTGACTTATTCATAGTGTATTAATTTATTCGTTCTAAAAATACACTGCAGCATGTGCTGTGGAGAACGTTTTATATTTCATATTTAATCCTGCCATATAGTGTTTGATGAACATTTTATTTTCTTTTTATGTGATCTCTATGTACCTGTATGTTTTGACATTACTAGAGAATGTAGTAAGTTTTTAAGACTCTCTCAACTGTTTTTTTTTTCTCTAGAACTCTGCTAAGTTTGTGATACATCAGAAGAATCAGTGGCAGTTTGAATTGATAATGATATCATCTTGATATTTAAATGCATATATCTTTATTAATTTGTTTATTGGTTTTGTTATAATCTACATTTTCATTCATTCTCAAAAATTGCATGACTTGGAATGGTTAAGGAATACAGAAGCTAGTTAATGTGTGTTACTTGTGCAGTGTACAAATAAATGGAATTTCTGCATGAAGCTCATGTGAATAACATAAAATTCATTAATGTGCTGGTACAGAGCATATGTTTCATGTCTAATCCTCTCATTGTGTGTGATAAATATATAGTTTTTCTGACATTTATATGTTTTGATGGTATCAGACAACCTAGTTAGATTGTAAGACTGCAAGTCTATCTACTCTTCTTGTTTTGTCTCCAGCAACCTGCTAAGTTTGTGATGCATGTAGGCCCTGCTTCCTCCACACACACTTGAAGAGGTCGTAGCTAGGACCCCTTGACCGTAGGAAAGGTCCATGTGTAGGAAGGTCTATCATACGGGCTAGCTGTGCTTGTAACGGAGAGGTTACACTTACAGTAGGTCTAGCACACCACCATAGCTACAGTAGGAATGGTGAAGGGTGAGGGTTCACGCCCCAGTGTGCAGTAAGTCCTCCAACAACAGGCTGTATCCTCGCTCACTCCTCGTCCAGGTATGCCTCCAGCACTGCATGTCGACATTAATTCCTGTACTAACTTCTTAAAGAGCTCCATCTGTGGAACGCCAACAGCAAAAATATCATGTTGTAGCCACCCACCATTACTTCAGTGCCAGACCCATCGAGACTAAACATTGCCGTCATACAAATTTTACATACATGTATCTGATATCATTCCACTTCCTCAATATTGCTTGGAGGACAGCAATTTTAGAAATAGATTGTTGTAATTATGGTACATGTATTTCTTGGTTTTCAAATAAAACAATATTATACACAAAAGTTGTCTATTGCAAGGAGACACATGAAAAATCATCTTTTTAAAATCATTGTCTTCCTAAAGGCAAAGACATTGTGCAGTAACAGTGCAGAAACAAAGCAAAATCACTTTATTGTAAAAGGGATGAGATAGATACACATGTATATGCACACATAGAAACATCTGACAGTATGAATATTCAATCAACAGAGTAGTGACCACCCAATATGGTGATCTTTGATCTACATTATATTTTCCCTCAGTTTATTAAAAGGTTATGATGTCTCTTGTGTACAAATTAGTTTGCTTTGTTCTTGCAGTATGTAATCAATGTCTTTTCCTGAAGAGACAATAATTCTTGCCATGTCTTTGCTGAAGATCTCAAATTATCTTCCCTGGAAAAAATGAATCTGGTTTCTATCTTTTTTTCTTTCTTTTTTGTATATACTGGTCAAGAAATGGAATTTATTCTTTTTTTAGCTGATTTAAAAAAAATAGATAAATCCCAAAAGGAATGCTAGGTACAAAATTGTAAGTTTGCTGGTTTTGAAGTCCCTTCATATAGAAATAGTCTTGGTGAAATGTTGTACCTCATCACTTTCTCTTTATTGACTTTTAATGCTCAATTCATACATTTATAAGTGGTTTGCTGTGTTAGTGTCTGTGGCTGTAGTCAAGGAAATTTCTATTTATAGCAATGCTCCCTTTATAGTAATGTTTCCTTTATATTGCAATTTTCGAATATTGTCAGAGCTGCAGCAGGGTCGAAACTAAAGCTGTTTTTCCTGCCTAATAGTTTAGTCATGTGTCAATATGAACCTAACGTGCCATATTTGGCATGACAATCAAGCAATATGGGAAAAAAATCCCTCTCAACTGACTTGAATACAAACATAGTTAGAGGTCAAGTGTTGATACTACGGATGGAGCTTTCGATACTGTTCAACTCCAGCATATCAGATCATAGCTCTTAGATACTCCCATATATACTAACATTTGCATGTATCCCATTGTATCATGTATCATCCGATGTTGTATATGGCCTCGAAGCTAATTTCAGATTTAATACATGTAGTTATAATAAAGGTAAGAATAAAAAAACAAACAAACAGCAGAAGTGTCAGGAAAATGAAAAGCAAAGTGTACACAATTGTATCAAGTCTGAACAACAGCTTTTTAGCTTATGACAAAATTACGATAAATACTGATATAGTCAGGTATGTTAGCTTTTTTTTTCATTATTTCTACTGCAGATCCCTGATGGGTAATCCCAATTCCTATTTTTTGTCTCAGGTTACTCATTTCGTGTTAAAATCCAACCCTAATAGCATGTGCACCATTTTGTAAAACTTTCTGTTGTTACATCATTAACAATCAGATTTTTTTTTTTCTATTCCTGTGCTGCTAATGTCCTGTGAATGAAAGTTTTCACAGAGTCATTATTCTCCATGGAATATTTTGTATTTTAGTTTGGCATGCACTCCGATAGACTTTACTGATTATCATAGTTTTGCATGATTTATTTTGTTCTTGTAGTCAATTTTATAGAGCTACCTTGGTTCAGGTGCATTCCATCATATGTTTTGGAATAGACTAAACATCAAGTGAAAACTGCAATCCTTGCTGTTTAGTCAGTGCAGTTCTTAACTTTTACGGCTGTTTTGCCTATCTTCAAGATTGTATTCATTGTAAGAATTATTGTGAAATTAGGTGTCAATGGTTCATTTCCTGGGAAAGAACACAGAAGAATTAGTTTGAATATATCATATACATTGTATGTAAAATTTCAGATTGTAAGATATTAGGTAATTTCACACTCTCATCACTTTGTTTATAATATTTTTTTTCTTGAGCGATAATTTTTGTTGTTGTTGATAAGATAGGGTTGTAGAATTATGATTCTGAATGCCTGTTAAGGAGTTATTAGGAAATCTGAATAAATGTTACATACATTTACATGCAATTATTCAAAGTTTAACTGGTAGTTCTAGATTTACAATACCCTATCTCTGTCTGCATAATTGTATTTCATCATTGTAAAAATATGGCAGAGGTCATTGATCAATGAAGAGAGTATAGCTAAACAGAACCAGTGAGATGCCTGCAAAGCATCAATGTAATGGATCATGTTCGTTCGTCACCTGACAGAACAATAGGTAACATTCAATTGTACAATAGATTGATGAAGGAACAAATTTCAATAGAGCATTGGTCATGGAAGTACTTTTTCAGTTCTTTTTTGTAATGCAGAAATATTGTTGCAACTTTATTCGTGATTATCATTTTATTTGCTTTTGTTTTTATCAACATGTGTATGTATTATGTACAAATTCATTTATAGATTTCATGCTTTTTTTTTTGTACCAAACAGAGCAAAAATTTCAAGTGTAGAATTTTCTAGTACTTCTTCTACCAATCTGGTAGTGCTCACAAGTCAACAGGAAATGAAATGAAGTCAACACACTATGTTGGCATTATATGATATACATATCATTATGATGGGATATTATATTATGTCGAGCACCAGTCATGCGTATTCCCTGAATATCTCAGAGAAATTTGAAACCTCTGATGCTTGCATGTCAGAAGGACAGATTAATGTGGTCCTGACTTTAAATGAGTGATGATACCTGTGTTTGTGTTGTTGTTTATTACATACGCTGTACATGGTATCTTTGAAAGATCAAAGCTTACTTTCTTTCTCTTTCTCTCTCTGTTTCTTTCTTTTTTGTGCATTCTTTTTAATACACCCTGTGGATCTATAGATTTTCTTTATATGTATTTGATATTATAATACCAATGCTACAGTAATCTTTCATTCTGTTGAACATACATTCCCGACCCTTCCCCCCCCCCAAAAAAAAGTGCACAATTAGTTACTCATCTTCTTGTATCACCAAAATATATCATACTCTATACTGTAACAAATACATGTTGTGACTTCAAAAAACAAAACAAAACAAAAACAAAACCATTAAATACTAGTTGACTGTGCAGATGTGTAGGCAGGTCACAATGATAAAAAAAAATTCCTCAAAAGTAAGAAAAAAGAAAATTATTCCAAGTGAACAGTGCTCCCCAAGCAGCAGGCAGGTGAAAATCGAGGAGAAATCAGACAATAAGACAAGGCTGTTTGAGTGTCAGAATCATTCAATATCTGTCCTTTAGGCTGTTAAAACCTGCCCTTCTGATCACATGTCTTTGTTGACATCTATTTTTGAAATAGTCTTTATTTGCCTATTACATTTCAAGCATACGGAATTCCTTTTGTATCCACTTTACCGGAAGATGATGGCTTTTCTGTCAAGTGATGTACTATTAAAGCACATTAGCTCTTCAACATGCAATGAACAGATTTTAAGTGGAAAAGGTCTCTCTTAAGAAATTATCAAGCTGTTGACATTCAAAACCAAAATGAGAGAGAAGTGAAATGTAGTTACGACCCAGGTGAGTAACATCACAGCCATATATCTGCCAAGCTTGATTGGTGTATCCAAAGGGCACCATTGTTCATTGACTGGCACCTATTCAGCTAAGGTATACTCCTCCTGATACTTTTCCAATTGTGATAAAGTTTTAAAATTGATGTGTTTCCATCATTATTCTCTGCTTTGATTCAAGATGACCTTTCCATTATGGTGAATTTCATTGATTCTTCCAGGAAATGTGATTTTTCCTTGAGTTCATTGTCTGATCAGTCAAAGTAGGTCCGTATGTCTGTTGAGTTTATTCTTTCATGGTATGTTTATTAAGTCTTTGTATGAATTATCCATCAATCAAATCTGTGATTATTCTTCTTCCCATAATGTTTTTCACTCTAGGTACGACCAAAGCCCAAGTTTCTTGACCTACTCCTGTCTGTTGGAGCAAGAGGGAATACCTTTACTGCCAAAGAAGTAAGTAGAAAAGGTGGTAGAGAATGAGTGAAGTAAATAAAAAAGAATAGAAAAGGAATTAGAAACAGCAGTGCTTTTTTTTCTTTTTCCTCTTGTGAAACATGGACAAATCTCTCAGATTGATCTTTTCTGAAGTCTTTTACCTTGGTCTGCTGATTTTTGCCTATATCTCTAAGGCATATTTCTAAGACTGCATCAATCTGTGAATCCACTCTTGCTCTGTTTCCATGGTGACAATTGCAGTGGCCTGGGTAAGTTTATTGCTCGTGCTCATACACGCCAGACATGAAAAGATGAAACGCACAATGCCAGTGTATCCCCCCCCCTCCTTTTTAGCTTATAGCACACGAGAATCTCTGCTTGGAATTCTGGGTAGTGGTAGGTGTACAATAGAAACCGGAGAAAGATACCTCAAAATTGCTTCCATTTAGACTTCAAAAGCATTTGTCACCATGCTCTCTGCTTGCATACAGCAAAGAGTTACTAATATTTATGAATACATAGCTTCAGCACTCGAGCCAGGAATTGGTCATGAAAGGGATTGACAACTACTGATAGATAAACTTCATGGTATATTGCCCTCAGATGTACTCTGCAGGGTATTCATCTATCCATCGGTGGCCTTCCTTTCCCATAATCTATCTCTCTCCTACAAAGCAATCTATTCTTTCTCCCGGCACTTCATTTCTTCTCCTGCCCAGCCTCACAGTACCGTTTTCTCCCATCTTCCATTTACACCTTCCGTAAATTGCCTTAATATGCTTTTATTATACCACCTCCTCCCCCCCCCCCCCAAATTCCACTGATATGTATTTTTGTAAAAACCCCGCTATAACACCCTCCTGTATTTTGAACTCTCTTGCGGTTTCACTCCCAAAGAAACACAAATGCATGTTATGGAAATTTATGCATGCATGTTGTCATTTCCCACAGTGAGTCTCATCCCGTCTGCAACATCCCATTTGTCATATATCGGTTGTGTCATCTATCTTGCCTTCATTTACACACCCCTGCACCCCACCCCAATCCAACCCCCCCAAACAGCCATGATGTTTCCTGTTCTTTTGTCATCCTTGGCCCACCTCTATGTCCTCAGATTGTGATGCTGATAGTGTCATCTTGTGCGGTATCAATCTTAACGGGCTCACTCCTTCTTTGCCTTCTGCACTCCATTCAGTGCTCTCTCATCGCCCTCCTCCTCCTCCTGCCGTCCCTGTCGACACCTGCACACAAGTACCTCCCTTCCAAGTACCTATCTCCCCCCTCCCCACCATTGTCTCTTTGTCTTCCTGTACCAACCTCCAGGCGACATGCCAAAGTATGAGCATATTTACCTCCAGCCATGTCCCTCTTTTATGTCTCTCACTTCCCGTTTAATAAGTCATCTAGGCATTACCCATGTTTTAACCCCCATCCTTCCGCAACCAGCCACCCTCCTCCCCCCTTACACACACAGCCCCAGCTCCTTTGTCCGAGCGTTCTCTCTCCCTTTGTTTCTCCTTCTCATCTTGTCTCCCTCTCTCCCTTTCTCTCTCTCTCCCTTTTGCAATCAAGGCAAATTAGTCAGTGTGATGGAGTTGCCATTGTTGAGATTCCAGGTAAGATGATGATTCAGGATTCTCAACCAGGATATGGAGACCAGGATGCGTTTTTTTTTTTCTCTCCCAGGCACGCGCTGCACGAGCACATTTTGTTTTGACTGACATGATGCGGAGTACTACTCCCCATCCTGGAGTTTGCCCGACGCAAGACGTGCAGTTATTACCATCTAGACGCTTTCTGCGAAAGATTCTCGAATCAGAAACGAGACAGAATGCAAAGTCATAAATCATAGAAAAAAACTCTAATAAGATTACCCGGTGACAGTGATAGTGATGATAACCCCACCCCCCCCAAAAAAAAAAAAAACAAAACAAAACAAAACAAAACAAAACACACACACAAAAAAAAAACTAGCATTGATGTTTACAAATTCCTTCCATTTGTGATACATTGTAGAAGTAGTTTGTAAGATGTTCTATTCAGCAGATAAAGAAAGAGAAGTTATTTTGAGTGAAAGCAAAGAATCAGAAACTATTTATAGCCCAGTTAAAACATCAGAAATTTGGACAAATTTTGGCACAATGACAACAGGATTGTCACCAAGCCAATTAGCACAGGGTCCCACGGGCATTTCAAATCAGTTCTAATGACCTCACTCTCTATCAAGTCTCATTGTTTATATATAATGTCACCAGTATCTCATTTCTTAGGAGATTCTTTTTCTCTCTCTCTCTCTCTTTCTCTCTGTCACCCATGGTGAGATATGTGGAGGGCATATTTTCTCGCATATTTTCCAAGACCAGTGAGTCAGTGGGTCACCTGAACTTTTCTGCTTTCTCTCAGATTTTCATAAACAGCCTCTTGCAGGTGTGTACATTGCTCTCACTCAAAGCAGTCTTTTCTTTGCAATAAAGTGTAGTAATGTTGTGTAACTTGATGAATAAAGATGTAGATAAAAACACAGAAATGACAAAGATATGGAGGAGGAATATTGCAGATGTAGATTAGAACATCATATTGTCGCATCATCTTCATTGTTCGACTTTTGACGAGTATATGTTTGAAGTTCCTATCTCTTTCTCCTTCTTGGCTGTTGCATGAAACACCAGGTCCTGTCATATCTTATCAAGTACATCAGTTCCCGACAGCTTTATGACCCCCTGGACCCCAAGAAGGTGTTTTGCAAGTCGGACCCGCTTGGTGATGTCTTCAATGTCCCCTACTTCACCATCAAGGATGCCAAGTGAGTGCTTCGAATAGCTGCTGATTGCAGTTCTGATATCCAGGTTTAACTTCACCCCCCCCCCCCCCCCCAAAAAAAAAAAAAACCAACAACAACAACAACAACAACAACAACAACAACTACAAACAAACAAACAAACAAAACAAGCTAGCAAGCAAACAAACAAAACAAGCTAGCAAGCAAACAAACAAACAAACAGCGACACAAACATAAAGGAGACAAAATAAACAAACCTCAAACCAACATCAAGAGAAAAGAAATCAGAGCCACACATATATGTATTTCATAAAAGTGGCATTGTTTCTGTTTCTCTGGCATTGACAACATGTCCAAGATAACCCCCTCCATGTTTTGGTTTGATTCGTTTACTTTAATAGCAATTTATCTTTTGTAGTCGTGTAGTTGTTGCATTTTGAAAATTAGTGTAGGGTGAACTGCTGTGGGCTCATTGGGGTTATGGATGCGTATTAAACATTTCATATTCCGGTAATTTCATATTTTCAAACTTTGTAGAAGTCAGATGCAACTTGTACAAACTAAACTATAGATGTGTTTGATTGCAAAGGTTCAGTTAAAATTTGATGGCATGCATCCAAAACAGAGTCGTTATCAAGTGCAGGCAGACATTAAAGGTGGTAGCACATATATGCAAAACATCGCGAGCAGTCTTGAAAAGAAGTGAACGTTATGTTGTTTCAGATAATTGCTCAAGTGATGAACATGATCACAACAATCTCTTCATTGTCACAAGAGGACGTTTCTTGACATAATGCGGCAGGCCCTCTCATTGCATGGCAAAATGGGAAACATGTCAAGCATGTGAAACGGAAGGAAAATAGAAAAAGTCTGTAGAGATTATCTCCTTGGTATATTGAGTGCAGGTGAGGTCAAGCTGAAAATTGACACCTGACATGCTGACAGTATCAGATCCCATCTTGTGACAAAATGTGGCGGATATTGGTTTGGGCGGGCAGGCGAGAGGTGTCCGCAGCACTGCACCTTTGAGACAGGCACGCGATGACCTCTCTCTGGCACCGAACATGAACCCCAGGGGTTTGCAAATATAGAAATGGCCCAAGACACATTGGCTATTGGCAAGGAAACCAACAATATTTTGGGAAAGTTTGCGCAATCGAGAGCTGTGGCCAGGTGTCGAGTTTTGCTTACTTTGGAACGTGGGCAGGGCAGTGACTATCACTGGCCACTCACATTTCGCTGCAGTCGACTCAAAGAGTTGTCTCCACAAAAATTTTGCTTGCCAGTTAAAGTTCTGTAGAAAATGGAAAGGATGTGAGATCATAAATTTCTTGTGCTTTTTTGTATTTATGAGGGGGAGGGATGGAAATGTGACCTTTGAATCCCAGAAAGAACAAAACAACAACAACAGAACCAAGCAACAAAGTTTCAAGACCAAAATACATTTGTTTACCATGAGCACTGACACTGTTTTTCACAGTGCTCTCTTACAAGAATTTGGTTTTGATTTCATTTGTAAACAAGAGATGTGCTTCAAAAAAAGGGCTTGTGGATGATTGATCTTCATGCAATTTTTAGAAGAGCTGTATTTGTGATGTTATTTTTAGGTTTCAGTGTTATCAGTGCAGCATAGTATTTGTTTTCTTGCTTGGCCAAATCACGTTTTATGGTGTTTGGGTGATACTATGCTCAAATTAAAACAAACACTATTCAATCATTGTATCAAATACCTACATTGCAATGCTGCTTGATGAACCTTGTTTGTGACATCATCACCTGTGAAAGGGGAAGTATAACAACATGAATATATCAGGCAGCCTCTGTCGCAAATGCTGTCTGTTGCAAAAAAAGAGGAAAAAGAAGAAGAAAAAGAAAGCATCTGAATTGGTAAAGATTATCAAAGGGAAATTAGATTACTACCTAGGTATCCTATCCTTGTTATTTGAGTGGCATAGGGCTACACGTATTGTACTTTATAATTTTTTATGCAAAAGACTAATTGTCTGCAAATTGTATAACTTTCATGTTTTATGCTTTTAAAAAGGTCCTCACCAAAAAATGATACTCCACACAACAGATGAATACATCTCATCTTATGAGTCATTTTCACCTATTCATTGTTTTGTTACGACTGATAAACTACAACTGATAAACTGAAATGACTTATTTTTCCCCCGCATTGCTTCTTTGTTGTGGCGTGCTCCTGTGCCTCCGCGGACAGGCGGCTATTGTTTGAGAACATGACGGTGCTGCACAAACCACCCGAGGTGGCCAGCATACAGCGAAGCCACACCCTGCCCGAGCCCATCAAGGACTGCTACATCACCTTCCGCAACAACAGGGAGGCAAGCCAACCACCAACTATGTCATATTTTAAATTTTATCATCCATAAATCACCTTCTCTGGACTGTTAACAAGAAATGGAGGGAGGGGGACAGCTAGTATATTGTGGGATAGACCATTTCTTTCTGACACCATTTTTGAAGTATGTACAAAAGAAATATACTTTTCATTAGATGGCCATACAGAAAGATTTGTTAACATTTTATACACATGAGTTTTTGACAACAAGGTGTGATGAACCCCCCCCCCAAAAAAAAAAAATGATAATAAAAAGACTACTCTATTGTTTTCTATGGTGTAGACAAAGGCATTAAGGTCATTACTGAAAAGAAGAAGAAGATATTTGGTTTTGAGTTACATTGTTACCTGCAATAGATATAATTACTTTGAGGCAGTATGAATTTATCAGAAATAAAACTGATGCTAATTTGAGACACATTATCTTTGCTGCAGTGCTCTTCATTTCACAATTATGATGATGTAATTATTGTTAGCAATGAAGTTCTTTGCTTGCACATGGCAAAAGTGTGTGTATGTGTGTGTGTTTTTTAAAGCCATGATTGAATTATGTTTTCCTGTTGTTTTCCTGTGTCCCGTTTAGCACACACAGGAATGTGCCCCGCCCACCTCATTCTCCCTGTCCCAGCCCTACATCCTCCCACCACCCAGAAACACCGGCTGCCTCACCGCCTCCGTCAACGTCACAGGCTCCCTCCTCAGTGGCAAGGTTCTCATGTCGACCGGCGCGGACGAGCCAGACTGTGTGAGCAAGTCGGCTGCAGACTTCAAGCCGGTTGGAATCACGTTGGATACATTAGTGGAGACCAGGGAAGGTATGGATCTAGTCTTTGTTGGGTTGGCTTGTTCCTTTGATTATCTTTTTGTTTATGTTCCCACACACATAGAACACATTTGGAAAGTTGAGAAATATGTGAACATTGACTTCATCGGTTTTTACACATTTGTCTTTAGACACCTTATTGATAGTTCTTTATTTTTTATCTGATCAAGAACGTAAGAAGCACACTCATGGAGGTTACGTACAAGACAAGTCCAACAATTTTTTTTTTTTTGGGGGGGGGGGGGGTCAGTTCTGTTTTTCTATGCGTGTTCCATTGATTACAAATCTCATCTCTGAATATGGTGAAGGATAACGCACAGGACCTTCACCATTGTAAATGAATGTCTCTTTCTCTCATTGCGAGTGTGGTTTCACTACTCTGATGCCTGCCAAGGTCTAAATCAGCAAAGTGCGTTCCTTTGCATCAATAAAAAGAGCGAAACTGCCACTGAACATGCCTGCCATAAAATGGTACCATAAAGATGGGGTGGGGGGGGGGGGATGAGAGGCTGTGAGAGTAAAACATACACAGTTTCACAGGTACCAAATATGGAGTAATGGCTAAAGGCTTGATAGATACGTTTGATTGTGACATTACATTGTTGCAGCTTGTGCAGAGCTGCAAACTCTCCATAATTCCACAGGAGACTCTGTGGAAACTTATTTCTTAATGTCCTGACAAAAGAATTATAAACCTTTGCAGCATGAAATTTTTGTGAATTTGAGCCTATGGCCTTTCGCATGTTGCCGACCATGACAAATTATGATTTTACTATACGTACTGATAATACAGTGATGTTTTCAACACATTATGCTGGGCGACATAAAACATATGCAACTGAATGCACATCACTAGACACGCTAGCACAGCAGTGGTACAAATGTACAAGTTGTCTATACTTATACGGTGTACAACATTGTTCTACCATTCAGTGCGTTGTGGAGACAAAAACTTCTGCATGCATTTTACTTTTATAAATCTTGGCTCCTCGTGAAATTAGCTGAAAGTTTCATGCACATGAAAATTTCTTATTTACAATACCTTCTCCCCCACCCTGCTTGATATTTTTGCATATTGCAATTTGAGATGCATGTAATGTAAAAGTATCTCCCACATTGCTCTTTGGATCTCCCTAATTTTGAATAGTAAATGTAGCAATATTTCCACTTGTTGCCGGGGTAAGGCATAGCTACAGTTTCTGTCAAAGCAAGCAGTGGTGCTGAGGTACCAAAATCCATCCCGAAAAAACCGATGTTCGTGTAAGAGTATGATCCAATAACAGTGCATAACATATAAGTATATATTTAAGTAATTTCTTATATAGTCGATATCTAGTCATGAACTACTCAGAGCGCTCGCTGCTCTCTCCAGCATAATGTTAAAGAAAATATAGGAAATGGATAAAGTACAAAAATAAAACAATACATTACAGAGCAACGCACTACAATACAATATAGTACATTAGCAGTAACTAAGAAGAAAAGAAGAAAAATATTATATTAAAAAAAAACCTGATTATATGATTGAGGAAAAAGATATGCCTCAACATGTCTGTGAAAAGTATCTAGGCTGTGCATGTTGCGAACATTATAAGCTATAGAAATGCATTTTTGATATCTAGGGGTAAATTCTTTTGATGATGATTCAGAACGCACAAAGACATGTGACTCTGTACATAGGCCTCATGAATCATTTTGCTGGCTGCAATGTCTTTTTAATGACCAGACCAATGTAAACACCATTAATCTCAAATAATTGAGATTGATTGGACGGGAAGAGAAAAAAAAAGGACTTTCGCCAGCACAATATTTGGAACACACATGAGTTTGGTCTGCTTTCACAGCAGTGGAGGGATCTACGTGTGTAAATGGCACGAAGACTTTTAAGATTGTTTGACCAGGGCGAGGTTGAATAGACTTGCAGTACCAAAAACAAGTAACATTCCCACTAGTGATGTTGTATCCAAGTATTACACATTGGATTGGCTAGCGCTGCTGTGACGTCTCCAGAGAAGAAGTTTCTTCATTGCTGTTATGGCAGTAAGATGCTACATGTTTGTGCATGCCCACATTGGCACCAGCTCTGTACTACTGTGCTCGAGTTGACCAGCTGAAATGTGCCCCAGAAGTTTTGCATTGAAGTTTGCTACTGATACAGTAGTCGGTGACAAGTACGGACTTGCTTCTGATCCTTATGACTCTTTGAACTTCACGAAGTAGAAATGTACTTGTGAGATAACTTCCTTGCTTTTAAAACCATTACGGAAGAATGGCCTCATATGTATGGTTTGGTTGTTGGATTCTTCAATGAAAGTCAAACAGTTGATTTAGATAATTTGAAGAGAAGAATGTAAATTACTCCTTCATTTGCAATCTTGTTTGGACCTGTACTCTGTGACATCAAAACGTAGTCATTACAACTCGAGGGAATCCTTACATTAGCAAGATTTTCCACAAAGTTGCCAACTTGATATGGCAAAACAGTGATTGAAGTTGCTCATCAGTGATTCATGTCGAGAATGAGTCTGAAACCAAATCACAACTTTGTGCATCTTCAGGAGGTGTGGATGAGCAGACGCTGGCATCTCGGTGACTCCGCCCGCATCCAGGCCGTGCTCGGAGGACAACGCCCCCAGCTTGGCTCCCTGTCGGAGAGCAATCAGAGCACCGCCCTCGCGGGCAGCGCTGGGCGAGTGCGGAGGAGGAAGAAGTACCCCAAGCGGAGGCTGAACAATAGGCTTAATGGTGAGTTTGTCATGGGCTTGTCATATAAACGTTGAAAAGTACCAACAGTGGAGAAATGCAGTGCCTTACAGACAGGTTTGTTTATGACAACTGTAGATCATTCATATAGTATATTTTAACAGGATATTTTTTTTTTTAGGGGGGGGAGGGGGAGGTCATGTTATTTCATGGGTGATATGTGCTTTGCTGATGTTTTAACTACTCCCTAAATATAAAGAACAAAGATGACTGATCTCCTTTTCAGACTTATGTCAAGATTCAAGAAAATTTGTGATAATAAATGCAGTACATGTAACTTGGACCTATTGCAAGTGTCTGGATGAAAGAGGCCCTATATAAAGGAACAGAGGAGATTTTACAAGGCTGCTGTCGAGATAGTACTGAATCCGGGTCTAGCAAGTTGAAAGACAGGCAACCAACAAAGATTACATTGTGTGGTGCTGTAGGAAAATTAGTGTAAATTGATCTTCAGATGAGCATAATTTTGTTTGGGCAACAAAACATATCTTAAAAATGTAAAATGTTCGTGAAAGAAAAAAAAATTGAAAAAAAAACACAAAACAAAAAACACCAAACCCTTGCAACCTAAGACTCTCCTTTTGCATGCTGTGGTGGCTTCAGTTTGGGAGGTAAGACAACTTGGATTTGGATAGGACATCACTTAACTGATTATCTGACTGTCACCAAAAAATTTTTCTGCCAAATGTTTATGTAGAAGCCCTTGTCACCCCAGTGATGATAACAATGATTTTTATCATGGGTCTTTGCAGTCATGAAATACATGAGCTGCAAGTTAAGTGCTCCTTATCCAAACATTTGTTTGCAGTGGTGTAAACCCCTTGTGTGCCACATTATTCTGAGACCACAGAACGTGAGCCCTTTCGAAAAAAGATTCTGTGTCAAATCCATGTACATCTTTATAAAAATGTTTATGCTATGTAGTAATAATGCAGTTCAGCAAAAGTTTGAGAGAAAATTGCAAGCTTTGCTGTGATGTGACTTTTAGGATAAAGCTGTGACTAGTTTTCTTACAAATGGCCAGTCTTCAAGACAAAGCCCACGAACAGGCTGCAAAATTATATTCTAGGTTGTGATTTCATGTACTTTCTTAAATAGGTCTGAGAGGCATGACTTTTTGAAGACACAATTTCTACAGAAAATCTGAATTTACTTGAAAAATCCGCATGAACCCTGCTTTTTAGTCACCATGCCCTGCAAGCTATGTGAGGAGTGGAATTGTGCGTGACGCTTTCATCGTACTTTGGATGTTTGTGAATTATTGATTGGTTTGTGCGTGATGGTGCATTTGAGCAAAATAGCGAAGTTGGCAAGCCGTTAAGTGAGTATGCAAAGATGGCACACAAAGTTTTAAAGCTCTCATCTATTTATGAACATTTTGGATGTGTCCTAGAAGACTAAAGTCCTTTTAGCTTTAAAAGACATTTCAAAAAGTAAAGATATCACATCTGTAATTATGTTGCAATGTATTGTCATTTTGTAAAATTTTATGAACATATAGACATTGAACTGTGCAGGAACTGTGCAGGAGTGGGAAGATACCTTGTAGTAATTGTAGAATTTACAAAAGAAATATAGAGCTATCCATGTAAGGTGATTTATATGCTGAAGTGCATAAAGCATGAACTATACTAGTAATCCACATCTATGTCAGAATTTTAGATTTGTGATTACAGATAACCAATAAGAGTTGTGTATTGCAGTCACACCTGGGGGGCTAAAATTATTTGATACATTACAGGAATCAGTATAAAAAACATTTTTATTATAACAGAAGGTGTAGACCCCCCCCAAAAAAAAAAACCAAAAAAAAAAAAACCAAAACAAAAACAAAACAAAACAAAACAAAACAAAACAAGAAACAACAACAAAAAACAGCTACACACAGGGACTTTTGCAGCCAGAAAAAACAACAACAACAACCATAGGAAGCATCAATATGTTAATTATGTACATCAGTGTTCATTTTGTAAGAGGTTGTAGGTATCCTCATGTAAAAAGTTTATACTTGTAATGGCTCATGAGGGAACAGACACATATAAGGGGAGGGATATGCATGCACACAGTTTAGCATCTCATTTCTACTTTCTTTTCCTGCTTCCTCTGCATGTAATATGTTTGTTTTTGTTTTTATTTCATTTTCTTTTTTTTCTTTTTTTTTTTTGGGGGGGGGGTTGTCTCTGAATATTTCCCCCATGGTTATAGTGACATCATTTGGGTTAAGTGCGCACCCAGAGGGTCGATCTTGAGATGGTGGAATGTAATGTGATGTAGGCAGAATGAAGACATTCAATCTGGGGGATGTAGAAGTGCCAGAAACAGGCTTCTGTGGACATTATGGAATGTGTTGGTCATATCAAGTATTGGTGTCGGACTATTCCACACAGTGCCTTTTGCTAATCTTGCATGATGAAAAAGGCACATGAGTCACTCTGAGTTCACTTAAAGTGAGAATTCATTCAATATCCGATTAGGAAATAATGGAGTGCATAGGTGAGTACAAGTACTGTTGCTTGTTTGCCTGCAATAGCATGAAATTGATGGGTTTGTTTATTTGTGTCTTTCCTGTATGGTTCATGTTTTGAAGCCAACCCCCCCCCCCCCCCCCAAGTTTTTAATTTCTAGTTTCAGGAGACCACAAATATGTTGTTGTTGTTACTCTGGAAGGTAGCTCTGAAATGCATATTCGACGTAGGTGACAAATGGCGGACACTGCTTCATAACCTGGTAGCTGTGTGTTGTGAAGGTTGGCCTGACTCGGACATATGGGGAATCCCGGTAACAAATTGTTTACAGCTTTATACATAGCCTACACGCAACCGAAGAATCTTGACTGTTGTCGACTAGCGAATGTTTTGATGCATGCATTTGCTAACGGGTAATTTTGTTCCTCTGCAGGCCTGCGCAGATTGTGGTTTTCAAATGTACAGTGGTGGCCAGCAAATAGATATAGACTCAATCAGGCCAACTTTTCTATTGCACAATCTCTCCACTCTGCCAGGTCTTTAAAACAGTGTCATTACTCTACTCAGCACGTTTTGTTTGTATTTTCCATCGTTTCCCGCCATGACTTTCTGTTCTCAAACTCTCAGATTCGTTACAACCGACGATAAGCACACAAGGTGTTTTTTTTTCTCTTTTTTGTTCAAAAAGCAAACAGGATTTCATGCAGCCATGTTTGTCATCTAAAGTTGCAACATCATAAGTGTTTTGTTTTTCACAGAGTGATCTGAACATATATCATAAAGGCTGACTATTTAGAGCCGTGTGTTGAACTTTAATGTAATATTGTATCTACAGGGATACATATTAATCGCTCAGCATCTCCTAAACCAATGTGTACTGTGCAAACATCCTGAAGTACTCAAAGTAAGTGATAAGGGGAAGATAGTTTATGAGACAATATTAAGCCAGCTTCAGAATAAACAACTCAAGTGTAGACCCAAAATACCTAGGTGTGTACAGTAAGACCTGTGCAATTGCAAATTGGGAAGAATGTATTGCGGAGAAATGGCGGAGACTGGATAGAAAAGCATGTCATTCACAAATCATTAGCTGTGTCTTACAATTGCATTTTTTTTGTGTTTTGTTTTTTCATGTTAAGAAGAAGCAAAAAACAACAACAAACAAACAAACAAGCAAACAAACAAATCTAGACTTCACTCCAAACTACAAAGGGAAAAAGTTCATATTATCAGTAATATCATTCTTGTTGTTGTTGATTGATACATCATAGACTTAAAGGGAAGGTAAACCCAAAGAACAATGTGGATTGAGTAAAAGCAGCAACATTAGTAGAACACATCAGTGAAAGTTTGAGGAAAATCGGACAATCGATGCAAAAGTTATGAATTTTTAAAGTTTTGGAGTTGGAACCGCTGGGTGAGGAGACTACTAGAGGATATGACGTATGAGTGGACAACAATACAAAGAAAATATAAAGGAAATTCAACAAAAATTCACTTTTCTAGAATCATGAAAGAGCAATGGACCAACCGCTAATAATTGCTACCTTACATATGTCAATATCAAGTTGATGGAATTTGTAATTTCATGAAAAATGGATTTTTGCAGAATTTTCTTGTATTGTTGTCCACTCATACGTCATAACCTCTAGTAGTCTCCTCACCCAGCGCTTCCAACATCAAAACTTAAAATTCATAACTTTTGCATCGATTGTCCGATTTTCTTCAAACTTTCACTGATGTGTTCTACTTATGTTGCTGCTTCACTCAATCCACATTGCTCTTGGGGTTTATCTTCCCTTTAACAACCAAAGCATTTTAATGGGGAAAAAAAATGAAAAATGGGATAACACTAGATGCTTCATTGTGATGGTTTGTGAAAAAGGTCAGCCAGCATACATGTAGCTGCCAATAAAGACTTTTTTTTTTACATTTACGATTTTATTGATTCAGTTACCAAGATTTTCTTTTCAATGACAGGCAAGTAGAAGATGTCCACAGCGCTCAGAGGATTTGTGATAGGAAATTGAAGCAATTCTCGATCCTTTTCTGACTACGAAACCTGTAAAAGTTAGTGTTTCCTTTTTTTTTTTTTTTTTGGGGGGGGGGGGGGTAAAAGTGTTACAAACAAGTAAGGGCACAATGCGTCATTTCCGATAATATGGGTTTTCCCTTTTCAAAAGAGACCTTTGCCCTGTCCACATGAGCTGCAAAGTTTTGAATGTGATATGAAACCCCCCCCCCCCCCCACTTCACCTTCATGGCTCATTTGATGTACATGTATGATAAGAAGGCAAATTATCCGTGGCTGAAGGCAGCTGCTTTTCTTACCCTGTATCTGAGCATTTTGTGAGACATGGAAAAGATGTTGCAAGTGTTCATCCATTGTCAGGCATGGACAGACTTGATACTGCCTGGTTTTAGGCTTTTGTAGGATTTGTGAGCAGTTCCTTATCGCTCCGGACACATAAAAGATTTATAACATGAATGATAAAATGAGAGCCTCAAATAAGTTGAAATTCTCTGTTGCACCACCCCACCCTCAACCTCCAGTATGGTTTTAAACCCATTAGAGGAAATTTATTATTGCATGTGAGGCATTAGCTGTTCTAGAGACACCTTGTATTCCCAGGTACCTGCAACCTTCAAAAATTTCTTCATGTGAGTAAAGAAAGATTTATTTAAAAAGAAAAAAAAAGGAGTCGTCTTTGATCAGACTTCAGTCTGCAAAGTGCATGAACAGTAGTATATGTACCATTTGTTCACAACGGGCAAAAGCTTTGGCATTATTTGCACAACTGTTGCCTTCAAGAAACATACCTGTCATGCCCATGTTGAATTGACCCATTTTTGTGAGGGGTGTAGTAAACCATTCCCATGGTCTGGTCTGCACCTTCCGAAAAGAAAACACACTCCAAGAAGATGTGTTCCATTTCAGGCACTGTATCAACAAGTTACAATCTGGGTTATATCTCAACTGTCCGCAACATTATGTAGTAAGACTCACTCGGAGCAACACAGACCTTCTGCATTATTTCTCAACTGATTTTGCATTCAGTATCAAACTGACGTGAAGCGTCAAACCCCAAAGGAAACTTGTTTTGAAAAGAGATGATGATACCTTGATCACCAGGCCAGGTAAAATAGTTGGCTGGCATGGTCACACAACTGCTTTTGGGTAGCACTGATCTTCTTTTAATCTTTTCACTAATATTGATTGTTCGACTTTGAAGAAATTGATTGCTCTAGCCTTCCTTCATGTCCTGTAAAGTGTGTTTGTATAGTGTGTATGATTAAGTGAAAGGTAAACTCTGCTTACCTGTTTAAATTTGATTGAAGATTATACGTAAGGATGGACAACTCTTTGATTAGAAATGGAAATCTACAAAATAAACCAGACAGACTCAAAGTCATTGATAGTTCTGACGTTGGTGGTTTCTAAATATCAGTGAAGATGCCTCCATAAAAAATGTCATGTATGGTTATAAAAAATGTCATGTATGGTTATAAAAGAAAAGCAGGTGAATTTTTATCTATTTGTAAACCTATCTTTATTTTTGAAAGCAGCATTGATCCTAGAGGTACAAGGAAGCAGTTTTTTTTTTCTGTGAAAGGTCAAAGGTTTGCTATTTTAACCTCTGCTGTAAATAAACCCTGGAAAATCCTTTTTTTTTTTAAGATCAATCTCAAGCTTTGACCCTTTGAAGTTTGTTCATTCAACCTCAGATAGATTCTCTATAAGCTTGTCTCATCTCGGCCAGGTACCATGGTATGTAGGATGATTAAATGTTAGTTGTGGCCTGCTGCATGTAGTGTCAAAGACAAGACAATGACAACAAATATGTGCAGACTCATCCGGCAAGAGTCTTATATGATCGTCAATGTGACATGTTGGCATGACAAAGCTACGTGACAAAACTAAGCCTTAGAGCGTCTCTCAGCAGCTGGTGATTTTATTTCATTTTTTTTTTTTTTGGGGGGGGGGGGAGATGGAGGGAGGAATGTGGTATATAAAAAAAAAGCTTGCAAAATGTAGACAGAAATGGCCCCTTATTCATACACTTTATTACTGGCAGGTATTTCACGTTCTATGACAACAGCTGTGCAACAATCAATCAGCGGTGAATAATTGAGTTGTCGCTGTGGTAACTGCAACTGTCAGTGATTGTCGTTACCATGGTAACTGCAGCTGTTGCAACTGTTGCAGCCATTAATGATTTTTGTTGCCATCGTAAGCGCAATGCCCGCACCTTACCGTAAAATGTGTTGCTGTGGTATAATCCCGGCAGTAGAATTTGCTGGAGTCTGTCGTTGACATGGTATCTACAAATTGTGCAACTTTCAGCAATTGTTGTTGCATAACTTGTTGCAATTATTGCAGTAAGCAGAGATTGCTTTATGCAGTGGTGAATGGGAGTTATTATGACTTGTCATTTTCACAGCTCTCTGTAGAAGAGTGCCCAGGGCAGTTGTTTTTGAAGTTGATGGAATTATTATTTCAAACAAGAGGTGAACATCATCGAGTCTTTGTCACTCTCCTCCTATCTCAAATGCATTATCACCGGAAATAATCACTATAAAGTTGGCCAATATTCGTGTTTGTTTTTCACATCTACACTCCACACATATACAATTACTCTTGTTTGCCACCATTACATGTGTACCGGTACTGTAATGAGCCGAGGATACGTTGTCAAATATTTACACACAATATCTCTCATGCCCTGTTTATGAGATTAAAGGTACAAACTTGATTCACTTTACAGCACAAATATTGCCAAGATGAATTCGACTTAGTCAAACATGTCAGTACGTGCCCTTTTGTTTCCTATCAGTGGAGGAAGGAAGAAAAACATCCTAAATCGGTTCGAGTACGCTTGACCTGGGAGACTTTGCCTCCACCACACTTCCGATTGCCTCGTGTTTTTGTCAAATGTGACCCGTGGTGTGAAGAAACTCACGTGAACATGAGCAGCAATGTGGCGGGAAAATGATGTGCAGCACTATATTGATCATTAGCTTGCCACTAGCCTCATCTCCAGAGCCTTACAAGTAAAATAAAATGTACTTTAGATGGTGCATTATTTGTCTGTAGTTGGTGGTTACTTTGCCTCTTTACCAGACCCGTACAGCTGATTTAGATATTCTAAAGATAGTGGATGATTTGCCTGATTTTGTTGGATTCTCTTAATGTTTAGTGACCCCTCTTATATCCTTGTCTGAAGAAAATATCTGTATGATGAATTTAGCATAGATTGCTCTTGGTGTCATTAAGAATTGCGTGGAAAATTTAATCATTGTCTCTGGAATCTAGTGACAGCACCTTAATTTGGATCCTCTTTGTCATCATACCTAAAAGGGATAGATACTTATGTATTGGTATTTATTTATTTTATTATTATTATAGTTTTTTTTTTTTGCATGAAGCTTTTGATACTGTATATTGCGGGATCCTAACGCACTATGGTAGAAAAAGACCATAAATTCATTTCCGACAGGTCTTTTTGTGTCCAGCACAAGGATTTGTACCAGCTGTGCAGTGTATTCATTGGTCATCAGTCACCAATCTATTTCTGGGTATACATGGATGCCATGTATACCCAGAAATGGTAGTGACCCAGAAAAGGTAATGACCTTTGGAATGTGTGTGTGTTTGTACATGCTAGTGATGTGTGTAAGAGTGTGTGTGTGTGTGTGTGTGTGTGTGTGTGTGTGTGTATGTGTGTGTGTGTGTGTATGGGTGGGTGGCACGACATTTACAACTGCAACAATCACTCTGGTCTTATTTTCTCTAAGGACTTAGGGTTAAGGTGTGTGATAGGATTTTAGGTTCAGTTTGATGTGAGGATTAGGGTTAGGGTTAGGGTTTTGTATGGGGTAGAGTTTATGTTTGGCTTTAATAGTGTGCAGACATTTCATGAGAGCAATTATCGCAGGGGCAAATGTCATGCAACCGTGTGTGTGTTCATGTTTGTGTCTGTGAGATTTTATACAACATCTTTGCTAACAGTCTACTTCTACTTTTTACCTGTATTGAAATAACTACATTGCATATCTTTTGGGTGTATTCTCTTCCAAAGCAAGAGTAGCTTTATGTTCACTTTGCTCCTAGCCAGAACACTCCCTCCTCTGGTCTAGCTCTGCATATACATGTATGGCACTCCCCGTTGCCTAAAAGAGGCTATTACCACTTACACATATTGCGATTGCATCGGGGCCAATAAACTTCTATTTTGAGTCACTGATATGATCAGATATAACCTGTGTATATCAAACAGAGGTTATCCGGGCAACCTTTAAGCTTTGTGTGAAGTTTGCCGAGTCTTGTCCGACCTAGCGATAGCTTTTGTTTTTAAAACATTATCCAGCTTAAAGTACAAGTGAAAGAAGTAGATTAAATATTAATAGGTGTTTGCCAAGTGTTTGCACACAATCGTCTGTAATACTGTCTTCAGTTATTCGTTGAAAATGCAGACTGCACCACTTCTATCAGTATCTTCCTTATGTGTGTCCTGTTTATAGCAAGGTTATCATTGTCCAACATCCTGGTGATTAAGATTACATACATAGTAAAATGCATGAATTCGTGAAAGAGAAGTTCACAGAAATAGATGGGGCTCGAATAGCCGTTGGCATGATCTCCAGAATCCAGCAAATCTTTATTGGCAGCTTCAGCTCTGCATATGAGGAGAGGATCTGGATGCGACAGCATTTCACAAGACTTTGCTGCTTATCCTCCGAGATGATTGGAAACATTATTGGATCATGGGGAAGTTAGAATTGTTGATGTTGCCGAACTGTAGCTGCATTAAAATCCTACCCACGCCATGTCACTTAATCTGCTGACCTCCAGAGTACGGTCGATGCTGAGTGAGAATACTGTATGAGCTGAAATTTTCGCAGTGGTTTTATTTCGCGAATTTCGCGAATTTCCTTTGAAGCGCGAAAATAACAACACGCGAAAATAATAACGCGTGAATAAGTAAGTTCATTTAGACCCTCGCAGCTGCGAAATTAACAACACGCGAAAATGTCCTCCAAGTAGCAATTCGCGAAAATATCTGTATGGGAAAATTTCAGCTCGTACAGTATACTTTTGTGCTAGACTTTGAAGGAAAGGATATTTTGATGGTTTGATGTTGTTTGTATTATAAAGAGACTTGAAATCCAAATATAGTGAATTGAGGGAATGCAGCAATTTTAGTTGAACACATCAGAGGAGTTTGAGAAAAATTGGACAATTTGTTCAAAAGCTATGAATTTTTAAAGTTTTGGTGGGCAATCACAGGATGATAAGACTGCAACACTTTGCAATGTCATATGGACATTGATATAGAGAAAATATAAAGAAAGTTCAACATATTGTCACTTATCTCCCATTATGAAAGAGCACTTTGCTTACCTTTTTCAGAAAGCGGGGTGGGGGGGGGGAATAGTATGTCAGAAACAAGTCAAAGGGATGTTTTTCATAAGAAAATTAAATATTGTTGAACTCTCTTTGTATTCTTTTTATCATTTTGAATATGTGATGTCACGAACTGAAAAAAAAAGAAAGAAACTGAAGAAAATACTATTCATAATGTAGACAGCAAAGGATATCTGATAGGAAGTCCAGGTGCCTTTTAAATGATGCTAGGCAGCTGTCTGGACTTGTCTCCAAGGGAAGTCTTCACGCCTACGCGTAGGAAGTGCACACTTGTCGTACAGTTATGATTTGTATGTATGGTTCAAAAGACTTGGAGTGAGAGTGCTCTGCCCCAATGCTCAGGGAATCAGAACATGTTTCAAAGTCTGAGAAGAAGAAACCCGTTTGTTTCAGAATGACAAAATCTCCCTGTTGTATTATGTGAAATTCTAGTGCTAGTTGGGATCATGGAACTACACATATCTATATTATGCTCCTTAGAAAACAGAAAGGCCGTATTCATGATGTTATTTTCTTTACTTGCATTGGCAAGGGGATCAGTGTATGTATGTATGTATGTGCGTGTGTGTTTTTGTGTGCTTGTGTGATCGTGTGTTAATGTGTCTGGAATATTTATGACACATTTAAGGGAAATTACAACAGAATTGCAGGAACTTGCACACTTCCTTTTTTTCCACGCTATGAGGAGATGTTCTTGTCTGAAATGTTTACAGTCGGTATTTCGATACTGTAATTGACACACATGATTGTGTGGGAATGAAAATGGGAAGGCCACTATAACGCGTTTAGGGAAAAAACCAGTTGTGTCATGAAGACTATGTTCATTGCTATGTACATAATGAGGATTATTGTTATTTTTAGACGTTTAGCCATCCAGCTATTACAGAGTAAGCAGAGGGTATATAATGGGAAATATGTTTAAGTACAATCTATATGAGCAGTTAGTCAGTTCATGAACACACATTCAACTTGTAAGCAATTCACAGAAGACAAGAAAATCATGATTCTAATATTCTCTCATTTGAGAATTAGACTTTCTTTCCTTTACAGAGACAGTGTGAATTCAAACATTTCATGAACCATGTACTCTGATCTTCACAGGTGTAAAATACCATTTCCATTTGCCAAGGCAAAGTGGTAACAGCTTCACTCACCCCCCCACCCCCCCCCCCCCACCCCCCACTTGCAGTTGGGTTGACATGACGTTTTGAGAGGTTTTTTATGTAGATTTCCTTTCTGGTGGAAGTCACTGTTGTTGTTTTCAAATCGTATGTTTCTGTTCAATTTTGGTGTTTTCATTGTTTTTTTTTTTTAGCAATTAAAAAGCAGAAAAGTCACTTCACTTTTCATGTTCCATTTGGAATTGGGATACTGTGGACATGCCTCCACCAAGTCCATGCATTTATCATGCAAAAGTGATGCAAAGTACTCATTACATCCTTCAGAGATATATTGTCATGAAACTATCCCCGACCAGTTTCAAGTGAAAGATCTCTGAGATGGAGATGGAAATATAACCCTCTGTGTTCTCCACTGGAATCTTTTAAACATTGCAGGCAGGAAGTCAAGGTCGAGGTCGGAATCATCCAGCCTGACCCTGACCTCACATGTGAGCCGAAGGTCATCCCAGCGATCCTCGAAAAGATCGTCGAGGTCAGCGCAGAGGTCCAGCAAGTCCAGGGGAAGTTACCACGGCGATGTGGATGGTGGGCGGAGTCAGAAGGATCGCCCCTGGTACTGCATACTGTACAAGGCAGAAGAGGAAATCAAATCGCAGAGTAGCGACGTATGGAGTGTTCAGGTAAGCCCTGTTGCCCCTTTCCCCTTTTGTCTCTTGCATAATTACAATTTGTATGTGAATCCATTGTAGATTATGTGAGACTGTATCATATGATTTATTACCGCTAAACATAGATAAAGTTTCAAATCTCAAAGCCAAGAAAATTGCACAATATTAATTTTGCTGAATGTATGAAATTGTGTGTTTACCTTGCTTTAAAAAAAAATCGAAGTTTTCACATCATCTGCCTTCTGTCTATTAAAAGTCTCAGAATGTACAGTAAGTTTTGAATGCTTCAGATTATTTGAAACATGTGGCTATGGCATTTGGAATTGACCTTTTGTACTGGAATGCACAATATCCTGCATGATTGACAGTATCCTGACTTCATAGCTGATTTCCTCCTTACTTTTTCTGATGACTGGCTTTCTTATCATTTTTATCCGAAGGTTTTAGGAAATAAAACGGGGAAAAATATGTGTATGGATAGCTTTGACTTTGATTCTAGAAAATTGAATAACACCTTGGTCATGAAATCAATGATCAGAGATTTTACCAGGTTTTTTGTGGTGACATATCACATGAATACACTCACACATACACACACACACACAACACACACACACACACACACGTGCACACACACACGTGCACACATACACACGTGCACACACACACACACAACACACACACACACCACACACACACACACACACATACACATACACTCACAATCCCGGAGTGAAACAATTTACTTTGTGCACTTAACTTCATACAAAATTGTCAAAAAAAAGAAGAAATAATGATGTTGCATCCAGACCTACACCTACTGTACATGTATCTATATTGCTTTTTTTATTATTTTATGTTGTTATTTCAGGATCCTGTGTGGCTACAGACCCATCTCATATTGCATATCAATACCATATGAGTGACTCTCGGCATTCTAGTATGGCACATGATTTTTGAATACAAAATGAAGAAAGGAAATCATTACAGTGTATGAAAAGTCTAATAAAGCAGAATATCACAGTCATGATGCTTACAAAGTGATGAATTCACATGACAATTTAGTATTATGAAACAGAAATTTGTTGCAAAATTTTCAATGGAATACTTTTCCCAGTGTGCGTCACAAGATGCTTCCTGTAAAAATGATCCAGTTCCGTATTACTCAACAACTCATTAAGAATAACACACTTGTAATAGGGACTTACCACAGACGTAAGCTATTACAAACGCTAAGTGTGAAATGGTTGGCAGTGTTAAACTGTTATGCATTTAGCATGGAAGGAGACTGATAGGTAAATGAAACACAAAAATATGTTTATTTTTCAATGTTCTGTGCATGAAAATAAAAGCATCTGCATGTGCTTTAGTGCACTCTTCAATCTACAAACAGTGAACAGTAGATGCATGTTGCCCTGTTTTGCCACACTGCAACAGCTGGTCCAGGCAATTGTGTCTGATTATTTTATTTTCTTTTGAATGCCTTGTTTTGAGCAAGATTTGGGGTTAATTGATAACATGACCATGACATGAGTATCAGTGCATTTAGTAGACTCTGAATTCATCGTGCACAGCCGATTGTGAAGGCTGAATTACGAAAACATTTTTGCTTTGTGATCAGCAGTCTTTAGTAGGGGCTGGAGAGTAAAAAAAAAAATATATTAAAAAAAAACGGCAAAAGGAGACTAAATTTGAGATATCTAAAGGTCCTGTTTACTATTGGGAACACTTATTTAAAAAATGTTAAAGATATCACATTTGATGCATATGTGTAGGTCAGTTGTATCACAAAACATCCTACCATATAAGAATTTTGCAATGAAACCTAAAATATAAGAAGATATCACTATTTTTCTCAATAAACCATAACTGTAGACGGTTTAGTCTGGAAACATTTTTATTATAACCATTGTTCACGTTTTGTATATTTAACAATACTTCACACTGATTATACTGATTCAAATTTTACATTGGTTGTTTCTATCCCTTACTCATATTTTAAAACTATTCATGAAACACTAATGCATTTCATGAGCTAATGGTAGATTATGCCTTTAAGAAGCAGATGGCAGCAAGATGGCTGAACTGCTTTCCCCCATTTCAGTCTCTGTAAGAATCTCTCTTCTGGTCTCTCCACCCCCTTGTATTTATGTATTTATTTGTTGGTTGTTGTTTTTTTTTGCCACAGGAAAGAGAGACTGCGGTGGTGACGGATACGTCTGATGACCTCTGGTTCATGGAGGACGACAGGTTCTCGATTGAGTACGAAGTCGCGTCTGATTCCAGCGAGTCCCTGAGTTCTGGTTCCGACACCTCCGTCACGGATGCCGAGGTGATCTTCATTTCCCCCGTTTGCCTCCCAACCAATGATGTCTCCCAATGAACCAGTATAGGTTTCCTTGTGGCCTAACAAAATCTAAATGTTCCCGGAATTTGGTGTTGCTGACATGGCTTGCTGAATGTATGTGCAAATCATGTAAAGGTTAAACAACTAGATGTACAATGCAGATGGTATGGTATTTACATTTAAATGACGAAGACAGGTTAAGGCTGTGTCTCAGATATCATTCCGGTTAAAAACAGCAATATTAAAACAGAACTGAGCTTTCTCACATGGGTATTCTTGGTAGGGGATTTCCTCCTATGTCACACGTAGAGTGGTTTGCCATTGGTAGCTGAGTTATTGCGTGAAGACTTTTAGCAGTGGGAACTTATCCAGACTGTGAGACCTGACACCCCTCTCGGAGTGGGTGGGTCTATTATTAACCGCTGTCAGAAAAAAAGAAAACAACCAAAAGTCAAAACAAACCAGACCAAAGCAAACCTGACAGTTAATTTCTAAATTAAGGCCTCGGCTATCGTGTGTCTTTTAGGCCAAACCAATCAAAGATGTGACAAGAATTATGAAAACAGTACACGATTGCACCATCTCCCATCTAATTTTTTTTTTTGACAGTCTGTGTTTGTGGTCAGTCATGGATGGCTCTCAACCGGCTAATTTCCTGCAAAATAAAATTACCTTACACGACGTCGCCCATATTTGGGTTCCCATCATCCCGTGACTTGCATTTGATTCATGAGTCACAGACAGAAATCTTGCAATGTTTGACGGCGGGTATTGCAGGGTCACACTACACTAGCATTCATCCTTGTGGCACAGAGGTGAATGGAAGGACCTCCATCAAGGGCCTTAGCATTCATTCCAAACATTCAGCCAGCGTGATATCCAGTCCAATAGATTTCACTTGATGAATTTGTCTCTTGAGGTGTGGAGGGGAGTGCAAAGGGAGCGATATATTTGCATTTGCTGGTTAAGCATTCGGTCATTGTAACGAAGAGTCAACTGTGTCCTTGCAGATATTCGTCGAGGTTGGCAGCTCCAGCGATTCCAGGTTTGCTGATGAAGACACGACAGATTCAGAAATTCCAGAAGAGGTAGGCAAAGGAGTCATTACGTCGTCATTCAAATTTCCTCTTTCTGTGATTTTAGTCACGCTCATGTCATTTCATACAGCTTTTATGATTTACGGCGCTTCGCCACACTAACCTATCCTAGATTTAACATTGATTTTCGTTACTGTGAAACGAGGAATGTGCGCGTACATTTTAATTTCGCAAATTTCGCAAGAGCCAAGATTCGTGAAATAAAAATGCACGCAAATGTTCTTGTCTACACTATATGCATTGAATGTTACAGGCATCTTGCGAAAATGTCATGCCGCGAAAAATACCGTTGGCTCCAATTCGTGAAAATTTCATGACGCGAAAATATCGTGTTTTACAGTACCCTATAGCAATGTTAAATCTAGGATGGGTAAGTATAACGAAGTGCCGTAAATAGGTTACTCACTACTGAGTATTATGATCTTTGTGTGTGTGTTTTGTTTGTTTGTTTGTTTTTGGGGGAGGGGTAGGAGATGAAAGGAAGCTGGTGAGCAGAGCTGTTTGTCAAAAATTTGTATGATATGTGGAAGACTCATGATTCAAAAAATCAGCAACAGTTTCAAGATAAAGAGGACAAATGGAGAGTCCATATTGTTGTACGAATGCCTGTGGCTATCCATAGTGATATCTAAAATTGCAGGGAACTACACAGCATCTAGCACCCTGATGTAGTATCATCTCATCAGATTTACTGTCTTTATTCCAAGTCGTGTTACTCTCTTCAAGAACTAGTTCAGGTAATAAGTTCTCTGATGAGTTTTATTGCCTGGACTCGTTAATAATCTGAGGTGCTGGTGTTGCAAGACGTACAGGTTCAACATTGTTGGCTATATTCTAGCACATGCACACATACACACTAATACAAAATTAGTACATGTATGTGTATGCATACATACATACATACATACATACATACATACATACATACATACATACATAATATGTATATTGACATACTTACACACACATACAATTAAAACATACAAATACACAACTACCCACACATGCGCCCACACAAAATACTCACATAAAGCTCTTGTTTGTTGTAGATCGTTTCGTCGAGTACCACAAGCAATTATTATTACTGAAACTCCAGGTGGTTGTTGGTTCAAGTTGCAAAATGTCTGCTCAAGTGAACACAATGGCATATTAATTTGATTGGATGGAGGTATTGCCAGTGAGAGCCGTAGAAAGGAACAAAGCCAGACAAGAGTCATGTGACTTGCTGCCTCCCCCACAGAGATTAAATCTATTGTTAGGCAGGAGTTCCTTTTTTTTTCTCTCCCTCACAGGGTGTGTGTGTGTCTTTAAGTTTGAACACAGCGTTGCAACTGAGAGCATTAGTATTGGATATATGTAAATCAATAGTGAATATTATGAAGAAAGATAGGGGCGTACAAATATAGTTTGCGCTTGATTTATCACAATTAGTGTCAGTTAGGAAATCCATTGTTGTTATTTCTTCCTTTATGATACGTGATGCCATTGTGTGTGTGTGTTTTCGCTGTCTGATGTAGGACAAGTGGCGCTGCTCCGAGTGCGATCAAATCAACAACCCGGTCCACGGTTACTGCTCCCACTGCTGGGCCCGGAGAACGGGATGGCTCGCTGACGAGGACCGCAAGAACCCCTCGGAGCGACTCGGCGACAAGCACACCCTCCGCAGAGCTCTGTCCGCCCCCGGTGAGTGGACTGTTATTTTTAAAACTAGAAAGGAGTTGTGCATATTATCTTTCTTCCAAATAAAGTGACTTTTGCAATTTACTCTCTCTCTTATCATCCCCTTGTCAATGGTAGGCACTTAGGTATGGTTCCTGTGTTCAGCGTCCATTTGTTAAGTAAACTACTGTATCTGCACGCGAGTCACCCATCTCTGACAGGTTAAAGGAAACCCAAACCCAAAGAGAAATATGAGTCCATTGCATTGTTGTTTTGCTGGAGTCATAATGGGTCATTATGATTTGTGAGCAAATCCCAGTCAGGAACACTTTCTAACTTTGTCAAAAGATGAGGAGATTTCAGTTTGTGTTTAGTTATTTTGGGGAGAATTTCATCAAGTTCTGTCTCAACAGGGAAACGTGATTTAGAGCAGTGTCATTTTGGATGCTGTGGTAAATATGATTCTATTTTTGATGGCCAACTGCATGGGTGCCACAAACGTTGTGCTATCTTTATGTGAAGACATTATTGTACTTTTGCTGATAGTATTGACTTCCACAAGTAATTGGGTTTTCAAGCGTGATCCCCATTGGTCATATTTTGGTCTTCATAAAAGCAGTGCAGTAATGATTTTAGAATGATATTTGCGTTAAAGCCACAACAATGGCACAAGCTGGCAAGTCCCTCTTTAGAGATAATCCTCATCCCCCCCCCCCCCCCCCCAATGCTGTTGTTCATGAGATATTGCTTGTTTTGATGCTGCAGCTGGCTGCCACCAGAACAGCCTTGTTCAGGCCTCCAGTACCACAAGAGTTGTGACACCGACGGGACTCTACCCCGTAACCACTGACGAGGCTGGAACAGGCCACATGTCCACCCGGCAACGCAATGTCCGTGCGTATGGCCAGCTGCCGTACTTGCCACCGGCAGGGAGTGGTGGCCAGGACTTTGCAGACGGTAAGAGCCGTGCCAGCGAGGAAGACCGATGTGAAACCATTCCAGGAAGCAGCAAGCATGTCTTGGGTCAGACCACCATGTCCTCCCCTACTCCCATCAGGACCTTGCAGGGGATCCGCTGCGAGGGAGCTAGGCTCTCTGCTGTCGCTGAATCCACAGAGGATGTTGCACCAGGAGGTTCGGAGAAGGCCGGAGTTGATGAGTGTGGACTCCTCGCAAGGAGCAGTGCCGGGAGTGGGAGTGAAGACTTTGGAGTTGGTAGCGATGGATGCCAGCCAGTAGCGGGCGCGGCTGACACGGTCTCTCGCCACTCGACTGATAGCATCAGTGTGGAGGAAGGTTTTGAATCGGCGGAAAGCCTCGGTAGGAAGCGAAAAGCGCTCTCTGTCAGCCGGGAGGATTCTGGTGTCTGCATGAAGCGGCACATGTCAGGGCGCTCTGAGGGCGAAGAGGCCCCTCGCTCATCGAACGATGCGGGGCTATGGTGCTCCAGTGAGATCAGCCCATCACCTGTCATTGATGCCAGTTCCTGTGTGGCGAGAGAGAGAGTGGGCAAGCAAGAATCCCGGCAGGAGACCTCAGGTGGAGGGAGCCGTCCAGATCCCAGCCATCAGCCCACCAATGCTCAGATGATGCCAGCGAGTGAAGGCCCCACCCAAGTGCACGAACAGCTGTGTCGCTTCTGCCTCGTGCGCCCCAAGACAGCCAGTATCATCCATGGCCGCACCGGACACCAGGTCTGCTGCTACAAGTGCGCCAAGAAGCTGCGCAAGCGTGGGAAGCCGTGTCCGGTCTGTCGACGCCCGATCCAGCACATCATCAAGAACTTCTTCGCCTGATCTTGCGATGGTAATTTCAGCATCATTGAGAATTTGTTCCAAAGCAGTAAATTAACAAGTTACGTTCTCGCAGTTAACCCTTGGAGATGGTTCGATAGCGTTATGACACATATTTTCCACAAATCCCCAGCATGCTCTTGTCTTGTATCAATATAAGTTACCCCGCTGAAAACTATGCTATGCTTGTGTAAAGCCGACTTGTTACAGGGCTTCGTCATCTTTGAGTTACAAATGTCTTATTTATAAACAGAGCTAATGACCTAATTTAATGATAGTGTTGATTGCAATGAATGCTGTATTTGTATTGTCCTTGTGGTTTTCCTCTGTAATAGAATTTCAAGGCCTGGGCTTTGTGCTTTGCAAGTCTTCGAGTTCATGAAATGGCATACTTTTTATACATAATTAATTATTCAGGGGTTTGATCCCTTGAATTCACATTAATGAAAAAAAAAAGATATCGTGAAAAAGGTCATGACATTATATATAGAGCAATTGGGATACTTACTAGTTTCAACCTTCAAGATCTTTTTTTTTTCTCAAAATGTCATATGAAAGTAAGTTCTATTTCATGATAAGAGGCAAAGTCGAGTTCACAGTCATTCATCTTGCAGGAGAAAATTGTAACATTACATGTCCTTTTAAAGGGGATGTTTCAATAAGCTAATTTGATTATCTGTACTTTTTTTTTCTTCGAATGATTTGTCTTGTTTTGAGGCTCTGTGACGTGCAGGGCAAATTAGGGCGAGTGCCTTGTAGGGCAATTTGATGATAACACTCTCTTCCCGTTGAAGTGGGAGGATATGCAGTAGTATGTAACCAAAGATATGTTTTTAGATCTATGGTTGATTAAAAAAAGGCAAAAACAAAAAACAACTTACAGGCAAAAAAAAAGAGAAAAATATGAAGAGATGACTAATGTGTAGATACGAGAGAGTTATGAAATAGAATATTTAAAGTATATATTTAGACCAGTGAATTGTAAAGAAATTGAGTTCTTGCCATATTTTGTGAATGATATCACTAATATTGTAATATGTACAGTACATGCTCTTTACCATGAAATGTGGTATGCAGTGAAGAGTAGATGAGGTGTGTTGAAGAAAGTATGCCTCAAATAGACAAGAGCTGGTGAATTTTTAGTCCATCGTTTGAAAGAAATGCCCCAGAGTTTGTCTGGGTCAACAGTATCCTGTACAATTATTTCAAGAGTGATAAAAGCAGTTTTCACATCAAATGCAAAAAAAGAAAAAGAATAGTAATGGGTGATAAATCATAGTGAGCAAAAGATAGTTTATGCAGAATTTTGATTTCTGTGAAGATTCTACTAGGGAAAATATGAAAAAGGGGTTAGGGTTGCTGGTGCTAGGTTCAGGATTCTGCAGAGATAAGCAGAGATAGGGTGTCATCGTAATCTAATATGGTGTTAGCCCCGAATGCTAAAACTTCAAATCAATTCATTCACATTCTTGTGCCAAAACCTGTGACTTCATATCATCCACCCTTTCCAAAGCATGTCAGGCAGTTAGAAACAGTCACCCTGCCATTTGCTGGGTTGTATATTTTCTTCTGCTTCCATGTTCACCGTGGCTCTTAGATCCTTGTCATAAGATTTGTGAACAGAGAGAGAGAAAAAAAAAAGCCATTTCACAGTCCATACTTCTCGGACACTTAACCTGTAACACACAGACTGCACGGGCCATTCCTGCTCTTGTTCATACTCAGTTGATCATATCATCAATTAAGAACCAGAATAGCATGAACTTGACATGAACTTATGAGACTTTGTACAGTGTTGGTGCCCTGTAGCTCTCAATCAGCAATACATATTTAGAGATGGGATTCCACTGATAAAACTGTATCATATCTTTGCGTACAATAAACCGACAAGAACGGCACTGGTGCTTTGGTGGAGATGGGACCAAACTTTGCACAAAAAGACACAAAACAGTTCATATGTAAGATTATCAACAGAGAAGTATATTGTGTCAGATGTAGGGTTTTCTGTGTGTCATACATCTCGTAGATGTTTTGTTACCCAGCCGTTTCACGCACGTCATAGTCAATCATAAACAGACATGTATTCTTTAATAAATCAGCATGTAAAAAAATATCAATATATATATAGAGAGGTCAGTGGCAACTCAGTGAGCGCAGCTGAATGTCCACATCCCGAGATACATCGCGAGAAATGGTTTTCAAAGGATCTCCTTCAGTTCTGAAGATAAATCCACATTGTGTTGATATTTGTTTATTCAAAAGTTAAATATCAAACCTGATTACGTGTGTCTGAGTGCATATTTATAAGATTTTTTTTTTTAGCAAGAACGAGAATTGAATTATTTAACTTTTGTGGTTCACGTGTGTGTGTTACCATGGGTTTCTGTAACCAAACATTTATTTACAGATGATAAGTGTGTGGCTGTGTATTTTTTTTGTGTATCTGTGTGGTGTTCTATTGCGTCACATGTTCCCAGAATTATATTTAACAGTGTGTGAGTTTTTAATGCACAATACAGTAGAATAGTCAATTATTGTTGAGTTACAGGTAAATGTATACAGTTTTCAAGCCCAAAATGGAGCTAATTTATTTCAATAATAAGTTGGGTTTGCTGTCAAAATTTCATTTAAACCCATTAGAATTGTACTCTTTGCAGAATGTGAACAATTAAATCAAAATTGAATTTTAATAAGATGTGGGATGAGTTTGTTCCGACATGTTCATCTGAGCTTTCAGTCTTGATTGAGATTACGGTATGGATGTAGTCTCCAATAATAGTCTGTTTTTAAACCACTTTCTTGTCTGTTAGATCTGATGCTATTAACAGATGTACTTCATTCAGTTCTATATAGCCAAAGCTTGGTTTATATTCTTCAGTATAATTTATAATAATTATTGAAGTAATGTCAAGGTTAGACACAGGCCTTAATCCTGATTTTGAGTTGAAGACAAGAAAGAAAAAGATGTGATCTCTTGTGCATTTTGTGTGTAAGATGTCATGAAATTTTAATTTTTTTGAAATTATTGTAATGTGAATAATGCCAAGAGGTAGGGGTTATGGTGTGTGAACTGTATTTCCTCACGACAAAATGTGTCGTACAGTTTGACGTCACTCTGTTCCAATCAAGATTTTGACGTACATGTGTGTTGGCTAGTAGGTGCGACGGTGGGATTTGGAACAGATATCAGTTGTTGTGTTCATATCGAGTCGCATCGTAGCAGATATGTGGTGAGGTGACATTGTGCAAGATATAGTAGGCGAGAGTGCAGTATAAATTGCAATGTTACTGGCTTTGCTGACTTAAGCTTTCAAGTTTAAACTGACAGAGAGAAATGCTTCTAGTTGGGTTCAAATGTGAGAAATCAATTCCTTACATCACAACAGGGTGTTGAATAGATAGCAAGTGGTTATTTTGTAAATGGAGGTGTTGATAGTGTGTACATTCGATGGATCCGTGATAGCTGAAGTATCTGTGATTTGAACTGTAGACTGCATGACAGTGATTGAGTGGTTGTGTTTTGTGGTAGGGTACTGATGTGCTAAGACTTGCGTCGTATAGCATACACATGATTAGAGAGGCGAGAAGAATCGCTTTCAAAAAATTAAACCCAAAAAAAGACAAAAAGAAAGGATGGAAACGTGAATGTGTTCGTGTTTGTACACCGGGGTTCCCACGTATTTCTGTGTGTATTTGACTTTGCCTGTATAGCTCTGAAGATGTATGACCATCATTGTCAAATTGATTTTGCTGCCTGTTGTGTAATATTTTGAAAATACATATGATTTACATTATAAAGTTTAATCTTAAAGAGATCTATTTATGGTATGTCGTCATAAAATGCATTTCTTACAATTTTTTTTTTCACAGTCATGCTTAGTAGCATGTTTTTGATAACACTGACCAACATTTACTAACCATACCATAGAAAATGATATCAAAGGGAATAGTATCGTAGAGAATGATACATTTTTTGCTCTTTTATGCAAATTTTCAGGACTCTGGGGCCCGTTGCATAAAAGTTACAATTATGGTAACTTTGCCATCCAATGGTAACTTCCATGGGAATTCCTGATTTTGATTGGCTGTTGAGTATTGCTACCATGGTAGTTACCATTGGATGGCAAAGTTACCATAATAGTAACTGTTATGCAACGGGCCCCAGGGTCTGATCTTAAGTGATTCCGTGAACATGGCAGTCATGGAAAAATGTTAAAGTCTTGAAACAAACATTGCATTCCATTCTTGATCTCAATAATACAGTTGCACCTTTTGTAGCTTTGAAGAAACACACACACACACACACACACACAAAACCCGAACAAACAAAAGAAGCATTGTAGTACAATTGCAACTGACATAATTATATTAATACCAAGTTATATTTGAAAGATGTGCATACAATTATTTGCATTTCTCAGTGACAAAACTTCATTTATTACAAATGACAGGACACGAACACTTCAAAAGCATGAGATTTGAAAGTTGCAGATGACATTAAGCCTGCCAAGTGGGTGAAGCTTTCATCTTTTTTTTTTCCACCAAAAAGTCTTCTTCAAGGGACATGGTTGTATATCCAGTAGGCCTATTTAGTATTCTAAATTTGTGATAAATTGCTTAATCGCTTTAAAATGACGGACAGATGTTCAGTTGTCATGAAAATTCTATCAAACATGCATACCAAGGGTCTGAAAAGTATCTGTCTTCTGTATATTCATGCAATTATCATTTCTTTTTTTGTTCCTTTTGTCCTGAATTTTGCACATCTGGTATTATTAAAATTATGTTTATGTATATAGATGAAGAAAAGAAAGTTGATACTGTTTGAAAAGAAATATAGCAGAGGATGTGCACTCCACATTCTGCAAAGAAGCAAAAGCAGCATGTACCATATTTTCTGCATTCACAGACAGAAATTCCATCCTTATTGTCATTAAAATTCTTCAACAAGCCATTGTGGACAATACCTAAGGATACTCTACGGGGCAATGCATATTCTGGCTAAACTACAGAAACATACAGAGAAGATTCGACTTCCAGTTCAGAATATTGATATCCTTAGTACACAGAGTACGTACAATGTATTTGAGACCTGGTTTAGCAGTACATGTATGCTAATTCTGTTGGAACCAATTGTGATAGCTTGAACTTATTGTAATCCTTTCAGTATATTTGTGACGACTGTTTTTTTTTTTACGTGTGAGCTAATGTGTATTAAGATAGCTTGCCATTGCATGAAACATTGTACAGGGAGATCAATATATTATATAACTTCGCAAGAGAGAGACAAAGTAATATATTCACTATATACCTTCTTGATTCATACGATGTCCTGTTTTAAAAAATTTTTTTCTCTTTTCAAGGAGTAGTTTTCAAACTTTAACTTGTCTTTGATGCACTCTTGCTTTGAGTATATGCATATATTCTTTGGCACTCTCAAGTAGCTTCATGCTCCTACTAATATTAAAAACATCAGTTACCACCAGAAGAAAGTTGTTCAGGGAACACTGGCCACATAGCCCTTTTTGTTTTGGATACTCAAATTGACAATTTATTTCACATGAACCATTTATCAACGTTTAAGTGATAATAATGACACAGACAATAGTTGGTGGTATTGTTATATTGGTTTACAGGGGAATGTGTCCAAATTTAATTATGCCCATTAACCTTCTCCTGATAGTCTTTGCAGTGATGTGTGCACAACTTGTTTGTGAAATTACCTGTTTATATTATTTTTCATAAAGCTATACATCAAAACAACTCGATGAATGGAGTATATACAATGTATGTATAGAAGAGGAATTTATATTTTGTCATCATGAAAATTTGTTGACTCCCAGAACATGGAACATTATACTCTCTTTTTTTTTTTCCACGTCATCATATTTCTGATTTTCAAGACCTTGGAGGAAAAAAGGGCTGTTCTGGGTCCATACCCAATGTTGTCAGTAACTTATATCATAAACCAGTTGATGTTTTAAGGAGTATCTTTAACCCGTTGAGGATGGGCTGATTTTGCTACAACAGGCATTTCCCATAGACACCTGCCCGAGTATACTCGGGACTCGTCCTCACTGGGTTATACAGTTACTGCTGCTACATGTACTTGGTTATTTCAACCTCAGATGAAATTTGTGTCAAATGCTCTCTCCCCCCATGAAGAAAACCATGGTTATGTTTCCATGTGTCACATTAAATAGATAAACCCCCCACACAAGAGTTGATATTTTGTCCAGTCATAACCTCTTTAATGACTGTATGAGCCTGATATAAACTCTTGAGGTTTGAGATGATATTGTGTTTGTCCGTTTGTTAACAGCTTTCCTATGCCTTGTGCAGTTGCAATCCTAAACAGTTAGAAAACATGTTAAACTGGGTAGCAGAAAGTGCTACATAATGTTGACATAAAGTCCTTAATGTTGGGAGCACATTCTCCATGAACTGTATCAAGTACGACTGTAAAGTGGTAGTCTTTGTTTGCAGTCTGCATTTAGCGCTTGTCAAAGTGTGATGTGGCTGTCGGTGTGTTCAGTAGATTTGCAGACTGCTGCAGTCTCTCTGTCACAGTCTGTCTTAAGGAGCAAAAAGTTTTGTTTTAGCCACTAGCAGCTGTTTTGTAAACACACACACACACACACAATTGCCTTAAAGAAGCACTCTGCAAGAAATGTGTGTAAGTTGTGAAAAGCAGTGAAATTTAGGAAGGCTCGCTGATCAGTCAGATCAACGTACAGTGTACCTAATGAAGGTGAAAAGGTACATTGTAGACTTTGATCAGTTTCTGCATCAAGGGGACAGTGTAAGAAATACATCAGTATGAAAATCTGTCAATGTTTTGAACGATATACACAAAATGTGATTAGTATTACATATTAGTGCTCGTGTCAGCTTAGATTTCTTACCATGAATACTTAAAATGACATTTTTTTTTCTCGGTAGCAAATTATTCCTTGGGGCAAGTTTTCTCATCATTCAGATGTATGCCCAATCTTGTGCATCACATCCCCAATTCACATGCCGACTTGGATGACTCCCATTGGTAGAAAAACTTGGTAAAGAGGACAGTGTTAGTGACTTTTTTTTTCTCTTCTATTTTGCATGATCCAAGGAGCGCATGTTCTTCCACTTTCCCCTCGGCACATAGAAATCAAAGCTACACATCCGCATGTGAGCAAACCGTAAATTGAAAAATCTGAGAAACAGGTGAAACAGTCGATTGTGTAGTTCATACAGTTGTCCCTTTTTTGGGGTAGATGATGCATTGTGGGTTATGTATTCAGTGGCTAGTTCAGCTTCACAGATCACTGCAACCTGTACTGTACTTGTCATGTAATTCCACTTTGGCTTATTTTGGGTCAAAGGATGTCATATTGACCGAGTACTTCATGCTAATGTGTCGTTACGATTCTGGTGATAAAGGGAGGCCTGCATTTAGAGATCATGGGAGAACCTCGTAACGAGGACCTAAAAAACATGAAGATTATTTTGTTATATCAGGTTTCTCACTATATTAGGGTGCAACAACAAAGATCTGCAAAATCATCTTGTAAGAGGGTTGTCAAATCCAACCTCTTTATAATGAGGTTCTACTGTGTATGTGTAGAAGTATTGGGCAATACAAATGGATGAAATAAGATAGTGTATGGAAATTATCTTTGAACTGACGGATCTGACCCATCACTCACATCTTAGATGACTCTGATTGAATGAGTATGATGATTTTCTCCGTGTAAATTCAATGTTTCCCAGAAACAAATGGAAAGACAAAAAATGCTGAATTGTTTTTACTGCAAGCTGCACACAGTCATCAAGACCCACTCTCTATGTGCGCACACACACACACACACGAGAGTTAGTACAGTGATGTAGTCTCCCCAGTAGAGGTGGGCATTATTTGTTTTATGAATTCATAGTCACGGCAACTCTTTTAAGTGAATGCTCACCAGTTCACACTTCCATTGAAGAAGGATTCAGGCAATGCTTTGCCAGCTTGAACTGGTCACATTTATCCATGTGCAGATGTATTTCAGAAAAAATTTCTCTAGTTTTATTCATAGAAAATGTAACCTTCTGAAGCTGTTGTAAAGGCAGAAAAGAAATGCGCTTGCAGCTCTTTTTGACTTTGTACAGCCATTCACGCTTGGCTTGAAAAGCGCATGTTACAATGCAATGTGCCTGTTGTTTTCCAATTGCATTGCATATTCGACTGCTGTGTTTTGAAAGGGATTCATTTTGATTCGTAAAGGGTTTAATTCATGAACCATTTTTTTTTTCCTTGCATTGTCTTTCTGTGCTTTTGGAAGGTTGGAGCATGTCAATTTCATGTTTGCATGTGTCAGATCAGAAAACATCAAGAGCATGGGGTGAATAAAGATGGATATATCTATTTATTTGACAAAAAAGGGTTTACCTGAAGTATGCAGATTTCTTTTTCTGTCCAAATAAAGTGTGAAAGGTGAATGCATAGAGTACAGTATGAATTTGAATAGTTGTTGGTGTGTTGTGCGACCTAGCTGAATGTGTGCGTGTGCTTGTTCTCTAGACTTTTATCAAAGAAATGCTTTTATTTATAGAAAGTGTGAAGTAAAGGCTATCCTTGCAAGAAAAGCTTTTTGTTGTGTTTTCAGTGAATTCTGTTATTTGAACAAAAAGGTGAAGACTAACACCATACTGACCACACTACATGACAAATTATGTTTTACAATCTGTAGATCACTCACACAGTAATTTCACATAAGAAGAACAGAGTTGAATTTGCTTTAATACAAAGGTTATATTGTTTATCACGTACATATTGTACATGAAGTCTTTGATATTACAGATTTCATAATACACATATTACACCAGTTTTTTCACTTCTCCAACTGGTAGACTGCCATTTCTAATGGTCTACTCCCAGTTAGTCTCTACTGCATTCCTCAGCATGTTTTGACATGACAAGGATTTTAGAGGTTCTAAGAATCAGGGGGGTTAGGCTCAGAATTTGGTTCAGAATTTGGTTGAAGGGTTTAGGGTTTTGGTATTAATTACCATGCCATGCCAGGCATGGTTTACACTGTATCATACTAATCGTGAGTATACCAAAGGATACTAGGCCAAACAGCAATCAATCTTGCCGAAAATGCACACACACATACTGTAAAAGCGGAAATGTTCGCATTGTTGAAATTTCTGCGCATTTCGCGCAACCAGAAACTAGCGCGAAAATACTGTAAATGCATGCAAATATTTCTGCTTGCCATATGCTCCTGTACTTGATATCTTAATTCCGTGGAATTAAATACACGCGGAACTCCTTACCCGGCCAAGCGTGAAAAATTAGTTGCACGAAAATATCCACCTTTACAGTACACAAAAAAATGCAACAGGGATACACAGAGTATCATCACCTCACCTACTATTCCCACAGTACCCTTTGGGGGAGGGGCTCTTGACAACGAAAAAGCAACAAAACAAAATGCCTCTACGTATGAACTGCTTTTGACGACTGCCAGCTCATGAATCTCATAACAAAACAAAATATTCTGTCAACGCCCATTTGTCTGTCTTATTACTCTCCAATCTGAATCACAGAGCTCGGGTCATACAACTTTCTAAAGCACTGGGCTAAGATTTAGACAGCAGCCACCAGAATTAAGAGAAAAGGAATGCAGATTGAGGAGTGGTCGAAGAAGCGCTGGTCTAAAACTTTTGAGACCCAACCCTGGAAGCTGCTTGCATGACGTGCTATAGCAGCAATAAATTAAAAGTCAGGTAAATCAACCACTTACATGTACTTGGAATTCGGTAAGTGTAGAGTTCAGTCCACTCTAGAGAGTACTTCCTATAATATAAACCTTTCATCGATTTGCATTCTGATTCACCTTATATCTGAGTAATTTGTACAGCTTTCACTTTGCATCATTGAGAATTTCTGGTTAATATGAAAACAAGCAAAATAAGTCTGGTGTGCTTGGTGTTCTGCTCTCCTAATGAAACGACATTTTTGTGCAGCTCAGAATGAGTATCTGTCTATTTCATCACTAAAGGTACCATTTCTCCAGTTAAATCAATCGCTGTACCTGTTTTCACAATTTATGAGTTTCATTCCCATTACGCTCAGTGATGAATATGAAACTGATGCAAAAGTGGGCGACATATACATACATACATACATACATATAGGGGATTACTGTACACATGGTATATTTTGCGGTGTGTTTTTTTTCAGAGAATATTTTGTAGTGTTTTCATTTCCAACGCTTTTACAAGTGGACTGATGCTCGCAAAATTGAATTACTCTCGAAAGATATTGCCTCCCATAAAACAAAAGCGCTGTAGATTGCTATCCTGAGAAGATATATATCACATGTATTTCTCATTCCATCACACTGGTGCTCAAATGCAAATTCAGTCACACGCAAAACTGTCTTACAAGTCCCACTCTGCGAAATATTATACTCTCAAAATATATGACATAAACAGTACGTGCTACATTGTAGATACAAATTCATGTCATGCTGGCATGCATACACACAGCCCTAACACAGTCTTGCTGCCCATTAGCCCGTTGAGGACGAGTCCCGAGTATACTCGGGCAGGTGTCTATGGGAAATGCATGTTGTAGCAAAATCAAACCGTCCCCGACGGCTTGAACACAAATCATCCTGTACATTGGGTAGCACCCAGAACAGACTCGGTGCAGAAAAGTCACTAGGAGGCAATACGCTCAGAAAGCATTAGCTGCACTTGTTGCCGATGAATGACACCACTGCATTGCCCATTTCACGCCGACGTTCATCATGATCACAGTTGACAGTAGTAATGACGAATTGTAGATTGCCTACACATGGTCTGTGGGACCTTGCCATAGACTGACACAGTTTACACTGCTGGTACAATGTAGATCCTGGTCCTATTTCATAAAAGATGTTACACAGTAGGATAGCAATTTTTTGCCAGAATGACAACTTTTTATAGCAACAGCCAATCAGGCAGCTGGATTCCTGTCATTTTAATTACCATGACATGTGCCATTTCAGCAAGAGTTGCTATCACAGCAACTTTTTATGAAATAGGACTCTGGTCTTGCACATTTCTTTGAACAACGTATAATTACAACAACGAAGGATGTCCTCCACACTTGATGACTGGTACTGTGTTTCATGACAGCATGCCAAGTTCATTACCTTGATGAGCAGTTTCCACCATCAATGAAAATAATATTACCTTATTTAACATGCAGAAGTAATGCTTCAATCTCAAATTTCAGATATATCTTCCAGAAATTGCATTTGTATACAGGGAAACCCTGATGTAACCACGTAATCCGAACAGCCAATTTTACCTTGTTATAACCAGTACCTCGTTCTAAACGTACTAACAAAGAGACAAGCTTCATACAGTAATAGAAAACTCTGATTGACGAATTCCCCTTGTTAAAAGCGGTCTCCCATTGTAGGTGAGCTCATCATAACAGGCTTTTTTTTCAATGTACTAATGCTGCAAACGTAAGAAATTCCTGACCAGCTAACATCTTCAAAGCTACAGCACTCAACAAGCAAAGAAATCTGATGTGCTCACAATTATACCGCATATACCTTGCATGTACAAGGCAATCCTATATCAGAAGCCATGTGAGAGCTTTAAAGGGTGTGTACAGTTCTGGCCGAGGTGAGGATTTAGCTTTTAACGTTTTACGAGATATTCAGAAACCACTCTATGAGATGTCAAAGAGCATGCAGTTCTAAGGGGTATCAAAAGTTTATTCAATGAAAATCGATTTTGAAATGGCCGAGATATCCAAAAACAAGGTGAATCAAAGAGATCCTGATAAAGTTGTGGCATGTCGCCTTTTATTATTAGCACTTTTTGGGATATCTCAGCCATTTGAAAACCAATTTTCATCAAATAAATGCTGAATCCTTCTTAAAATTACATGCTCTTTCATATTTCATAATAGGCTTTTCATTATCTCACTTAGGAATGTTCAAAACATGAATCCCCACCTCAACCAGTACTGTACAGTCCCTTCAAGTCGGGCAAAACAAGTATGTATTGCTAAACATAAAACTACTGACAGTTTCATAAGAGTATGCAAAATGCAAGAAAAGGGAAATACGTACTTACTGTATTTCTACAGACAGTGAGTCATCAGCATAGTCCTACATTTTTTGAAAGGTTACCTTCATAGCAGAAGAAGAAAAATTTTCAAGTCAGAACATGATTGAAGTTAATACGGGTATAGGTTTCTTGAAGTATTTTTTCTCGCCCAATTTCCATAATCTCAAGACTGCAGTTCAGTGGACGAATTAAATAAACTACAAATGATCTACTTACATGAAGCTTTTCTCAGACAGTAGCCCTCTTTTATGTTTCAAATGTCATTCTCCGTTCGCTGATTTCTTTTATTCATTCGCCTTTCAGTTTGTTCAGGACAGCACTCATCAAAACATAATGTGTCAAAGTTTGGCTCAAATATTAACACATTATGCATTGAGTTACCAAAACATCTTTTAGATTGTCTCACCGTTTCCTCACTACGTTTGATAGAATGAAAAATATATCATGTTATTCAGAACAAAAGTTGTGTATAACTTTGAATGTTACATCATTTACAAGGATTGCATTCCTCTTTAAGCACTATTAAAGTACAATTTGCAAGTGCTTCTATGCTTTGTAGGCAGAAGTACACCAATGTTTACACTACAATGTTCTACACTGAAATAATTCCTCAGGAATGAATGATCTCCTTGAATTACCTAAATTTCGCATGTAGTCGTAGCCTATTTTCTTTTTCTGTATGAAACTGCTGACAAGACAATCACACGCATTGATTTCAGAGCCATCAAATCATAATAGCCATGCATTCATCAGACTAGTTACTGTAAACCAATGAATATCTTTGTCACCTCGTAAACTACTTAATGTTTGTCCAGTCTGCCAAAAGCTAGAACAAACAAATAAAAGGTGGTTGCCAAGTTAATGAAATACAATAACATAACTCTGTGAGCTTAAAAGATACATTGTTATGGCGACGTTCTACTGCCTGTAATCTGTTTTGTTCGTTTGCACTATCCTTATAATGGTCATTTGTGTTTTAATCTTCAGCTGCCTTAACAATGACCTTGTATGACAAGCATTTACAATACGTCTTCTTTTCATTACTCAAAGTTTCTGTATCAGTATTCGGCCTTCTTCTACCCACTGCCTGACTCGGGGTCTCCGGAGGGTGGTAGAGTCGGACTTCCTGCTATCACGTTTGTCCACGTCGGGCGCACGTCTCTTCTCATAACGGCGTGATCTCTCGCAGACCCGCCGTCTGTCGCACCTTCTGGATGTGCGCTCGCAGGAGAAATTGTTTCCGTGACAGCTCTCGGACATTCTGTTCACATCATAGAGAGAGAAATATCAAGATGATTTTTTTTTTTTTTTTTTAAAGGAGTAAAGATTCATAGTTCAGATTTTGGCGCAGGACAAAAAAAAACAAACAAAACAAACAAAAAAAAACAATCACAAATTATTGCACTGTGTGCAATGAATCTTAGTATATTCTAGTAGACATTCAGCCAGGTATAAATCCTATGTCCCAAGTAATCACGCTTAACCTTTTTATAACCACCACATTAAAATGCTTTTCACAGTATACATAAACTTGTTGCTCATGGAAGTGACGATTACACGGCTGATTACTGATTGTAAACCAAACTCCCTGATAAACATCTATCTCTTTGATGACTGTCATTGAATTTCCGCTGGTAACATGCGAAGAGAATAGACCATTTTGATGCTATCTTGCATTCCTCAGAACCAAGTATCATCATTTTTATCAAGTGATCTGCATGTTTTTGAATTAAGACTAAGCAAGAACCATGTTGATATAAAGTTAGTGGAGCTTATTTCTATTCATGATTCATGACCAATTCTATCAATGTGTGTAGTACACAGAAAGAGTGGTACATGTTGAACTACATGTAGTTCCTTAGTTTCAATTGGTCAGATTACGCGATGGTCTCATATTACTCATCTGTATGCCATTATGACCATCATAATCCTCATAATAAAATATTATCATAATAACCATCATCGTCATCATCATCACTATTTGTAGCGTCATCGTCCCTGCTATCATCGTGATCGGCAGTATGATCATCACCACCATTGCAGTCATCATCACAATATCATCCTTATATCATAATTACACTCACCATCAGCATCATCATCACTATCATAACATCCAATCATGACGACCATCGTCATATCAACATTATCATCATCATCATCATCATCATAATCACGTCATATCAGCATCCTTCACCATCACCATCATCATATTAGCACTATCGTTATCATAATCTCCTCATATCACTATCAACACATCATCATTATTACTATAATCATAACATGCTCAAATCATCATCACCATCATCATATTAGCATTATTACCTCCGCCAAGGGAGGTTATGTTTTCATTACCAATGGTTTGTTGGTTTGTCCGTGTGCGAAATCACTCAAAAAGTAGTGAACGGATTTGAATGAAACTTGCAGGAAAGGTTTAGAATGATACAAGTAACAGATGATTAAATTTTGGTAGTGATCCGAGAATTTTTGGGGAATTTATGAAGGATTTTTGATATTTTGGCAGGAAGGGTCAATGAACTTGGGAGTTCAGGATGCGCATATTTGAGGTTTGCATGTGCGCACTAAAGTGCATGCTCTAGTTTCTGACAAGGTAAGGCGCGCCTCGCAGCTGAGGGTTAATGACGTAACAAAAGGTTTCTATATTGGGAAATCGGGCGACTTTCAGCACACAATGCTATAAGTACGTATGGGTGCAAATCACTGATATCTCTATGGAAGAACATGATCAGTGGTGGAAATGAGCTGCATGCTTGGCGGAGGTCTGTGCTCTCAGAGTGCTTTTCTAGTTATCACTGTAATTATAACTTCCATAACATCACCATCATCATACCAGCATTATGATCATCATTATCACCATTAGCATAGCCTCCTCTTATCACCATCACCATCATCACTATCAACAACCAATACTATCGCTATCATATCAGTATCACGATTATCATAATCAAAAACCTCCTCATCATACCACCATCATTATATCGGCATGATCATCATCCCAATTATCATCATAATCCTATCTTCCTCATATCACCATCATCAACCGTCATTATCAGTATTAGTGTGTGGTATCCAACCTTTGTGAAGTCATCTATGCTGATAACATCTTTCTTCAACCCTTCCATCAGATAGTAGTATGTGTCTTCAATTGTCATCTCCTCGGCAAACAGGTTGAGTAATCTGGAAGAGTAGCGGACAATAACATTACGTACTGGAGCATAGGTACGGTGACTTTAGATAAGAGGCATTCTGTAATAAACAATGCTGAATAATGAAGAGTGCACACTGAAGATGACATACATGGGTTGTATAACCCCTACAAGTCTTTTTGTTTTTAGAAGACAGTTTATCTGTATGTTACCACATACTACTGTATACGCCGAATATTTCGCGAGGTTTTTATTTTCAAGAAATTCGCGAGACAGGTGCTATTCGCGAAATTAAAGACACGCGAAAATATTGACTCTGATCCCAATGTGAACGTAACATTCGCGTGTACACTTCTCCGTTCAGTACAGGACTCCCCGATCGCGAATTTAACCTCTCGCGAAATCGTCGGGAGTTCCTGATTCGCGAAAATTTAGGCTCGCGACATATATGGCGTATACAGTAATTGGCACAAAGTATGAAGATGACAAACTGCAAATCATTTTTGAGAAAAGCTGGTATTGGCAGAACTGCAGTCCTCTTGGCAAATATCTTTACTGTGAGCTGTTTTCAGTCAAATTTACACAACAAAAGCAACAACTTGTAGCTACAATTTGAGCACAGCTAGACTAGCACTGTACTGGCACAGTCTGGACACCTTGACTGTCTGTGAGTCATGACACATGGGAGTGAATTGAGACCTACAAAGTGCACAGCAAAACAAATTAATTCATTCATTCTTTTATTAAAGGAGACCTCCGCATGATTTTCAGATTTTTACATTTGAGCAACAATAAATTAGTTATACTTAGTACAGAGTTTCAGAATTTATAGTGATTAGGATAAGGAATAATAGTGCTTTCAAAATTTATAACAAATTGTAATGAACAAGGATGATGACATGGCAGCCTCACCATAAGAACGTACGACTTGGGGCTCAAGGAAGCAGAACAAAAGAAGAAGGCATGCATATAGATTCTACACAGGTGAACTTAGCAAGCGGTATTGCAATGGAATTACACTGCTACATTTCTGAAATATGTGAGGCTTCTATGTCATCAACACTGTTCAGTGTAATTTGTTTTAGATCTTTTAGAGTATTGGTTTCTCTGCTCAAGGACGACAATAAATTCCACAAATCTATCCATGGAGCTCTCGATTTATGTACTACATGATGTGAAATTATGACAATCGTGTCGAATGCCCCTTTAATTCAAAAGATACCTGATGACACTTTTAATAAGGACGGACTTACTGCTTGTAGAGAGGTGCTGTAGGCATCACAGAATCGTCTATGTTGAGTTCGTCCCGGCCTTCCATTTTGGACAGTGACACTCTAATCTCCTCATTCTTCTGCTTCAGAAGCTGGATATTCTGCTGCACAGTCGTCTGTATGCCGAGTAAGAGTGGGAGAGAAAGAGAGAGAAAAATATGACGGAACTTTGATATGCACCATGTCTTTAAAATGGGGATGGTAACACACTAGAACTGCTTGTAATGTTAGTCTTTCAATAGGGATGGCTCAACACACTCAAACTGCTGGCTAGTCTGTAACACGAGGATGGCTCAATACACTAAAACTGCTGGTCAGTGTTTAAAATGGGGTTTGGTTCAACACCACAGGACTGATAGTCTCATTACTATGCTGTATCAAAAGATAAGAAGAAACCAAAAAAAACCCCAAAAAACCCAGCTTTTATAATGAAAACGTCAATATGATTCAAAAGTTGTCAGTGTCCTGCTTGAAGTATGACTGCTTATAACCCAGCTTTTATGATTAAAATGGGGATGGCTCAATACACTAGAACCGCTCGTCGGTCTTTAGAATGGGTATCAAATGGCTCAATACATTAGGACTGCTACTTTTATTACATCATCAGAGATTTGGGAACACATAGTGGTCAAACAGTAAGTGAGATTGCTATTATTACGAGATTCAGAAAGAGAAGAAAAGATATACACAGTATGGCTATGATCAATGGGAAAAATAATATTGCTTTCTGTTCTCCAGTTTAACATAATGGCCTGTATTCAAAAAGGCAGTTTATATCTAGTCCATGGTTTATGCAAATTTCTTCTGCGTAAGTGCATGTGACAGATCGTGTACGTCAACAGACATCCAATAATAACTTGTTAATACTTGCGTGTGTAAGGTATGCCAATTTCATGCTGATTTTAGTCCATGGACTAAAATTCAGACCATAGTTTTGACTTGGGCCACCTTTGTGAATACGGGCTAATGTGCCTGAATTGATAGTGTTTACCAACAGTAATCTCTCATCCAGAGAACACTAAACAATGCCTCATATCTCACATTCCTTTCAAACCCTTCGCATTCTCAAGACCGCTCTACTCGCTTAGATCTCAGCTCTTTACAAAGGCTAACTGACAAAGAGTTCAACTCAGGGGCAGCGATGCATACCAGCTCGTTTCCCAGAGCCAATAAAAAGAATTAAAGAAAAAAATAAAAAAAGGAGAGAAGGGAAGGAACTCACAGTTTCAGTTTCGAGCAAGTTGATCATTTCCTCCAGCTGTCTTTGCCCAGATTGAAGTTTGTCTTTGGTGGCCGAGAGGGAATCCATTTCAGCCTGCAGAGAGAGACAAAAAGCCAGAGAAGAAAAAAACAAAAACAATACATGAATCCTTTAATCCTCACAGTGCCACATGCATGTACTACTTGCGCGTGGTTTACGTGCCAAGGTGATGCATGCTCATGTCTGTGAAGTACCACTTGAGTGTGTGCTTGTAATCATCGCACAATTGTCTCACACCCATCTCACTTGGTGGATTACACTGCATGCATGGCAGAGCTGGATCATGTATCATGAACACATCTCTTATCTTTTCCATTGTCTTGTTTTTTCTTTTGTCATAATTGTAGATCTAGAATTGGATGAATCTTTGATGCTACTGTTCAAACAGAATGTTAACTTTTGCTTTTAAGTATACCTGGCACAGCTAGATATTAAAATTGGACACTCATCTTGCAACATTCCAGGCATGCCATATGTATTGTCCAGTGACCATGAACTTGATTCTCCACCAGAAACCAAATTCAACTGATGTTGTAAAAAGATAACGAAAGATCTGCATCCTCATTCAAAACATAAAAATAATAAATATGTAAACATCCTAAAGGCAATAGCTATTCAAGATGATAATCAACATGAACACATGCATAATGAGTTCATTTTCATTATCATTATCATCTTACCATCTTACATCATCACTGTAAGCCTTCACAAAAGTTTTGCTCACTTGACCAAGTTGTCAAGCTGCACACATCAACTTGGTCCATTTCAGACTGTCACTCTGCTAAATCTCTGACATCATGAATGGTAAACATACCAACAATTAGTTCTTACTATTAAACGGTATTGTCACCAAAATGTGAAGTTAAATCAGCTACAAAAATCTACTCGCCTGGAATTTGTCAAAGTTTTCCTTCAGCTTACGCTTCAGCTTGTCCTCCACAGCCGTCTGAAGCGAGGCCTTGATCGTGTCGTCAGACAAGCTGCCCTGGCTGTTGACTGCTGGACGCGATGCTGTAGCAGCACAAAACAAAGGATTCAAAATTGAGTTCAACGGGCCATAACAGTGGTAGTCTTGCAACTGACTGACAAACTGCCCTTCATCGACGTAAGCACACACCATTTTTTCAGTGCTTTGAGTGATAATAGTAGCTATGATAAAAATCACGGGCACATACACAGAGTTCGATTGCAAATCGGGGTGAGCACCATTTTCAAACATTTTAAAGTACAATGAAGGTCCATTATCAGATAGAGTAAAATACTGCATTTTATGAGTGATATCTCATTTTGTGCATAATATGAAATAATCTTGAAGTTATGATTACAAATATCCCATATTTACAAGTCTCATTACTTTGATTGCTTTTTAGCAGCTTTATTTGCAAATATATCAAATTTACATGAATGGAGAAACATGTAACTCGTTTTGCAATTAAACTCAACATATACTCAGATGGGATAATCTTATGATTCTTGAGACTAGTATTTCATATCAATACTCATATTTGGATATACAATTGTGCATATCCTCCAAGAAAAGAAAAGGAAAAACACATAAAAATCCCACCAAAAATATGGTTCCTGGGGAAGGATCACAGAAAGTCCATAAAAGTGTATGAGGAGCTTTTTCACAAGCAAACTGAAGTCTGTAAGAAGTGTGTGAAGGCTAATCCCACAACACCACTAAACTAAATATGATTGATGGTTAGTCAGTTGAGCTTGAGTCAAATTCTTTGCTTTATCATACTCATTGAATAAAAAAAAAATGTGTTGATTCTCCATTATTTTCCCTGGCTGGTCTGTATCAAACGGTTGCTCTATCCCCATTAATGATACATAGGTATACACACACAGAATACATTCTTGCAAGTTTTGATATCACATGATCTAGCAAGGCAATGATGCTGAGTGGGGGGGGGAACCCGCTTCTACCCTTGACACTGACCTGCTGTGGTGGCCGACGTGACCGATGGGTTGTAGGACGGCTGGGTGCTTGCAGGTTGCTGTGAGGGTTGGGCTGCCTGGTTTCCCCCTGGGTATCCTCCGGGGTACGGGTAGCCGGATGTCGCTGGGTAACTCCCTGTGTAGCCGCCAGACGGGGGTGTCTGATAGGAGCTGGTAGGAGCAGGGTACTGGGCCTGGTTGTAACTGGAGTGAGGCGAGGAGCCAGATGGTGGTGTCGGCATAGGCATCGGCATGTAGGAAGCTGGAACAAGGGTATGAAAGTTTAATAAGTAGTCTTTTTTACAATTAACAGTGACTGACTACAATGCTGAGTAATATCATAACCAAAAAACATAAAAACAAACAAAAAACAAACAAACAGAACAACACACGGCTCTAAAGAGGCTACTTTGTTAAACGAGAACTTCCTTTTTCTTTTATATGCATTTTGGAGATATTTTGAGGGTACGTTGAGAGCTATGACTGTTACACTTTCACTGTCAGCTTGTCATAGACTTTAAGTCAAATACTGAACTGACATTTGGCCAGAAGCTTTGTTGCACTCGGGGAGAAAGTGACTGAAGTTTCAGGTGACCAATGCCATACCGTATATGCAGTACATTTCGCATGTGGTACATGTGGTACAATTTGGCATTTTCAAGAACGTCGTAACTCTCCCCATCTGACACAAGATTTGAGGAAGGAAGCAGTCAATGTCCAACAAAATTTTAAAAAATCACAGGAGAGAAGAAATGGCAGCAGCACAACAGCGCCATTTCTCCTCTCCTGCACAATATCAATAACTTGTGAAAACATTGCCTGCTGTAACGCAAATGTGTTGCATATGTATAATGTCCAAGGCGGTACATCATTTCCTCTTTTTTCTACACAGCAATAATACCTCTTTCTCATCCACAATGAATCGATTATGATAACATCAAATCTATATCACATGATGCCGAAACACCATGATAATACTGACAACACAGGTGTATGGCAAGCATGTTACTGCACTAACTAAGAGCGCCTACATGAATGGATGAATAGATTTCTCATACGACTCACTCTGATGGGGTTGGGGGTAGCCAGAGTGCTGTGGCATGTTGCTAGGGGGATATGATGGCCTCGGAGGGGGCTGACCGGATGACTTGGCGTACACAGGAGAGCTCTCCCCAAATACCACCGTCATCACCTGGACCAAGCCTATCAGGTCGGAGTTGTTCTGATGTAAATGAAAGAGCGGAAAAAGCAAACGAGCAAATAAAACAAAATACAAACATCCAGTGAGGCTTAACTTTTATTTTCATCTTTTATAGAGAGATTTTTTTATTTCCCCTATGCAATCATGTTTTATGTGAAATCAAATGTTACGGCAACATTTACGCAATAGCATGTGTTACCTGCCACCATATATCTGCATAAGTCAGAATAAGATGCATGTATGATACTATGTGTCCTCCTCTGAACACACAATTTGCTTGGAAGTATAAAAATACTTGATAAAGTGTGAGACAACAGCCAGCATGAAGGATTAACAAGAACGATCAAATGTTTTGCATACTTTAAACTGGGACTCATTTGTACGTTATTACCTACGCATGCAGTCTGGTTGAACTGAACTGACATGAATTATGACTTGTTTTACACCGATGCCAGGGAAGCAATGAATGCTTGTAACCAAGCAACCACACGACCGCTAGCTTCAAAGATCCCTGGGAAGGACTTGGTAATGAGGATGAAGTGCCTTGCCTAAGGGAGCAACCACAGCTGCCAGGAGACTTGAACCAGAGATCTCTGGATTGCCGAGTTTGTAGCTCAATATACTGAGCAACAAAAGCTTCTACGGGTTCACTCTGTTAGTACCACTGTCATGCTAGTTGTATTCAATGTAAATGGCACTTCAGACGGAAATAGGTTGATGGATGAACATTGATTGCCCCTTAATGTACCCATTGAATTTTGGAAACTTACGATAAAAGACAATAGTTTACCTTGGCAAATGAATTTTCTTTTTTTTTTTTAATACCAGGCAAAAAGAAGGTGTAGGTGAGATGCTGCAAAATTTACCGGAACAATAGAATCAGTCATGCATACTTAAACATCTTCACGAGAGGCATAGACCATGAGACTATGCAAATTGAAGGAAAACAGCCATACATTCCTTGATAGCACTCCTTTGTTTTTAAACATGAATGTTGCATTTTATGGTTCAACTACTAGATACTCTACAAGCAACCAACCATCCTCTCCAAATGCGTTCACAAGCAGAGATGGCTCTCATACTTACCGGCTTCCAGTCGTGAAGATAAGGTAGGTAGACCCTACCATTGGCATCCACGTGTTTAGAAGGCTTTATCAGCATGTTGTGGGTGGGGCGCACAAAGCACAAGGGTGGGTTGTGAGGGTGTGATTCCAAGATCCATATGCAGACCGGGATATTGTATGTATTGCCTGTGTCACAACGAAAGAGGAAGGCTTTTTACTAATACAGGCAACTCCTGTTATAACCAAGTCCACAGACTGGCAGTTTTCTGTTGTTATATCAAAATTTTGTTATAGCTGAACAGTAAAGTATATATCCATAAAAATATACAATAACAATAACATTTTGGGAGCTGAATTCTTACTTCATTGTAACAGAAATTTGTTATAACCATGTTCATTATAACCAGAGTGGTCTATACATATTTACAAGGAAAGAACTACAACAAATAGCACAACAAAATGCCCTTAAGAGCGTGGGGTATGACCATTCAGAAACATATCAGCTAATACTTGAACTGTCTGATTGAAAGTCAGAACACCAGTCGATGGTGGACTAGGTGCTTGGTATCAAAGTAGGCAAGTGCAACTGCATGATAGAGGGGAAAACAGCAAATTCTCTGGGGTTACCCAATTTCAATGGGCTTTCTTTACTTTTAAGAAATTCCAACAAATGATGCACCTAAAAACAAAATGAACAGTTACACTAACATTTTAGAGACACACCGACATGTGAAAGAGACTTTTGCTGCAGGACGATGGTCAGTCACTAAAATGACGTGAATCGACTCATACCTGGCTTGAGCTGACTGTCTAATAACACTTTCAACTGGAAGAGCCAGCTTTAAAAATAGACAAATATATGAAGACATCTTCTTGTTACACAAATAGATATAAATGAACTTCAGGACTTGCACCACATGTTCCCCCTATACTTTCAAAACCGACTAACTGTCAAATTCTAAAACATATTCCGATCAATTGAATGCTAGTCAGCAAAGTTTTTCTCCTCTTCCACCACAGGCCTTAACCCTAAAAGGGCCGGGCTGTTTTTGGCTATGCTCAGACCGAATTCCGCCCCCAGAGATCTCGGCCATCGGTGGTGCAATCGCGATGAAATTTTGCATGCGTGAAACCCACGTCATAATCTACAAGATTGGGTCATAAGATTTTCTGAAACAATCAGTTTCTAATTTTAATTAATTAATTACGCAAATTAAGTCCAAGGTCATATTTCAGCCTAATTAAAAGCATTGAGAGTCTAATGTTGATCTGTAAATCTGTTTCAGCATATTCAATCATTGTACATCACAAAAACTTCCAAAACTCATTTCAATTCTTATGTATTTTATTGTTTTCAGAATTTATGTATTTCTTTGTTTTTCAACTTTTGTTTTTTCTTTGTTTTTTCATTGGAAATTGTCACTAACCACTTTTCTACCATAATTTGCACAAAATTAATCAATGAAAGTGATTAATTGTACAAATAATCAGGTTTTTATGACTTTCATGACAGAGCACTGTTTTCCATAGGAAATGTACACAAAATCACAAAATTGTGCCCGTTTTTGGGCGACATTCAGTTACAAAAATGGGCGTGGCTTTGCAAAAGTATGCGCGGACGTTGCAAATCTGGTCTCAAAAGTTGCGCAAGACTTGAGCAAGCAAAGTCAAGAAGCCTCGCGATGAGGCCTTCTTGCATTACAGAATTATAGCGCGAAACGTCAAGGGGGGGGTCGGATTCCCCCCCCGGCCCTTTTAGGGTCAAAAGAAGTACCTTTGTAAAGGACTGGGATGGTTCCATCGACGCACAGCAGTTCTTTCCTTGAACCATCATTGAACACTGCAGAGAAAACAAAGAAATAAACACAGGAAAATCTTGTGTTTGTGTGTGACTCTTTTTTTTTTCTTACAACAATCTGTACAACACTTTATACAATAGTTACAGCAGTCAAAGGCATAAGATCAGGCCAATCATATTGATTTTTTTTTTCCAAAAAATGATACCGGTAATTCTCAATGAGTGCAAAGCATTTTAATGGTTACATGGTATAACCTCATCATGTCTTTAATATTGAGCTGAATTTCACCGATCAGTTACAATCAGTAAATAATTCTACTGAAAATAGCTTTTGTTTTGAGGAAGATTACCTCCAGAAATGGAAATATGCAGAATATAAATCTCAATGAAATACAGAAGTTTTATTGGGGCAGTGACTTCATTCGGCATGATTCCATATATCATCAAGAGTCAAGAGGTAACTTCAATGATGCTGTCATGACAAACAGGCGACTCCAGTTATAACAAAGTCCTCAGGACCGGCAGTGTTCTTTTGTTATTATCTGAACAGTAAAGAATATGAAGATATTCAAGGAATTTTTACTTCTTTGTATTTAGAATTCTGTGATAACTGTGTTCACTATAATGGGAGTGCACTGTATAATAAGGAAACTAGAGAAGCACTCTGAGAGCGCAGACCTCCGCCAAGCATGCAGCTCATTTCCATCACTGATTTTGTTCTTCCATAGAGATATCAATGATTTCCACCCATACATACTTATACTATAGCATGCTGAAAGTGTTTATAATAGTGTGCTGAAAGTCTCCCGATTTCCCAATATAGAAGCCTTTGTTACGTCATAAACCCTCAGCTGCACAGCGCTCCTCACCCTAGCAGAAACTAGAGCACGCACTTTAGTGCGCGCATGCAAACCTCAAATATGCGCATCCTGAACTCCCAAGTTCATTGACCCTACCTGCCAAAATATCAAAAATCCTTCATAAATTCCCCAAAAATTCTCGGATCACTACCAAAAGTTAATTGTTTGTTACTTGTGTCATTCTCAACCTTTCCTGCAAGTTTCATTCCAATCCGTTATCTACTTTTGAGTTATTTTGCGCACAGACAAACGAACGAACGAACGAATGAACGAACGAACGAACAAACAAACCAATGGTAACGAAAACATAACCTCCTCCCTTGGCGGAGGTAATAAATGCCAAGGCTATTCTCAAATATCTCAGATAGCTGACTCGGGTTCTTGCATGTCAAGAAGGTAGCCTATCAACCCGTTGAGGACAAGTCCTGAGAATACTAGGGCAGGTGTCTATGGGAAATGAGTGTTAAAGCAAAATCAGTCCATCCTCAATGGGTTTATAAATGGGGCATGTCTGATGGGATAACAAGAATTGAAACCAAAGAGTCACTAACCATGAGCGTCCATCTTTGGTCGCAAGTCTTTGAATGCTGACAAGACATTGAGGATGTCTCTCTGCGTCTGGTCTCTGTTGGAATACTGTAGAACAAGGACAAACAAAAAAGTCATAATGAAACTAGCATGATGGAGGATGATTGCAATGAATCAACTGTCATGATGATGAATGAACTGCTGTAATGATATGACAGAGCCAAGAGGCATGTAATCATCTCAACCCCCTGTACAGTAAAGAGCAGCTTGGTGGAAGCATAACATATCGTCGCTGGGGCGACAAGACCTCGTATCTACAACAAGAGACCCGCGGGTCTAGCGCTCACCTGAGTATCGCAAGTTCACCTTTCACGCAGTCACTAATCTAAATTATTCACAGCTCTACTAAAATTTGACCAGGCATTCTGAAGTAGAAGATGAAAATGTACAATAAGGGCCCAAATTTTTAAAGATTCCTTAATTTGGGGAATTGGGGGCCCCCTGGGGCCCTCTGGGTGGGGCATGGTGCCCATTTTGATAAATTGAGATCCTGACCCCCTAAGGATGCTACCTGCCAAGTTTGACGAAAATCTATCATGAGGTTTTCAGGAAGAAGATGACAATGTACGATTCAGGCCCCCATTTGGACCTTCCTAACCAACCCCCCCCCCCCCCCCCCCACTCCTGCCCCCAAGAGGGGCACCCCTGGATCTCCTATGAACAAACTCGAAACTACAGTCATTAATGTACTCACTCATAGTATTATCTTAGCTGTATAACTTCTGATTCTAGAGAAAATTTTTAACGATTCCTTCATTTGGGGGGTTTGGGCCCCCCTGGGGGCCCCCTGGGTGGGACATGGTGCCCATTTTAACAAATTGAGATCCTAACCCCTTAGGGATGCTACCTGCCAAGTTTGGTGAAAATGGGTCATGGGGTTCTAAAAAAGAAGATAAAAATGTACAATTTAGGCCCCATTAGGACCCCTCCTCACCTCCCTCCCCTGGGTCCCAAGGGGGGCACCCCTGATTCTGCCATGAACAAACTTGAAACTGCAGTCCTCAATGTACTAACTCATAGTATTAACTTAGCTCCATCACTTCTGGTTCTAGAGAAGAAGATTTTTAAAGATTCCTTAATTTTGGGGGATTTGGGCCCCCTGGGGGTCCCCTGGGGGCCCCCTGGGTGGGGCATGGTGCCCATTTTAACAAATTGAGTTCCTAACCCCCTACATTTGTAGGGATGCTACCTGCCAAGTTTGGTGAATATGGGTCATGGGGTTCTCAAGAAGAAGATGAAAATGTACAATTTAGGCCCCATTAGAACCCCTCCCCACCCCCCTCCCCTGGGTCCCAAGGGGGGCATCCCTGATTCTGCCATGAACAAACTTGAAACTACAGTCATCAATGAACTAACTCATAGTATTAACTTAGCTCTATCACTTCTGGTTCTAGAGAAGAAGATTTTTAAAGATTCCTTAATTTTGGGGGGTTTGGGCCCCCCTGGGGGCCCCCTGGGTGGGTCATGGTGCCCATTTTAACAAATTGAGTTCCTAACCCCCTAGGGATGCTACCTGCCAAGTTTGATGAAAATCGGTCTTGGGGTTTTCAAGAAGAAGATGAAAATGTAAAAAGTTTACGCACGACGCACGACGGACGACGCACGACGGACGACGGACGACGGACGACGCACGACGGACGACGCACGACGCACGACGCACGACGGACGCCGGACGAAGGGCGATCGCAATAGCTCACTTGAGCCTTTGGCTCAGGTGAGCTAAAAAGTCAAATGTTCAGGAGAGCTAAAAAACATGGCGGCCAAAGCACTATAGCGAATGGGATAGCCTTTCCTTTGACATGCTGTGGTGGCTTCATTTTTGGAATAAGACAGTTCGGATTTGGCCTGGACATCACTTAACCCATTATTTGACCATTAATCAAAAAACTCATTTTCACCAAAATTTCAGATACAAGGTCTTGTCATCCCAGCGACGATATAGTATAGACATTTGAAGACTTGTGAGCATATAGTAGATGTCATATTAGATCTTTTGAAAAAATGTCTTGACAGTTGAAACTGACCTGACACTAAAATTTAGATGACTTATGATAAAAATAAATGTTAAATATGTTTGATGGAACAACTTTTCCACATGAGAAATACCAATGCAAATCTGACAAACTATTTATTCTCGTTTGTTTATTCAGAGTACACTTTTACTTAAACATTTAGTCTGCAACACAATAACTTTGATTCACATCGTGACACACACAAGAGAGAAACATTAGGGCTTTTTACACTAGCAAATTTTTGCTTAGTACCGTACGGTGGGGCTAAGGGGGGCCTTAGCCCCACCGTTGGTACTGGACTTTCCTTAGCCCACTTTCTGTTTACACTAGTTTTTGCCAAAGTGGGCCAGCCCCACCGATAATCCCATACTATCTGATCCTGCAAAAAAGCAGGGTTAGCACTGCTATTGCGGTGCCAAGCAAGCGAGTGTAAACAGAACGAAGAAATAATCCAGGGCTATTCAAGCGACGGAGACGAAGCCTGAACCACACAAAATACTTGACTAATTATACGAGTGTAAAATTACATAAAAGGTCAGTTTTCTCTTTAGCCCAGGACAAGATCTTAGTACGGGATTTATTGGCAAGTGTAAAAAGCTGAAAAAATTGGTACGGGATTAACGATAGTCCTGGTTCAGAGAAAGTATGGGGTTAAGAAACACAAGTGTAAAAGGGGCTTTATGGGATAAAGCATGCTAGTAAAACACTATCCTACGGATAGATTTTTTTTTTTTTTCACTACCAATGGTTACAAAAATACATTAAAAAAAACATACAAAGATATGCTCACTCTCCCATGAATTAAGCACAGGGCACACAAGAAGATACATACAAAATCAGCATAAAATTTTATCACTGTGGAAGATTCACTTTCTTCGCTATCAATTGTATATGAAAATATATAAAAACAAAAGAAAAAAATTCCTACGATCCCATTATTGAAGTACAGGTACTTCTCTTGGTTTTCAAATATGCATAATTAATCCATGGCCTGTGAGAACTGGGTGGATCTAATGCAAAGGCTAGATGGAAATCTTGTTGAGAAAAGGTTAAAGTCATGTATTTCAAAAATTTAAAGAAATAAAAAACAATAGAACAACATGAAACAAGCCTAACAGCTTTACTCCCTTGTACTGAAGTACAGTAGTACACAATATTATGCACTTACCTTTCCCAGATTCTGCTTGAGATAAGCTTCAAATGGTCCAGTAGACCCCATTGCCACTGATGAGATGTGAAATCAGGGGAAGAATTCTGCACCATACAGTATCTGAAACAGCGAAAAAAAAATTCTCTTGTCATGGGTAAACTTGCAGTAATTTGGATCTTACCTGAATGTCGCTTACATGTATATGAATTGTTACCATCATCATTCAGAGTATCACAAAACTTCAAATCTAAATGAAGATACAATTTGTACACCAATTCCATGTATTCAGTAGATCTGAACTATTTAATTCTGTAGCCAAACTTTTTTTAGGCACTTTGCAAGTTGTGGGTCCTACACATGAATATGAAGGTACATTGTATACACTCTATGAATATGATTAGATTTTACAAATCATCTTTCTTTCCCAAATTGTTTGTGTATTCCTAACCCAGCATGTTTCACATCTATAGAATATTTGTATAGAATGATGTGAGAATATGTTACATGTTGCAAAGGTACACACAAAGAGGTTACACACTCACTGCCTACAATGTATCCTGAGAGGGAGGACAATATCATTGTCTGTGATCACAAGGAGAATTTAGCAATTGCCAATGGCGGACCTCGTTCACCCTCTGCACGAGGGTCATAAATATGCACTCTTTGTTTGGCTACTACGAAATCCCACTCACATACAGGAAAAATGCTGAAGATTCCAATAGAACCAAAAGTTCACTGATCGATATCGAAAATTTGTAGCTATCGTCCTCAAACGCGAATGATGCGTAGCTGTGCGCCAAGGAAGGGCCCGCAACTCGTCATCCGCGCATGCAGCTCCCATAGACAAAGCATGTAAAAAAGAAGTTGTCAATTTCTCAGGTTTTATTGCGTCAGCCGTGAACTGTTTGAAATGTTCAAGACAGGCATTTTACCGTAAAATACGAAATTTGAGCCTCATTTGCTGATTTTTTCTTTATCATTCACTCAGTGATTTGTGGGATGAATTGTGACTCTGGTGCAAGGACTAGGTGCAAAAGACATCAATTATTTCATTGCGGAAATCGTGTCCGGTAATACAATGCGCAAAAAGACAACTTTTTTTAGAGGGGTATGTTTGAAGCATATTTTCTAAAAACTGGAGCGAACAATTGACATAAGTTAGCTGAATTCGTAATTTCCAGGAGTCTGTGAATAAGTGTCCAGTGTGTTATTTTTAGCCAAAATTTCATCCTCTGAGTACAGAATTCAAAGCCACGAAAAAAAAAAAAGCGTCCGGTGATACGATCTACCCTCTTTGTCTTACTACTCCCAAGGTTTATCTTTTGTCTATTTTTCTATCAAATGATGGTGTCACTACTTTACATGCAAAACATGCACGCAAAACATGCACGCACAACAAAAAACAACCTTTGAAAACAATACACTCTCACTAAGTCTCAGGAATCACGACGTACGCAGCCTGCACAATCTGGAAACGAAAGTAAGCTGTCTAATTACAAAATGTGATAAATCTTTCAAGTAATCGGGAGCTAAAAATCAGAAACACAACGTATCGATTTTGTACATGTACAATTTATGGGAAGTTGGAGGAAGTTAGTAGAGAAATGCAGTTCCTACAGTGCACACAACCACAAGCAAACAGGCAGAGTTAGACAGACACACACAAATGCATTTCTCAACTGACTTCTTTTATAAGTTGCCACAATCATTATAAATTTATATCAATTTCTAGCTATCGTGGCGCGGCAAGTCCCTTAATTAAACAAAAGATACATCCCGTGATGATATTGATAGATTCTAGTTCTACTAATTTAATGATGGAATGCTATTGCTAACTTCACACTTTATATGAACTTTAAGTTCAGTTTCAGATTGCGCAGACACTCAGACAGCCTTGCGATCAGTTGTTGTTGTTGTTGTTTTGGTTTTAATGACGTGTATCACTCAAGATTGAGTATTTACGCAAAGAGTGAGTTTCTCAGCTCCAAGTGACAACATTGAAAGTTGTCGCGTAATGCATATAAATGCAGATACTGTCGCTTCCTACAGATTGGTTTTGGTTTAAATTTACACGAGTGATTTAGCGCCATGTTATGTGACAAACATCCTGAATGTGACAAAACAAAAAGGAGGAATTTTTTCTGTAAATTTCAATAACATGAATAATTTGACATGGATTTAAAAGGGTTGATAAAACTGGAACGAGAAACCAGTGCAGTGGCATCCTACAATTTTGAATTGATCTGAACTTTTAAAGGGACTGTACAGTACTGGTTGAGGTAGGGATTCATGTTTTCAACATTCCTAAGTGAGATAATGAAAAGCCTCTTATGAAATATGAAAGAGCATGTAATTCTAAGAAGGATTCAACGTTTATTTGATGAAAATTGGTTTTCAAATGGCTGAGATATCCAAAAAAGTGCTAATAATAAAAGGCAACATGCCACAACTTTATTAGGATCTCTTTGTTTCACCTTGTTTTTGGATATCTGAGCCATTTCAAAACTGATTTTCATTGAATAAACTTTTGATACCCCTTAGAACTGCATGCTCTTTGACATCTCATGTGTCATGGAGTGGTTTCTGAATATCTCGCAAAATGTTAAAAGCTAAAATCTACACCTCGACCAGAACTGTACACACCCTTTAAGATCGACTTTACATATGTACGTGTAATAGTCTACAGTAACTTCTTTGTGAAAGAATATAATCCACAATATGCCACATTTAGACATCCAGTATTCTTGTCTAGTCATTAATTGCCAGTAACGTTACAGTGCAAGCTTAGTGCATTACAACAACAAATGACACGGACGGGATCACACTGCACTGGAAGTGGAAAACCTATCATGCTCAGAGCAGTGCCCGTGGCGTGGTGAGTAAATGATATGAATGATCTTCTGCGAATCAAGTTATTATCAAAGGAAAAACAATGAACTACAATGTTTTTGTTTCGATTTACAAGACACGATTTGTTTTTTCTTTTCAGAAGAGAATAAGGTGTAACTTACTACGCAGCTCCTCGTTCCGTCAGCTGAAGAATTCTCTATTAATTTCAGCAATAATAAAGATTCTCAAGTCGGTCACTTGTAATTTGCACAGTATGTCTATGTAGCAATTTCACAGCTTTTAGCTAAAGGAGATCGAGAGTGAATGATGTCACCTATCGAATATGGTTTTAGCAAGCAATAATTTTCTTTCAGAAGACATTTTACCTCTTCTAGAATTAATAAAAATATTTTTAAAAGAATTTAAAGTTTATTTCATATATTTTGCTGGAAGTAATGATATTATTAAGTGTAAGTCATGGGTGGAAATGCACTCTTAACTTGACGGTGACGTCATCATAATTATGATGGAGGCGTAAGGGTAACATGACTCATTTGTGCGGACAAGGATAGAGTTTCTCAGTGGTAAACATTCATTTTGAAGCCTGCGAGAATCTTGCTGAAGTGGTGAATTCACTGAAATTTACCTCAATATTAAACACTATTAGTTGAATGAGGTAAAATGGCCGCCAGCAGCTCCGGAGGAGGAAAGAACTTCAAGGTGGTTTTGCTTGGTGAAGGATGTGTCGGAAAGACATCGCTCGTATTGCGCTATGTAGAAAACAAATTCAACGACAAGCATATTACGACGTTACAGGTTTGTATCATGCACGGCGCAGTCACGGCAGTGGAATTCCCCATGCCCATGATTTCATTATAAATTTAATGTGCAAGAAATTATGTCTATGTTATTACTGGCAGCTTTATGATTTTACAGCGGAGCTAACCTAGCATATGTTCATGATGAGGGATCTGTTGATTTGTGTGCTGATCATGATGACACGATGCGATCATTCTGCTCTGGCCTCTAGAGGCTCTGACCCTCTGACCCTGTCGTGCAGATCGTGCTGCTGATGCTGAATGAAGCTGAAGTGAAGGCAGAAATAATTAACGTTCCCCCGTTAGGACGTAGGTGTAGGGTTCTGTAACTTTTTCATTGATTGACATTTATTACTTACTTACTTTACTTTACTTTAATCCATCGATGCTAGTAGGTCCGGGCCTGTTCATCGATCGATTGGTAGTCATTTGAATCAATCTTTCAATTACGAGTGGTTCTATGGCAAGGTGTGTGTGTGGAGAGGGAGGATTCAGGACATCTGTTAGTATCCTTCAGGGTCATAAACAGATGGCAATTCTTTCCAGTAGTTGTCTAGAGTAAAATATCCCGTTTGCGGCAGTTTAAGCATTGTTAAGAGTTTTTCCAACTTGTAAACAAAGCAGGCAAATTATTTTCAACCATTTCATATATCATAGACAAGATTATTCATTAACGCAATTGTTTTCGTGAAAGAAATTTACCATTGACCAACGCAGTTTTCATGATTTACCAGGGCAAAACCCGGCACAATTTTCGCCGATAAGGGCGATATGCGACGTAGTATTTCTGCTTGCGGCACGATGTACAATCCCTATGCAATACGCGCGTGCTCCGCGATCTTTAGCTGAACGCCTTCACATGTCTCGCGAACATTGCGTAAGCGCCAATTCCCATTGCGAAAGCACGTGAAAATAGCGTGCGCACATGCATTGGCCGCAAACAAGATCGCAATTCTGGCGGTGTTGTTGATGTCTTTCTCGTGTTTTTCTCATTTTTTTTCGATGGTAACATCCACTTTCCGAAAAAAATGGCGGCCAACATCGGCTCGCGAAAATTCTATTTTACGTGAGGATATGTTTTCAAAATCCATGAACATCGAGAAAACGACAAAAAATCAAGTTTCTTGGACCACTGTTTCTTAACTGTTATGTTAAGAAGTACCGAAAATTTCATTTTGGATGCGATATGTTGTCATTTAGGTGAGAAAATTTCACTTTCGTCAGAGATCGTGCCCATTTTATCGGTTGGTTTTTGTTGATTGCTAGTGTGTTAGTATACAGTATGTGTAGTGTGCATGTAACAGTGCAATGCTGTGTTTAGCTGTATATTACTGTGTATGTTGTACCTGCCGCGAATGGCTGCACGGCCGCTTACTGACGCAGTTACTCTAGTCTGTTTTTGAAGGAGTTCACAGATGGGGCACTGACTACATCTTCTGGTAGCTTATTCCATGATTCCACCACTCTATTTGAGAAGAAGAACTTTCTAACATCAAGGTGAGCGAATGTCTTCTTCAGCTTCAGAGTGTGACCACGTGTTCTGTCTTCATTATTGAGATGTAGCAGGTCAGTGTCAGTGTTATATAAGCCATGGACATATTTGTAGACATCAATCATATCACCTCTCCTTCTGCGATGGATAAGCGTTGGTAATTTGAGGCGTCTTAACCGGCTTTTGTAGGGTATGTCCTTCAAGCTTGGTACCATCTTTGTGGCCCTACGCTGGACATTTTCAAGTCTCCTCTGTTCACCAATCCTGTACGGTGACCATGCTGCTTGTCCATACTCTAAGACGGGCCTCACAAGTCCTCTGTACAGAAGTTTGAAGGTGTCCTCATCAATGTTTGTGAAAGCTCTTCGTATTACCCCTAGTAGTTTGTTGGACTTGGACACAGCCTGGGAGATGTGATCTTTGTGACCAACTTAACCCATATCGATATCGGGCCATCTACGACGGGATATTCCGTAGTTCGTCCAAATGCCGCAGCAGGGGCCAATATCAGTCCGGGAAACCCGCTCATGAGGACCGCTCCCGCGTATGAGGACTGCCCCGCCTCATGAGGACCCCGGGGTTCCTCATACTGACCCCGGGGGGAAGTCCTCACGAGGACCCCTATTCACTTCTTTTTCATCTCACATCTGACGTATAATTTGTCGCAACTTTGCACGGTGATTTTTTGTTACGCACACATGTCCACTATCCATGATGAAAAGAAGAAAAAATCCTGCCTGTTTTTTTCTTTAAATCGAGTTTTAATCAACCGATGAAGAGCGCCCATCAAACACGGGTGCCGGCGTGTTCGCACAATGCCAGACTGCTGCACCTAGCGGCCTGATTCGTCTAAATATTTTCGGTGCTTTTTTCTGCGGCTCGCACATCTCCGCGCGCGAATCAGCCTCGTGAAGCTGAAGTCTGACATCTTTTCACACAAATTCGGAACGAGAAAAATGAAATCAGTACTAACCTGATCTTGTACATATAAATTATTCCAAATTACTATTCCACACTGATAGAGTAGGTGGGTACTCCAGTTTGTTAGCAAACTAATCACTTTGTAGGTATGACGAGTTCACTTCCTTCGTCAATTCCGCGCCGTCCGCTAATTTTTGTCAGTTTTGGCGCTTTCCTGGAATCATCCCGCGGTGCGACGGAGTACGTCACATCACATCATGCATCCAGCTGGCAGCGCGCAAGCTGAGAGATTTTCAGAGTGAACTTGCGCGCTGTCTGTATGTGCTAATGGGGATGCGTGATGTGATGTGACGTCTCGTCGCGGGATTCCAGAAAAAGCGCCCAAAGTTTAGCGGACGGCGGAATTGACGAAGGAAGTGAACCCATCATACCTACAAAGTCATTAGTTTGCTAATAAACTGGACTACTCACCTACCTTATCAGTGTGGAATAGTAATTTGGAATATATGCACAAGATCAGGTTAGTACTGATTTCATTTATCTTGTTCCGAATTTGTGTAAAAAGTTGTCAGACTTCAGCTTCACGAGGCTGATTCGCGCGCGGAGATGTGCGAGCCGCTGAAAAAAGCACCAAAAATATTTAGACGGATCAGGCCGCTAGGTGCGGCAGTCTGGCATTGTGCGAACACGCCGGCGCCCGTGTTTGATGGGCGCTCTTCATCGGTTGATTAAAACTCGATTTTTAAAGAAAAAAACAGACAGGATTTTTTCTTCTTTTCATCATGGATAGTGGACATGTGTGTGTAACAAAAAATCACCGTGCAAAGTTGCGACAATTTATACGTCAGATGTGAGATGAAAAAGAAGTGAATAGGGGTCCTCGTGAGGACTTCCCCCCGTGGTCAGTATGAGGAACCCTGGGGTCCTCATGAGGCGGGGGCAGTCCTCATACGCGGGAGCGGTCCTCATGAGCGGGTTTCCCGGACTGATAGGTTTATCCCGTAGCCGTAGTGAATGAAATGACATAAATTAGTCTAAACAATTGTATGAACGACGTCATTGACATTCACTTCTGCTGAGTACTACAGTATGACTGCACTATGCATTGAATGGCAGCATGTTATATACCATAATAATAAAGAGATTTCTTTCTTCTTTCTGGTCCCCTTCTTTCTTTGTCTATGTTTTTTTCATTGCTTGCTAATAATGAATGGAGAGTTATCTGTTTGTCGGAGTGTGTGCGCGAACAGTGCTGGGTCAGTTGGGTGTTTATTTACACTGGTGCGTTGGCCCAATATGGGTTAAGTGTCAACGCAGTGCAATGCAACTAAAATCAATTTAATACCATTAAGTCGCCACTACCTAAATTCGCCAGACATTCACATCACATGTAACACATGCTGCGATCTGAGATCAGCTGGGCTGGGGCGACGGATTTTCATTGCTCTCAAAAAGACATTCCTAAATAGACTCCTAATTCACCTTTTTCCTCCATGAAAACACAAATAATTGTAATCCAAATGTATTTTACCATATGTAACAGGTGACAAGACCATTTTTAATGCGAGAATGTTTTTGATTTTGAATGGATTTCAGGTGGCAGTTTAAAGTTTTTCAACGTGACGATGCACAATGCATCCTACATGAAAGTGTGTGTATAACACTAACACTGCAGTAAACACATGCGCTAATAATACATGGTGCGCTATGGCCATGGGTCTACAGCCACACACGTGTGGTTGTGGCCGACATGGCTCTGTGTACGAGTCCCTGATATCAGCCACACGTACACATATGTGGGCATGGTGAGCAATGCAATGTACAATTAAATGTAACAAGTTAGACCTCTAGATCTAGAGCCTAATTGTAGTACACTGCTATGATGAAAATGACCTATTTTTTAGTACATTTTATACAACTTTATTTCCTCTTCTTGTATTTTCTTCTCTCTCTTTTTTTGGTCTTGTCAAAAATCTTCATCCCACATCTGTTTCAACTGCCAGTTTTCTTGAAGATAGTCTTAACAAACGGTGGCCAGCAGCCATCTGGCCATCCGTGCTTGCACAGCAGTTGTATGTAGCAGTGCACCACAGGCACAGCGGCTTGATGATGATTGCACCCTGTACGCGGTACATACTCGTACACAGTACAAGCATGCGGCGCATGCACGCTCTTTGATAGTTGCGATATGCTCATGTTCGTGTTCACATGTTGTGTGTTGAATGTGCATTTTGTAGGCAGGGCCACGGGTGGCGGCACTGCTAGTGAGCATCAAGACTACAGTGTATCATTGCAATTGATCCTAATCAATCATAAGCCCCCCAATCAATTGTAACTTTGCTATTGATTTTAAATCTATCTTTAATATAAAATGATCACAATGAGAATGGAGTAAAAATGAACATTGTAGCAGGGTTCTCGCCAGGAATTTCTTCACGCTTGTCGGCAGTTATACGCGCTGTTCTGGGGGTGGGTACGGAAGGGGGGTTCCGCCTCCCGCGCAAAGCGCGGAAGCCTTCGTTAATGCTCAATACAACAACGATAAATCGCCGCTAAAATGCCACTAAATGCGACATTTTCACGGAGATGTAATGAACGTTGTGAGGGGCATTTTCTCACATAAACAATGCAGAAACTCCATACCTTTTGTTGGCGGCAGTTCCTAAATAATAAATGAAAGAGAAGTACAATTGTAGGTGCCGATGGTGAAGGTGCCGATGGTGAAGGTTCCGATTTCTTTTAGGCCTTTCCTGTTTCACTGTTGCAATAATTACCGTAGCCGTCTCTGCATCGCAACAACGCGCGCCGTGTACTAACTATACCCGTAGTGTTTTTGCTTTCTCGCCGTCTGCTCGACCACGTGGTAGGCCTACTGCATGCAGATGCGCGAGAAGTGATCGAGAACTTTCGGGACATCGTTGCACTTTCCTTTCTGGGTATACTGCGGTAGTTTGGCCGTGACATCAAAGAGATATCATACAAAAATGTAATGATGGTGATTATTCCGAAGGTTTGTTAAATCATAAAATGAAACGATTCATTACTGAGTACTTCGAAGGTGTGTAATTGAAAACAACAACACCAAAGGTCGGTACTGATGAATGTTCAAAATAAACAAAACTGATTTTGTTAAAACATTTTTAACACATTAACAAACATTTTTTCTTTATTATTTTCCGATCAACGAACCTTCAGAAAGGAATCTATCATCTATCATCGTTATTGTTTCGGAATAACAAACCTTAATGGTGAGTAAGAAAACACCGTTTTGGGGCTGTTGTTGCATTCCGAAATTATACTGGCAGAACGTTCGAAATAACACAACTGATTTCGTTTGGATATAAACGAATATTTCTCCTTTATCACTTTTCGAATAACGATCATTCAGAAAGAATAATGGTAAAATAATAGTTCTCGATCGCTTCTCGCGCATCTGCATGCCATAGGCCTACCACGTGGTCGAGCAGACGGTGAGAAAGCAAAAACACTACGGGTATAGTTAATACACGGCGCACGTTGTTGCGATGCAGAGACTGCTAATTATTGCAAAAGTGAAACAGGAAAGGCCTAAAAGAAATCGGAACCTTCACCATCGGCACCTACTTCTCTTTCATTTATTATTTAGGAACTGCCGCCAGCAAAAGGTATGGAGTTTCTGCATTGTTTATGTGAGAAAATGCCCCTCACAACGTTCATTACATCTCCGTGAAAATGTCGCATTTAGTGGCCTTTTAGCGGCGATTTATCGTTGTGTATTGAGCATTAACGAAGGCTTCCGCGCTTCGCGCGGGAGGGGGAACCGTACCCACCCCCAGAACAGCGCGTATAACTGCCGACAAGCGTGAAGAAATTCCTGGCGAGAACCCTGCACACAGGTACATGTGTGGCTGTATACACTACCATTCCGTAGAACAAGCTGCCCATAATTCGACAATATCGCCAACTAAAATTTGACTGCTGGCTACTTGTAGAAACCTATGCTTTTGAATGTGGTCAAATTTAGGCATGGGTGGTTTTTTGATTATTAATATATGTCCCGCCCCCTCCCATCTCCCACTTATTTTCCCATGCCAAACTACACAGGTCTACCCCACTCTAGTTTAGCTCTGCGTGCCTTTCCCTGCACTTGCCAAATGTGTGTGTGCATATTGTATACATGTGCATGCATGCGTACATCTGTGCATAAGATACACAGTAACTGGAGATGAGACTTGCAGCAGGGCGATGGTAATGTGACTATTGTACATGGACAAGCATTGCATAGTGTCGGTGGTAATGATTGGATCAAAGATCCAGAAGCTCTTCCAAATTGCCACTCCTTTTTCCCAGCTCCCTGATTTGAAGCATTGTAGCACTTGTGGCAGCCTGCATTGTAGATGTAGACATTCCACAGCTACAAAATTCCATCTAAAACTTTGAAGGAAAGATGAACAAAAATATATGGGCAGAATTTGTGTACATCTCACATCACTTGTGTGTGTGACATTTTAAACAGTGACAGACAGCAGGTGATAGCTGTAGAATGTCATGATCAAGAGTTCCCATCAGCAGTGTGATTCGAATGTCTGTTTTTACTGTGTTTTTATTGCCTAGATGTTAAATTGTTGAAGAACCTCTTGTGCAGAAGAGTGTTCGTGACTTGCGTGAATTAAGATGATATTGTCAACAATGAGCTTTGGATTGATTATTCTGTGTTTCATTTCTTAATGATGTATTGTGATTACGTATTCCTTTTGATGAGGCTTCTCAAAATTACTTGGTATAACATTTCTGTTCAAGAAAGTGAATAACACACAAATGTATTTAAAGGACAAGTCCACCTTCATATTAATGTGGATTGAGTGAATGCAACAATATTAGTAGAACACATCAGTGAAAGTTTGGGGAAAATCCGACAATCCGTTCAGAAGTTATGAATTTTTAAAGTATCTGCGCAATCACTGCTGAATAAGAAGACTACTACAGTGTATGATGTCACATGCGTACAACAGTACACTGTATAAGGAAAATAAAAAGAGAATTCCACAAAACTTTACTTTTTAAATAAAGTGCACATTTCTTTGACTCGTTACTGACGTATGTTAAGGGAAATATTATTCCCCTTGCCTTCTGAAAGAGAGAAGTGAAGTGTTCTTTTGTTATGCGAGAAAAGTGAAATCATGTTGAATTTTCTTTAAACTTTCTTTATATCGTTGTACTCGTGACATCACAAGCTATAGTAGTCTTCTCATCCAGCAGTGACTGAGCAGAAACTTCAAAAATTCATAACTTTTGAACGGATTGTCCGATTTTCCCCAAACTCTCACTGATGTGCTCTACTGATATTGCTGCATTTACGGTGTACTCAACCCACATGTCTATGAAGGTGAACTTGTCCTTTAATAGAATGAGTACACATGACACAAATGATAATTGTATCGCCCAGTGTTTATCAGTGTAGAAACATAATGCAGTGTTTTGCATATTTCTACAATGTACATTCGATACAAGTGTTTTTTTTCTTCAGATTAGCTTTCACACTGGACTATCCAAAAGATTGTGCTAATGATAGTACTTGCATATCTTTAGAAATCAGTTGTGTATAATGTTTTATCAAGGTTTACAATTTACATTTGGCAAATTGATTCCCATCAATGCAGTGGTGAGCACAGTATATATTCAGAGCACTCTATAAAGAAATCAGTAAATACTCTGTAGCCCTGAGAAGATTATCAAATGTTTGCATTGGTTTGGATTGGACACTTGTAATTCAAAAAAGGTGTGGCCCTGTGTGGCATCCAGTGCATACAAGTGACAGACCATAGATGGGTAGTGGGCATGTGGTAGAAGATATATGCCCACTATTTTCATTTCCTCTCGGAGTTTGATCACATGTTAAAGATAAAACTTTATTACTCTGGATCATGTTCAGTGTGTTAACATAAATTTGTGTAATTTCTTTGTCAAGTTAATACCAAAAAGCAGTTTCTCAGATGAAATTATTGCTGAGTAATTCAGAGCTACAGGTGTACCAGCACATGTCAAATATTCCAGGATGAAGTCTATTCTGCAAGTTACTTAGAAATGAATTCAGGTGTTTGAATTATTGTTGTATTTGTAGTTCAGTAATGTCAATTTGTGCTGTTTATAATGTCCTCAAACTATATCAAACATGAATGGATTCCCCTCCCCCCCCCCCCCCCCCCCCTTGGTCTGCAAGTGCATTTTTCCCCCCTGACGTTGTCTACATAAATAGAACATCACCTTAAGTATTTCTCAACATATTGTTTCACGAGTTATTTGTAAACATCTTGTTTTAAAGCCCCCAGTTTTTAATCTCTCTCTTGTCAAAAGATGTAAAGGGTTTCAAAGAGTGTCCTCTTTGAGATCCTGACATTCTGTCCAATCAGATATAAGTGAGAATACTTTCATTTTCACCTGACATCATCGTGGAATTACAATTGCAGTCATGCAGGACAGTTTGGGGGGAAAATGTCTACCGGTACTCCAGAGGTGTTACACACTTTATACTATTCTATACTGTATGACAACATCTTGCCCACAGTGATTTAGACAAAATGGCATTGCCATATTGTACACAATAAGTGTGCTGCTGATGATGTCTATGAGAGAATCAATGATTTATGTTACTCTGTTGTTTGTCTTATTAACTTTACAGGCATCATTTCTCAACAAGAAGCTGAATATCGGTGGTAAAAGAGTAAACCTCGACATATGGGTAAGTTTTGTGAATGTTAACCGTTACATGTAAATACATGTGTATGTAGTGTACTAGAGCATGTTATTTATACACTGTAATATTATAGGTTACAAGGAAGTGCATGTACGATATTGCACAAACATTTGATCATATAATAGGATGAACTGTCAGGGGAAAAAAATGTATAAAAATATTACTGCGTGAGAACTAGTTTTGGCGCTTTGCCCTATTTTTTTTCTTTATATTACGAAATTAGTGTTGAGTTACTCCATTAATTCTGACTTGAGTTTAATTAAAACTTTTTTATGAGACTGCAGTCCACTTACATCAAAAGCTGGGGAATATTACGTTTTACTTGTCCTTGTGACCCTCAAGATGGGATTATTATTGACAAGAACGTTGTACATCACTCATCGTAAAGACTAGTTAACTCATACACAGTACTATGATGTTTTCCCCAATAGTGTAACAAAATAACAAGCCAACAATAGCACAACGGCATTTACTTCTTTTGTTGCTTCTTGCAAGCCATGCTTTAACATTCAATAGAATCCTCAAAATCATTCATGTAACAGTAATCATTTTATGTGTTATTTCCATATAAAGAATTAAAAAAAGGGGGGAGTATTGATTTTGCCTATTGAGGCAAATGATGTAGTTGTTGGATTCGTTGCCAATAACTGAAGTGGGTTATAGAGGACAAGAGTAGATGTGAAATGTGTAAAGCTTCACAGTAACAGAGCTTATTAAGACATGCAGTGCTGAAATTTTACCTAGTCCATTTTCTTTTTGTACATGCAGAGAATATACATTGTATACAATGTATTCATTATAGATTTGTAGTAAAACAATGCTGTATATGAAGGTTGTCGCAACAGTGCCAACATACATTGACAATTACTTAAATAAAAATTTAAAGATATAAGTATAAATCATATTCATGTACAATTGTAGTCTGTTTGCTTTAGAATAAATTTAACCCCCCCCCCCCCCCCCCCATGGAAAATAAGGAAAAAGAAAAGTACAAACAATATTTTCAGTATTTTGTTAGAAAAGAGATATTTTGAACCAACTGTTTCTCATGTTTGATTGGCAGGACACAGCCGGACAGGAAAGGTTCCATGCATTAGGACCAATCTACTACAGAGACAGCAACGGGGCAATACTTGTGTATGATATCACAGATGAGGATTCCTTCACAAAGGTTGGTGTCAAGAAACTTGCTGTAGCTTTTGACTGAATTTTCCTCAGCTGAATAGAGTTTAACTCGTGAATTTGTCTGAATATGTTTGAAAGTACACAAGCAAGTATACTGATGTATGTGTTATGCCTACTTTAGTACTGAGTGTTATCACAATATTTATACTCTTTTTTTCTTTTTTTCGTGAGTATGCTTGAGATGTTGTGTATCAATATTTCTAATTGAGTTTAAAATGATTTGATTTTGACTTAAAACGTTGAAAGCTGTACAATCAATCACTTGTTATGGCAGAGCTTATTGTGATGTAATTTTGGATTTGCAATGGTCAATATGGAATAGCATTTGTTTGCTCTCTGCTTTGCTATCAAATTGCAAAGTTCTTGTTTTAGGGGGCCAGATACCTTTCTCATTTTACCCTCAAATTAAGAGATGATTATTCTTATCTTAAACAGTGTATGTGGATACATAACCACAAATGTATGTGTATACACAAGAAAGGCTTTGTTTGGTATGTACATGTACATACAATGAGGTACATGTATATAAACACTCCTAATTAATGAACTGTAAAGTGACACTGCCCATGTTAAAGTTTGGGGAAAAGGCATATGGTAGAGAGTGAGAGAGATGTGAGCTGCCAACTCCCAGGATTTTGGCATCCTAAGTCATGTAATCTGTGATTTCCTGGGGATTATTCCATGAAACATGTTCTGCTTTGCTTGCTTGCAGGAGTATGCCCTGTTTTGCAGAAATGACATGCAAGAGAGATAGAGAGAGAGAGGACATTTCACATGCCTTGCAGTTATATGCTAAATTGCAAGTTTTGTAAAGTATGTAATCATGAGAGGAATTGGCGGATGGGATGACATCAGTTTAGACCAGATAAATGAAAACCAGCTACAATAGTGCATGTACATTACCTCATCTGCTCGCTTTTGTTCTGTTGTGGTGGTTTTGAAGTGAAAACTACATGTACATGATAAAAAAAATATATAGTCAGCAAATTGATTAGTTACTTTTATAATACACAAGGGATGCATTTTGTAAATGTGTCTTCTGTGTTCCCACAGGAATGTTCTTCCTAGTGAGTACATCTCAGAATTTCTGTGCATGGGAGAATATTACAAATAGTCTGCTATCATGTTTATCCGGTCACTGGCTTGTATTTGGCTAACCCATATGATGAAAAGAATAGCACTCTTTCAATGAAATAACTCCTAATCACTCAGTAAATCCTTCAGTGTTAATGATTGAGTGACGGGTGTACATGCAGTTAAGATCTCCCTTTTTTCTTCTTCTTTTTTCCCTCTCAGGTGAAGAACTGGGTGAGAGAACTGAAAAAGATGCTGGGAAATGACATAGCACTGTGTATAGCAGGTATGAGTAATTCTGACCTTGTAAATACATCTGTACCAGAATCTGTCATTACTAATGTGTGTGTGTGTGTGTGTGTGTGTGTGTGTGTGTGTGTGTGTGTGTGTGTGTGTGTGTGTGTGTGTGTGTGTGTGTGTGTGTGTGTGTGTGTGTGTGTGTGTTGCGCTTTGATCTGTGGGCAACCATGTGCTCTCCATACTATGGGGGAAGTAGTGCATTTTGAGATACGACAAATGAACCTGCAAATGTGTCACTGTTGTGTGAAGACTCATGGCCATGTAAATGTCAGTGCAAGAATTAAAACAGCTACAAATTGTATAAGCCATGGTTTGCTGTATGAGTGCAGTATCTTTATCCTTGTTAAGAAAGATGACAGACTGCCATGCATGACTGCATTCTTTTCGTCACAATTCACAAACACAAGAGAATTTCCTGTACCCTATTTGCCATTAGCATCTATTATTATTTCAAGATGTTCTCTTGTGGCGAGACTTTACTTTAGCAGTAAGAAATCACATTTGGACTTGTCCAGTTAGGTAGCAGATTGTGTGGGATATCATAGAGGGCAAGTGTGGCGTGCACGAACAATTTAGAGCTCTGATTAGTTTGTTGGAACTTAGAGTGATTATATACAAATTTTGTAGGGGAAAAAAGGCCAACAACAAATTCGTGACAATTTAAGAAAAATCCAACAAGATGGCACATGATGTGGCATTTTGCGTGCTGCTTAAAGTAGCGACATCGTTCATGTGACTGACATACTGTAAAACCAAAATTATTCGTAGCTTGAAACTTTTGTGAATTGAAACTAATGGCCTTATTTTGTGGCATAAAACTTAAAACTTTGCTGGTCTGGTCACCATTTTGACGCTGAAAGAGTCCTGTTCTCAATATTTGTCTGATTTCACTAAAAAAAAATCTTAGCTGTTCTCTTTCTGAATATCTTATAGAGTAAAGTGAATTTTCTTTCAAGTGGCATTGCTTCACTTATGCCATTTTTGTCTTTTCCCGCAATATAGGTAACAAGATTGACCTGGAGAAGCAGAGAAATGTATCAGTAGCAGATGCAGAGGCGTAAGTAACAAGGCTAGTTTTTATTATGTTGTCATTTGGTATAGCTACTGGTACAATTCTCGGTATCGCCAGTACCTAGGTGCCATGTGCACAGCAGTGCTTTAGATGCATAATGGGATAGCCCAGGGGACAAACTTGCCCCGGTTTTGGCTTCATATGCACTTAGGTCACATTCCGTCTTTATCCAGGGGTATTTTTTATTGAAGATTTCTTTGTTTTCCATCATGTGACCAGCACATTGAAGCCTCGCAGTAGCGAGCCATGGTTCCGATGACCTCAAATCAGTAGAATTTAGAAAGTTTGAACCCTTTTTTTAATTTTTAGTTGCATTCTAACCGAAGAAAAAAGCAGCAACTAAAGAAAAGCAGACAAAAATTGCATTGAATTGCATGGGAACTAAGACGTGCACAAGACAAACGGAGGTGACAATGGCTCCAAGGAATCCCAGTGTGCATCTGTGATGGGACTTTTTTAGTGTGCGCAGTACCGATGATTGTAAGCTCCTCTTTTCTGTATGTAATGTTAAAGAAGAGAGCTTGTGCAGTCATTAAAGTCATGTACTGGATATATGCTAAATATTTTGTGGGGTTTTTATATTTGCAAAGTTTGGGAGTCGGATGCTATTCGTTAATTTAGCAACACATGAAAATATGAACTCTGATCCTAGCATGAATGCGACATGCATGCATACTTTTCTCCATTCATTATTATACTCCATGATCGCAACTTTAACCACTTGCGAAATTGTCGGGAAGTCCCAATTCACAAACAATCGGACTCACTGAATATATAGCATATGCACAAATGGATCCCTGCATTTAAAAGGTTAACTTCTTGAAGACTAGTCCCGAGTATACTCAGGCAGGGGTCTATGGGAAATGCATGTTGCAGCAAAGAGCCAGCCCGTCCTTAACGGGTTGAGATTGAGTTACCAGCCCAACTTTGTTACAGAGGATCTTTTAACATTTTGTGTGATACAGAAACTGTTCTCGTCTCATATTCTCAGCATTCAGACAAAGGCAAGGGGAATTGATAGATGCTTATTGTGTAACTCTTCACTGTGGGTAAAGAGGACTTGCATTCACACATGATGCCAACTATTATAATGGCAGTGTGTTTACTACCCTACCAAGTAAGAGGAAATGCCTCGGAACAATATGCATTTTAAATGTATATTCTCATTCAATAAGTGGGTTTTCTCATAACACACAAGTGTGAAGTTTGTAAGTTTGGTCACTTGATTAATACAGTGATTTAATAGGGCATTGGATACCATGTAAATAAGGCCTTTTTTCTGTCTTCAAAGAAATTTTGTATAAAAATCATTCTGTGATCTTGCAGTAACTGACTGTATCTTCTTTTCTTTTGTGCACTACTACATGTTCGTATCTTGTTTTATCTCTGCAGAGGGAAGTAGTTTCAGCAACAGCAATTTGAAAACAAAGTAAAACTGAAACATATTGACATGTTTCCTGGTATTTGAGGGTTGCTGCCATATTGACTACACACATACACACACACACATACACACACACACACACACACACACACACACACACACTCTGTTTGTAATTTTTTTATAAATTCTGGTATTGAAGTATTATATTACCTTTGTCCCAAATGTGCTCCCGTATTAGGTTATATTGAAAAGATTCTCAATTACTTTTCATGAGCTCTGAAATTCATAATCATTTCTCTCTTTCCTATTTTTTTGTTTTCAGATATGCAGCATCAGTAGGGGCAAAGCATTTTCACACATCAGCAAAACTCAACAAAGGAATTGAGGAGATGTTCCTAGATCTTAGCAAAAGTAAGTGATCCATGAGAGTCTTGATATCAGCATTGACCGCCTGCTTTATATTGCAGTGACTGCCTGCTTTGTATTGCAGTGACCATTACCATTATGGAAGGGCATACATGTACATTATCAGCCATGCATGATTGGGATGATGTTCAGTGTGAAAGCCATCATGAATTTCATATCGGTGTAATATATAGAGGTTAAATGTTTGTCAGTGGACGTTCTTTAAAAATGCATCAAACTTGTAAGCTTCTTACAACTCTCCCAGATTGATGTTTTACATGTGGCTAATTTTCTGAAGTGTAAAGTGGAGCTACTTTATCTATATGCCAGCCAACTTTGATGATAGTACATCAGCTTTTTTGTTTTTTGACAAAAACTTGATAATTGAATAATATTGATGAAATATGGACTGGCCTTGAGGGGGATACAACATTTATTGCCCAAACTAGAAATGTATTGCCCGGGTCGAAGATGAAGGCAATACAATTCTAGTGAGGGCAATAAATGTCCTATCCCCCGAAAGTAGACAGTCCATCCATTACCCATTTCAGGCATCTTCGAGCATAACTTAAATCAATACAATGTAAACTTCCTGATTTATGGTAACAAAATCCACTCGGCGCCAGGTCGAACCCTACACCACTGTGCACAAGTCAGGTACTCGGCGTGCTCACACAGTCACAGTGATCGTCCCCCTTTTTTTGTGCTAACGTATGGGAATTTGCCCTCTGTCACGAAACTCAGGTATAGGATCTTTGGTCAGCAAGTAACAGCCAGCACACACAGTCAGACACACGTCTCCATACGGTGCAGCGATTGTCTTCTAAATTTATGAGTTTGCCCTTCATTGCGAAACCTCTCCGCGAGAAACTCTCACAACATTAATTTTTTCATCACTGGGAACTCAAATGCCCGGATGCTAGCGGTTTTCGAAATTTTCTCTTGGTGATTGACCGGAGTGTTTACGTGTAAAGTTAATGGCCAAACCCGGAAGAGGGAAAATACCCACTAATATTGCCCGCTGTCCTTGATGACCAACCAAAATAACGACTACAATTGCCCGGCAAAACTACCTCATATGGGTAATAATTGTCAATATAGTAGAGTTGACTCTGGTAATGAAGAACATCAACTGAAAGAATGTATTTTTACCCTAAACTTCAAAGTTTCAGTGAATTCTGTGGTCTTTCAAACCCTGCTCTAAGGAACTGAGTGCACTGGTCCCAAGGTTCTTGTTGTTAGGGCTCACTGTAATTCTGAAGGTGTAAGAAGCTGTAAGTCTCCGAGTGCATTTGAATGATGCCTTTTTGACCCCATGCAAGGGGCAGGATGTAAACCAGATGAAGTGCACCATCACACACACACACAGACACACACACAAAGATACACAAACATGCATGCACACACAGAAATCAACCTGAAAACAGGCGAATGATGTCCACTCCATATGATGTGCCTAGGGTGATTAGCAATAATCAGTGAATACTAAATGAGTATAAATAGTATCTACTTTGCAGACACATCGTTAACGAATGAATGAATGAATGAATGAATGAATGAATGGATGGATGGATGGATGGATGGATGAATGGATGGATGGATGGATAATGGATGGATGGATGGATGGATGGACCTGCAGTATGTATGTATTTATACATAGTTATTGATTCCCGATTTTCCTCTTTCCCTCTCTCCCATCAGGAATGCTAGAAGTCACATCATTCGACGATGGACTCGGCGGCCCCAGCAGAGGGGGTGGTTCAAAACACAAAAGCGTGACCATAGTGGAGGACTCGGAAGCGGAGCAGAAGAGCGGAGGGTGCTGTTAATGCACAGGGCAGCGGGATGCGAGCAGCGCAAGTTTGCGGCAGCTTCGAAATCCGTAAAGAAAAAAAACTCATCTACGTACTCTGTATGAGAGGGGTCGATCCACAAAGTGTTAATGGTGTGTATCCTCCCTCATCCTGTGCTGTGTTAAAGATGGCCTAGGTGTTTGGAGGGTATGATCTGGAAGACAAGTTCCACCCTGCGGAGTGGGTTGTTGACGTTGTTGTATGTGTGCTACCATTGTAGCTGGCTGTGTTTCGGTAGGCCGATTATCAGAGACGTGGATCCCTAAGTAGGGAGATTATCAAGCACCATTAAAAAAAAACAAAAAAATAAAAACTGTAAGACATGGTTATGACCCATTGGTGCATGCTCGATAGAATCCCTCTGAAACAATCTGGCCACATTTCGATAGTCCAACTACTTTGGTAGAGCATAGATGTTTATATTATTATGTCAAAGGGATTGAATTATAATGAGAGTCACTAGTCATATGAAATTTCAAATCAATATTCACATTCTGTTTCTTCCTGTGTGTGTAAGCAATTTGTCTCACCGTACTTGTCTCTGTCACATGAAGCAGTTGTCTGTGTGTACCGGTCTTTAAATCTATGTCAGTCTGCTGCAAAAGTTGTAGGTTTTGCCCTAAAATGTGTTGCTTATGGCTCATTGCTGTCTTTTGTTTTCAATTTACTGCCACAAAATGCTTTTATTTTGGTCATCTGTTCCTTCGTCGTACCCTATCCTCTGCATATCTCGGGTAAAAAGGAAGATGAAAAATCATCATGTTGATCATCCAGACTTTGCCAAAAGCTTTCATCAATAAGAATGAATAAGAGTGAGTAACCTTTGCTGTATGCCTTTTTTTTTTTTTAAATCTCCTTCTTATTGCAATGTTGCATCCCAGGTGGAGATTCTGACAATCCAGCAAGGCACATTGATCACGAATTTCTCCTTCAATGTCGGAATAGTAGGGAATACCATATCTTAACTCTGCTTGCCTCACCAATCTCAAACATTGGTGATTGCTATCGTAATGTTGGCCTGCTCCATATCTTGTGTATTATAGCAGTTTCAAAGGCTTTCTCTTCAGATTTTCTGGAAGTCATACAACTCTTGCACCGGACTATTTTGTTACGTTTTTTAGACTCCAGAAACTACTACACATTGTAAATCAATGTGGTACGCACCATCATGTGCAATGCTGTCAGGGACTCTGTAAGTGGTGATGGAATAATTTTAATATTTAGTGTTTACATATAGCTGCTGTCTCCACAAGTCTTGAAATAGACACTGTTGGTTGTTGAGGGAGATTGAGGGACAGTGTATCCCATCGTTCAGATGGTCGTTTTTCTTCAGGCTTATTCTCTGCTGAAGCGTTTTGCCTCCAAATTGAAATTCAAACCTGTTTTCGTTACAAGTGGACAAGGGCAGAGCAGTGTGTTCTCTTTTGAGCTTTCCCTGTACTGGCTGCTTCACACTCCTGAGAATCAGAAACTAATTTAATAGATATATTTGTGCTAAGGTAACATACAAATCCACAGTAGAAAAGGCAGTTTAGGATCCGATGTGCATGCACTCTATCACAGCATTTGAATGAATGCCCCTATCATTTCAGAAGTAGATTTGATATTTGTTGTGGCATTTGAAAACATTCACAGAGAACAAATGTTTCATCTTCCCGTGCATAAAAGGAGGCTTACAGAATGTGTATTCGTATGCTAGCTTTTGCATGTGCCATGTGTATGTGTGTCAGATTAACTTCTGTTCCGTGTATGTACCCTCAACAATTGTCGTATTCTAATTCAAACAGGAAATTTTGACATTGTGAGTTAAACGTTTCATGATCTCTGCAGATTGAACAGGCAGTTGGGGCAATCAGTCATCAGTCATTGATGTTTTATCAGATAATGTAGAATGTCTTACAGATGCACAGCCATGAAATCCTGTGATTTCACTCTTTTTGTGGAATTGTTTTTGTTAGAAATTTTTTGAATTAGATAGCCAGTGATGAGCGAAAAGCAGGAGGAATTACATTGAAGAGAAATACTCAGAACAATTGCATGAGAAAAATGCTACAGATTGTTGCTTTTTTCCAATTTTAAGAATCGGAGTGCTGTGTGAAAACCAAATATTCTAGGGTGAGATAGATGGGTAAACAGTAACAGAAATGGATCAAGATATCTATCCTCTGGCATTCAGTCATAGTAATCTATTTCAGTGATAATTCTATGTTATTAGACCTAGGGCCTGTTTTACGAAGAGTTTTAATTGATTTTATAGTTGATTTCTATCATAAGTCTATGGCAGTCTGTGTGGTATTAAAGGACGTTTATAATCGATTATATCTTTTGATAAAACGGGGCCCTGTAAAAGAATAAGAATGGATTGCTGCATTATTGCATGGAAAGCAGAACTCTGTGCACCATCTTTTGTTTGCTCTCAGTTTGTGTTCTTTGTTGTTTGCTCAGTTCATATCACCTCAACATTATTTGTACACACAGTCACAAATGTCAGCCCTCCCCAAAAAAGGATTTCAGTATCAAAAGGTCCCCCTTTCTCTCTCCCACTCTCTTTCTCTCATTCTCTTTCTCTCTTTTCTCTTAAAGCTAACACATTCTTGTTATCATATTTTAATGTTTATGTGGTATTGATAAAAAAGTTACTAATGATGTATTGGATTCTGTGTCCTGATTCTGTCTAACTCTCATTGTATGTCTGTCTAGGTCCGAAATATTTCTGTTCCGTGGATGGCAGTGAAGGAGTCAGTTCTATTTGACACTTCAGAGTAGAAGTTTGTATATGTCCACAAGAGAAGAGAAGTTATTTCTTATTTTGATAGCCTACTGCATGTCAAAATGTAGTTTCTTAAATAATGCTCTATAAAGATTGTGATTATGAATCCAATGTACGATATAAATATAAGATTTATGTGTGACATTATTTATGATGTTTTGTATGCATTACATTCATCTCCAGATATATCGCTCTTGCACTAATGCAGGGAAAGAATATATGTTTCAACCTTACATTTCTATTATTTTTTTTTTCTGTGTACAGTTGATCATCTTTATGATTGACATTATGTCGTAGATAGCGCTACAGCTGCATATTGTATAGCAAGGACTGATGCATGGGGCTCGTACAGCTACGTTTAGTATAAAGGCCGTGCGATTTTGTTTCTGTACAGGTTACCGTCTCTTCACCACCCTCCATGTGCAAATGTGTCAAGAAATTGTATAAGCCGCATCCTTTCAGTGCTCTAGAGAGAAAAAAAAAAATTAGAGGAAACTGCAGAATCCTAAGTCTTATTATTTTGACCTGCAAGTGAGCAATGGGTGCCAGCAATGTGTTGATTGTATCTGTCTGCACTAGACCTATGAATGTAGGCCACAGGGAGGTCACTCTCAGACAAATGTGCTACCCACATGCATCCAAACAACTCAAAAGTGAACCCTGAATGGCATATTACAGCACATCTAGTTTACACCCCTGAACGGCACTGCATCCATAAAACATATCTTAAATGGTGTCACCAGAGATGTCAAGCACACATTTAGTTATTATACACCTAGTAAAATGCCCTAAATGCCATTTTGAATAGATTCTTCTTACACTGGTTTGAAAATAAAAAACAGAATGATACTTTATTGAAATACATTGAGGAATTCAGTCTGATAAACAGATGTCAATCCACAACACTACAATGTACATGTAGTAGTGAATGTTGAAAATCTATTTGGGGAAATAGGACCCCTAAATAGTGATCAAAAGGGTAAAACACCCTTTTTTAGGGAAAGTGTGGATGACGCCGTGTCTAATATCAGACCATTTTTGACGCATTTGGTGGACACGGGTGCGTAGCTTGTCCGATGGAGAGCGACCTCCCTTTACTCTTCGCCATGAACTCTAGTGCTTAGTGTTGAGTGTGTAGTGCATAAAATTGCTGCAACAAATTCATATTATTTTTAGCAGATTAAGTTTCAGATGTGTTTGAAGATAAAGCAGAGTACACATATTTGAGTGCTAGCATTAAACCAAAAAAAAGTTACAAGATTCACAACTGGTTCAATCTGTTAGCACCAAGAGGAAATCTTTTATGACCCAGCAAAGAATTGTAGTGTAGACTAAATCATGGTTAATCAAATGAATAAGTGATTTTTTTTTTTAAATTATGTGATCATATATATGTCTGCATAGAAATACATTAAGTGTTCTTGAACACAGCCATAATAGAGGGTAGATTTACATGAGCAGTTGATGGAAACTACTTCTCTCAAACTTGGGAGAGTGATGTGAATCCGTAGGGCTAAAAGCTAGATGCAAATGGGAAGATGAGAGGAGAACGGCATGCTGAAATACACACACTGACATTTCTTTCAAGCTTGTCAGGTTTGTAGGGCTACCCATTGTGTGAATGGGCTTTGTAGATAAGAGGTTGTTAATATTCTTTTGTTGAGTAGTAACTCGTGATCAGCTAGGGACATGCATCTCATAGCATGAGTGGACAATGATGCAAGTTTCTTATGATGTCATCGTGGGCTGCTACGTGTAGAGGTAATCAGCAGTACATGAGTTTTAGAGAGAAACTACTATGTGGGTATCTCCAGGGGGTCCTGATATTGGAAGCATGCACCCTTCTCATGATAAACAGACTGCGCATTATTTTGATATACTTTGTCACCGCTATGTGTATATGCTCATTAAGGCATGCCTTCAAATGATGGGGAACCATTGAGCAGTATCAGTTGCAGTGATTTGCATCATGATTTGTATCAAACTTTATCAGTAAGTTGACATCTTGATGGTTTGTAACCCCCTTGACAACATGGGCACAATGAGATGAAATTGTCATGTTACAAACCTGATGAAAAGTTGCCCTGGTTCCTATACATGACTTACGTTGAAATTGCTTTTATATCCCTCACAAAGAGATTGCTGTACTGAGATTGGCTAAGAATGGCACGCATGTCTAAAGAGTATACCGGGATATCTCACCATTGACTAAAAGTGGAAACATGTTTTAACACCTGACTCGGTAATAGGAAGTATCATGTAAAGTGCCATCAAGCAATACCTATTTATTTTCTTGATATGAATAGCATCTGGTTCCTTAATCACTTGATTTTGTTTAGAACAAGGTAATCAATGCAGATGACTGTATGCACCCTTGTACTCAAATTCCACAGCCAGTACACGCATTATGTACACTGTAGTTTTTTTTCATTGCTGGGCCCCCTCAAAATGTAGCGCTGGACAGTCAGCGACAAATCTTATGTTCACAACTGTGCCATGGCATACACAGGTGAATATTATAAAAGAAGCTGCAAGTGCCCACTTCAAAGAAATGAAGTGGAACCCAAAATCTAGGCAGCATCAGATTACATCTGCCCTGATCGAAATCGACAGATGGCAAATCACAAGAGAATACAATAGAATTTGATATTGTTTGTTTGTGCTTTTCCAGTTGATCGCCATGGCGAGTGTGTCATGGGCATGTTCATAAAAATGTGGCTACAGATAGTCTTTGGTTGAGCACAAGCATGTGTGAATGCAATCTCATAAGCTATGTGTTCTTCTCCAAAGTGTCCATTCAAGCATTACCCGTCGAGTTTAGTGCATAAGAGTAGGTTGATATCTAACTTACTGAGACACCTGCTGGTACTAAACAAAAGTGATGTGAGGAGTACCATGTACAGGCCCAGGAGTTCTACTTCATCTCCATTGTACCATTGCAAGAGCTAACCCTGGTGTGACAAAGTTATTAAATACACTATTACAGTAGGATTTGAGTCTTGACAGCAATTCTTCAAGGAGGTCTAATTCTTATGTTTTTAAAGAAATTTGACTTGGCAAACTCCTAAAACAACATCTTAATACAGTTGTATTTATACATTTCTGTATGAAATTTATTTCAAGGAAAAATTAACAGCAGAGAAAGAAAATAATTTGACAGTATTATTCACTTTTCTGACTGCACTAAATTGTGTGCCCCATTTTTGCCTGGGTATTCATGTCACAAGGCTTAGACCGACATCCAGGTTTTGTGGAGTCCTACATCCCTGCTAACAATTAGGGTTGAGGAAACATTCTTTTAGCTGAGATTGGGAAGAAGAGCAGGCTTGTAAAATATTGTATGTGAATGATAATGGAATTGTTGAGTTTCTGTCATACGAGGCACATCTTTCTGAAGAATGGAACCCTCTAGTCCATTCCGTGCTAAATGTGTGCATATCTTGTCCTCTATATCAAGGGTATTTTCATCCAAGGGAGGATTGTACAGAAGTTTTGTACTCTACGTAATATCAGCATATTTTATGATTAAGATTGTAAGAGGTGCATTGCCCATTCCATTTGCAACCCCCATATAGCTCTTGTGTTGTAGGTGAGAATGAAATAGAAGATGTGAGATGTTTTTTTTCTTCTCTTTCATTTTGGTCAGATTTCTGTGTTGTGAGAATCATCAGAAAATTTCCCTTTTGAGAGAATTTTGCCTTTAACAGTGAACACTGGTACTCTGTATGCAGAGCAAGAGTTACTGACAAGTATGTGGAAGTACAAATATTTACTGGAAATAAATTAAGATTACATGATTATACACAGTATGTGTGACTTGAATTTTCCATGTGACTTTTTTATGTCATTGAAGTGTCATTGAAGTGATTGTGTGATGGCATTTAGACTTTTTGAAAAAGTGTATTTGCCTCGAAGACTGATTTTATGTGAAATTGACAAGAAAAGAACAACAGGAATGAGAAAATAATGAGAATGTGTACAATTGGTAGAAAAAGAATGAAGGCAACTCAGAAAGTCATCTAGAACAGCATCCATACAGCACCTCAGAAACAGTGGGGGTGTTTCATAAAGCTGTTTGTAAAGTTACGAACAACTTACGAGTGACTGGTGATCAGTTCTTGTGCTAAATTATGGAAATTCTGATAAGTATAGCACTTCAGAACTGATCACCAGTCGCTCGTAAGTTGTTCGTAACTTTACGAACAGCTTTATGAAACAGGGCCCAGTGGTCCCACAACTGTCCTTACCCACTCTGTTCCTTGGATCTCATTTGTTGATTATGTGCACTTAACATGTGAACAATTAATGTCTTTGTACCTCCAAAGCCACATAGACTCTAAGGTCAAATCCAGATGAGACAAAAGTTAGTCTTTGAAGAAGGAATAAAGATTTTATAAGCACAGTGAAAGAAAAAGTGATTTTCCCCCAAAATTGAATAAAAATCTAGAAATTTATGAAGTTCTCAAGTTTTGCTGATTTTCACAGTGCACTTTGTGAAAAGTCAGTATGAATATGCAAATGAGTGAGTTGATGAAATCATTTTGCAACTTGCCAAACAGTTTGTACACAAGATCTTGATGAAAAAAAAATCAAATATTAATATATTTGACTGGTTATTGTTTTTAAAGTTATTCAGCCAAGAATAACATGCTTTACACCTTTATAGCAGAAGGATTAAATATCAATGTTTTTTTTTTTTTTGTACATGACCAATAAAAACTTGTGAGGTGATGACATCATAAGCTTACTTATTTGCATTTTCATATCTACAGTTCAAGAAATATTTGTATAATTCAGCCAAATGTAACCAGTTTCTAACTTGGAGTCTAAAGGGACCTGAGCTTTTGATCCTAGCAGAATTTTCATCAGAGGCAAAATAACAAACGGGCAGGGAAAGCAATCACATAATAAGGACTTCACGCAACAAAAACAGTCAGGGACAGGCTAGGGACACAAAACAAAGAAAACAAAAGGAGAGGGTAGGAGGTCATGGGCAAGGAGCCCAACAGGTAAAGGGAGGGGGATTAGAGCAGGAGGGTGGACAGATAAAAGGCAGAGGAGGGTCAGTAATGATCAACCAGTGAAGGAAAGGGATGAATAGGGGGGCAACATCAAACAAGATAAGGAACAACAGAGGAATAAAGAAAGGAAAAGAATGAAATACATGTAGCAACAACAGGGGGAAGCAGGGGGTGGGGCTGAGCAAACAAGGAGCCCTAATAAAGTGTACCAAGAGGAGGCAACAAAGTTAAAGTGAGAGTCAACCAACAAATGCAAATAATCAAACATATCAAGGTATATATACACAGTAATGATAGTAATAATAATAACAAAAAAAAGTTAGTTCCAAACTTAACTAATTTTCATCCAATTTTGATCAAATACTTAGTGTTGTGCTCATGAAATTTTATTCTTTCTTTTTAGACTAACTTTAAACTGGTCTGGAATTTCCCTTTAAGTTTGTTCATGCTGGCAATATAATTGCCACATGACCTATTTTAGACTTCTGTTCGGAGGTGTCTTAACAGAGCCGCCACTTCACTCGACGGATTCTGCATGAGGATCCCCGAAAGATTATGAGTATTTTTATGTCCTGACAAGAGATCAAAATAAAAAAGAAAAGTGTGCATTATTTAGGAATCATTTCTGCCCGTGGAAATACATGTTTCACACAAGTACAGTGTACCTCAATTCCCTATTGCTCTTTGGAACTTTTTACCAACTTTTCAGGTTATGTTCAGGTTATGTGGTAGGTTGACATTTATTAGTATCAAGATTTGTTTTTAACCATACCTCATAAAATATCCACTTTTGCAGTAGTAGTAGCTGCAGTGTAGCATGCAGCAAAGCACTTGAGAATGCTCATTTATTTTCATTTAAATCTTCACTATAAGATTAATACATGAAAACTGATTATGTAGAGCCTACATATATTAGTTATTTTTCCAAACACTTAGATTTTTTTTTCTTTCCGAAATTGCTCATTTTTTGGGGGTACTTTTCATGTAGGTCCTACAGTCATAATTATGATATTCTCTTTTCCAGTTCATGAGGAAAAGTTATTCTCTTATATCAAATATACGCCTATGCAGACACTGCAACTTTTTGTATCACTAATTTGAGTGAAATATGACCTAGTGGAGCCAATATGAGCTAGTATACGTGTATCACCTGCTTAGATTCATAATGCATCTTTAATTGAATGTCACGTGAGTGAAGACAACCGTGATTAGTGATAGGTCCCTACAGATGCTCACTCCAGATATTTGTTTGTTTGTTTGTTTGTTTGTTGTGTTTTCATCTTGATACCACAAGCTGTATAGCTTTGTGACATAATATATGTTTTCTGAAACTATCATTAGGCCTACTGCTACTAAGTGCTAGTATTTCTTTTTCTGCTTACCGTACCCTAACGTGTTTATTAATTGTTGTTGTTTTGTCATTATGAATCAAGTACTCGCACAGATGATTCATTTTTGTTTTGTTTTCGTTTTTATCAAGTAGTGTCATAAATATCAAGATAGAATGTGTGAGTTCTGAGAAAAGGGTTTGTTTTGGGGCTGATCACCCCATCCAGATTGTGTAAATACGAGTATTCATGATCAGCTGATGTGGCGCACATCACAGCCTTATCAGAGGCATGACGTCATCGTTCAACTTGTGTTGAAACGTCATTATATTTACACTACGAGATCCAAGGAATTACGAAGATATGGCAATTCCGGCAAATACTGACATTGTGTCTGAGGTAAGTTCCTGACTTGACACGCGATACAAGTTTTTTACGAGAGATGAGACGTTTACGAAGAAACAAAGTGCTGGAGGTAATGATTAGTGTTGGAAATGTACGAATGAGTGGTAGAGTGGGTTCGAACAAGTTACTGGTAGTCCCGTACCTTTATATTCATGTTATATCTGTCAATAGCTTCACACCACATTCATAATTCATCATCATGACTTAGATTCTAGACATTTCTTATTCGTGACGACCGTTAGTGAACTCTCAGAATTTTCCAAGTAGACTAAATCATCGCCATGCATTCCATTGCTAGGTGACCTAAGGTCAACTGAGATGCATGTCTAAATGTGTGAGTTCCCACACCCATGGGTCCACAGCCACAGGTTCCATTTGTTTGTATTTTATTTTTATTCCATCTCTAGCAACAGAGCTCAGAGGTTCTAGACTTCGTTCTAGATAACAATTTACCACATTAATTTTACTAGTCTAGAATCTATAGATTCTACAATTTACAAGTCCCTACGAGGACTAGAACTGAAGTGTTCCGTCTTGTATTCTAATATTATGTGACATAAGTTTACAGTATCTTGCAATTTTCATATAACAGGGAGTTAAAAATCGGTACACAAATGAATAAAAATGGTAAGTTGAATAGAATTGGAAGTTGGTTCTGAATTCAGTTCCTAAAGTGCACACAAAGCAAAGTTCACAAACACATACTGCATAGAGTCTACAGACACTCTCAGAACTGTGCATACAGACAGAGCAGAGGCACACCACATGGACACACATGATATGCACATTTCTCAACCAACTTCTTTCAACTTGCCATTTTTTACTAGAACCGGTACATGCACATTGATTATTTGCTCCGGGACCAATATGCCTTCACGTCAAAAATACGTCGCATGATATTAGATGGCTACATTAAACTTCAGTTTCAGATTGTGCAGGCAGAGGTATGTGGTGATTGTTCTTGGAGTGAGTTGTTTTGAGTGGCAGCATGGAAGTTGAGGTCAATATCAATGCTTCCCGACAACCTATTTAGTTCAAATTTATGTGAGTGATCAGGGAGTGTTTCACAAAGCTGTTCTTAAAGTTAAGAAGGGCTTAAGAACGACTGATGATCAGTTCTTATGTGATATACTTATCAAAATCTCAATAATTCAGCTCAAGAACTGATCACCAGTTGTTCTTAAGTCCTTCTCAACTTTAAGAACAGCTTTGTGAAACACCCCCAGGAATATAAAGCTATTTAGTATTTCCTGTGATTTTGGAGCCATTTGGTTTGGTAGAAATTGAGTTATCAACGTGGATACAAAAGTACATTAGTGCCGACCAAGGACCATATTGACATGCCATCTCTGCCAGAGAAGACGTGATGCTTCTTCACTCTTGCACAGTGACACTCATAATTACCAAACCAGAAATCCCCATGTGTACAGGGAACTAGCTGTGTTTACATATAATTATAAGTTACTTAGTTTTTACACTGTGTTTCATGTTTGATTTCAAAGTCACCAGATGCATTGATGACTGACTGTATTGTAAAGATAGTTGTGATATCTTTAAAATAATGATAATGATTTCTACAATAACCAAACCAGAAATTCTCGTTAGAATACAGGGAACCAGCTGTGTTTAGTCATAGATTATTTCGTTTATATAGTATGTTTCTGCTGGACTTCAAAGTCACCAATTCATTGATGACTGACTGTATATTTTAATATGTGCAGCAAAAGTTGTGCAGCCTTATCTGTTTCTCACCAGATGGAAGAAAGACAATTTCCTTCGCATGAAATTAATCTATTGTTATATCGATTATGATCAATGCAGAGTTTATACATTGTACCGTGCTGCATTGGCATGTTCATGAAAGTTGCACACATGTAACACATGATCATGAGATAGCTGTATTCTGTGGTTTGAGTGTAGATGACGGGATGCTTGAAAAAAGGCTCTCGAGTATCATGATGCTGTTGACTAATCAATGCTAATTTCCATTCCTGCAGCAGCAGTGACAGCAAACACTGCACTGCTGTGTAAGTTCGATTATGAACCTTTTGTGAATCTGTCAGCATGAAACAACTCTGGTGTGTCTGATAGTTCATGTTTTTACACAAAAAGCAAGAGCTTAAAATGTAGTTATAAATCTCATAGGCACAGCTTTGTCGTTTTGAATCGGTAATCCATTATTGATCTATAATTCCAGTGCTGCTACATGTACAGTAATTCTTGGCTAGGGTTGTTGATTTGTATCATACCTTTTATTCATATCTCAATATTTGTATGCTTTGCATTATCAGGTGGTGTTCCAGCAGAAAGGGGTCTTCATTCACACCACTCATGGAGATTCCGATGATGATGTGCTACTGGAAGGAAGAGTACAACTCGTTAAAAAGGTTCGTCATTCTTCATACATGTCTTTATGATGAATTTTCGGCAGTCATCTCTCATACGAGAGATGGGTAGATGCAATCTTTCAAAAATCGTTATCCTTGTCATCAGCATTAATTATTGTAATAACCATCCTCATCATCCTCATCATCATCATCATCATCATCATCATCATCATCATCAGTCATCAGCATTAATTATTGTAATAACCATCCTCATCATCATCATCATCATCATCATCATCATCATCATCATCATAATCATCATCATCATCATCATCATCATCATCATCATCCCCAGCATCATCATCATCATCCCCATATGATTTTGGTATCATTGGCATTTTGGAAGTGAAAGAGTGATATCAATGTGTAGAACTGTGGGACGCTAAAAAGTTAAGTGGCAATTTGTATACTCTTGTTAAAATGTTATCGCGCAAGTTCACTACTTGAATTGACTGTCCTGCATTTTATTAAAAGCCACTTCCTGAGAAGCCTTTGTTGGACTAAAACAATGTACTTATGCAGCTCTGATTGATATAATTTGTAGAACGACTCAAAAGCCCTGCACTTTGCATGAAGGTACATCATGTAATTGTTCACTGGGTGATCACTATGATCTGCATGGAGAATGGTGATAGGGCGTGTGTGCCGCATGGATTTTGCCTCTTGTCCGGCAATCCATCTTGTTTTCTTGACCATCCAAACTAAATTTTCAGGATGGCAACAATATGCTCTTACAGAAACGGGGGGAGTATGTGGAGTGGATTCCCATTCAAGAGGGCAGCTTCAACCTTCCGCAACCAGACCAGGACTGGACAATGGTCAACACGGTCAGCTACCAGCGGGACGCTCGAGCAGCGGGTATGCAGAACTTAAGTCTTTACTCTAAACACAGAAATTAGATTATTTTTACAGTTAAACATGAAAGGAGTATCAGTTATGATGTATGGAAATTCTTTTCTGTTCACTGGCTTTGAATTGAATTCATAGTTTCTGAGAATGTCAAATGTACTAAAATATCCTTTTCACCATATTTTTCTATTTCTCTGAAACTTTACCTGACCATTGGCTTATGAGTTAGTATAATCTTCTTTTTTTTTCTTGGTGTTCAAATGATTTGTTTATTGATTGGCTCGTCTTGTTTGTTTGTTTTTTGAAAGATGAGAACGTGGTGGTGAATCCCCCTACATCTGGAGCCATGGCTCCTCGGAAGAGCAAGTACGCCATGAGCTTCTCCCTGTCGGACGTCAAGACCATCCGGCGGTCCAAGCAGAACCTCGGCTGGTCCTACCTCGTCTTCACCCTCAAGGACAACGTAGCCATGCCCCCGCTCCACTTTCATGACGGCGGCAGCTCAGCCCTAGTCCATACCATAGAGAAATATGTCATGCTGACAAAGTGAGTGCCAACTGTCTTTCTCTGCCGTAAGCAACTGCCTGAAAGCTAAAGATCTGGTAGTGTGAGGATTCATGGCTGGCTGATTCATTCGCTGCCCACGTGGATACATTCGAAACCACTGAAAATAGCACTGGTCGGCAAATACGTGCATTGTTGCATACAGCACCATACCCTCGTCGGTGATATATGGCAAACTATCTAGTCGAAATTCTTTCGCTGTGTGTGTACTTATACAGAGATCAGTGATGAAGCCATACACAATTTGTTACGGGGAATCTCGAATACATCCATGCTGGGCCAGCCTTCCCACTTCATGGTATCCCCACTTTGCCGGGTCTTTATGAGAAAGAATCTGGAAGAGTGATTTTTTTATTCAAGTGTGTCAATTGTAGGGGAGTTCCGAGATAAATAAAAATGTGTGTGAGACTTTTGAGGAAAGGAAGGTATTTTCATGTGTGTGTATGCATATATGTTTTTAATTATCAGTCTATGTACAATATATTCCCTAGAACTTGTGATTGAAAAAAAGTCTCTGGTGTATTACATGGTACATGGCATAGATATGCTACTTGAAGTGCATCTATGCGTTGATTGGAACTTGGGTGAATCCCTCAGGGTTGAAGGTCAAAGGTTACTGAACTTTGGCTAAAAAAAAATATCACTTTCAGTCAACTTCAGCGAGGGTTCTCCAGTGGTAATTTTATGGCATGCCTGAAGGCTTCAACTTTGAGCCAAATACTGCAAAACACGATATTTTTGTGGTGTGAAATTTTCGCAAATTGGAGCCGACGGCCTTTTTTGCAGCATGAAATATTCACGAGTTGCCTCTAACACTCAATGCATAGTGTAGACAAGGACTTTCGCGTGCATTTTAATTTTGCGAATCTTGGCTCTCGCGAAATTCACGAAATTGAAATGCTTGCTAACATTCCTTGTTTTACAGTATCTGCTTGAAATGACTGGAGTGAAAGACCAAAGGTCAAAGTTTGCATTACTGTTGATAAAAATTTTAAACAATGAACATGAAATTGGGCCCATCATTTTCAAGAAAAGGAAGATTGTCACATGTATGTATGTTTAAAAAAAAGAAAGAAAACAGTGCATCTGTGTAAGTTTGATTGACCATTATTGGAAGAGATGTATTTACATGTACAGTAGAAATGCAGAACAATTGCTGATGGATATCATGAGAAATTTGATGGTATCTTTCCAATCAGTGGGTGCAGGAAATGATCCTCCTATCAGTCGTTTTGTTTCTGTAGCTGAAAATGAGGAAATGAGAGTATTGTTACATGATGGATTGTGTTAGCCTTAAATGCTTAACGCAGTACAGTACACATACACGCATGCACACATGTATTTTTAGTTACCCCCTGCTTGTTCACAAAATACAGGAAACAAAACAAGCAGGAGGCAATGATTGTATCTTTTAGTGTAACCATTGGTAAATTTTCAGTGAAATTATAGACCCCTAATTCATATGTCAGAAATTGTGGTCTACCCAACACTAAGTTGTGCTTGTAATGAAGGTCTGCAATGAGGTTAGTTTCATTTCTTATGTTCCAGATCCCCCAATGACACAAGACTCTACATCGTGACACCAAATGACACGGCCGCCCTCTCACGCTCATTCAATGAACTGCAAATCCTTGGGGAGACATCATCACACTATGTTTCCGTAAGTCTCCATTGGGGGGAGAAAAAGTTTTTGTAGTTGCTGTACATTCCATCAAATTAGTCTGCTTTGCTTTATATAGTTCAAGAGAGTCACTCATGAAATTTAGTTTGTTTCTTGTGACCACTGCTTTCTTTTGTTCATTGAATAGGAATGATATGTTTGTGCTTTTGCTTTGTTCCTAGACAGGCATGAAATTAATCAGCTTTCATCAGAAATTACACCAGTCCATATTTGATTATTTTCTGGTATCCAGAAATTTGTGAAAGATCCGGTATCCATGACGATGGGTGGCTTCTCCAAGGTGACCAACTTCCTGAAGGATGCCCTCCTGATGCCAACGAACACCATGCGGCCGGCAGACGAGTACGGGGACCTAATGCCGGACCTGGAGGGGCTGAGCGTCAACCTCCAGGCGGAGCAGGGCTACGAACTCATCTCGCAATCCCAGGTAAGGGTGTCGGTGAATGGAATCCTGGTGTGAGGAGGGAGTTGGGTTGGCTGCAAGCATAATCATAGATTTGTTTGCTATGATTGTGACCAGAGAATTATCGTTGTGTGAAGCTGATAAATTGTTGTGTACATAGCCAGAGATTCTGAATTGTCAATACAGCCAGCTGAAATTTATTAACATTGTGAGTGGGCAGTGAATTGAATCCCCACCCCCCCCCCCCACCCCTCACTTCCAGATGACTGTGATAATACGTTTCATCGTACACATCAATATTAATATTCAAATTCAGTACCATGTCATTGTCCCATATACGGCAGTGCTTGTAAATGCTCATTCCGATGATAGACTTCCTGAAAGAAGAATGTCTGTGGTAACTGAAATGACACAAGTTAGACCAGCACATCTTCCCGAGGTTGCGCATAAAAGTCATATTCCACAGGCATGCATACGAACTGTTACTGGATATCTCAAAACAAATCATGGCATTTCTCAGACTTGGTGTTCCCATTACAAAAAAAAAAAAAAGCATGGTACTTCATCGATGCCATATTTCCTTTAGACTCGAAAATTATTGTGAGAAAGAAATAGGTTGTCAAAACTGTTTGTCACTATAATTGTTCAAAAATGTTTGACACTATCATGTGCATGTCCACTTGCTGTTGTACGTGTATGTTCTGTATGCTGTGATATGTCTTCAATGCTGTTATCTTCTCATCAGATTCGGCTGTGCTCGAGGCCAGAGGTGGAGCGCCAGAAACCTGTCGACCTGCTGGAGTGGAACAGCTTCATTGACAAAGAGGGCAGGATTACAAACGTCAAGAGTGTCATGCAGAGGATATTTGGAGGGGTGAGGAGAGTCGTTAGTTCCAGCTTTTCGTCGAGCCCACCGGAGGTGTGGGGAGACTAAGGGATCGCCTGTGGCGTCTGTCCGTCAGTCGTCCGTCTGTCCTTCGTCTGTCCGTAACGCTACAAAAACTTCAATAACTCTTTACTCTGGGCTTCAATTGCAATCAAACTTCGAGGGAAGAGGGGTCATACAAAGTTTCACATTTTACCATATATGAAGGTCACCTCAAGGTCAAATCTCACAGGCAGGGGTCAATGAACTTTAGGGCCCAATGTTAAGTTTTTATGGCGCATTTTTATTATGAGTCATAACTTTTGATCCATAACTCCATTTGTGACCAAACTTGGATGGTATATGTCCCTTGGGGGAATGGATGGTCACCACTCGGTCAAAGGTCACAGGCGGGGTCAACAAACTTTTAGAGCCCAATGTTAAGTTTTTATGGCGCGTTCTATTATGGGTCATAACTTTTGATCCATAACTCCATTTGTGACCAAACTTGGATGGTAGATCTCCCTTGGGGAGTGGATGGTCACCACAAGGTCAAAGGTCACAAGCAAGGGTCAACGAACTTTTAGAGCCCAATGTTAAGTTTTTATGGCGCGTTTCTATTATGGGTCATAACTTTTGATCCATAGGTCCGTTTGTTACCAAATTTGGATGGTAGATGTCCCTTGGGGAGTGGATGATCACCACGAGGTCAAAGGTCACATGCAGGGGTCAACAAATTCTTAGAGCCCAATGTTAAGTTTTTATGGCACGTTTCTATTACGGGTTATAGCTTTTGATCCATAACTCTATTTGTGACTGAACTTGGATGGTAGATGTCCCTTGGGGAGTGGATGGTCACCACAAGGTCAAAGGTCACAGGCAGGGGTCAACAAACTTTAAGGGCTCAATGTTAAGTTTTTATGGCACGTTCCTTTTTTGCCATAAATTTTTACTCTTTTGTATCTCTTTTTATCTGTGATACCTCTTTTTTTTATCAGTTGATATCCTATTCGTGTGCAATTTCTTATACACAAATGGGCGAGACACATTATGGCACTTGCCTTGTTTAGAAAAAGTCCACACATTGTTTATAATGCAATGCAATGAGAGGTGTGAACTATTCCAGCTTTGCAAGCTGTCATGTAAACGCGATACTGGCCAGAGTCACATTTACACATTAGATGCGGTGATGATGTGTCCACCTCATAAATTCTTCCACATCATATATCAAATTTTATGGCTAGAGCTGGGACATGTCATGATGATTATATGAGTGACCCTGTGCATCTCATTTCTCTGTTTCATATTCCCAGGGTCTTGTCCCGTCATTGCGAAAGGAAGCATGGAAGTTCCTGCTGAGGTATTACCCTTGGAACTCCACGTCAAAGGAGAGGCAGAGCCTTCGGAGGAAGAAAGAGTGAGTCAGCATGTTCAGCTAGGGTCGCCTTTTTAATGTGATAGGGTGGTTTGGATGCCCAAATGATCTGTTTTTCCATTTAACCCCAAGAAATATTGACTAAAAAAGGTCTGCAGATGACAGAAATTCAATCACTTTAAGTTCCTTAATTCATTCAAATAGATTTAGGTAAACGTGGTCACGTACCAGTCTCAATTTAGATAGATAATAGTGGAGTGCAGAGCAGTAGGTCCTCATCTGAAAGTATCAATTATTTCAGTCTGTGCTGTTTGAGAAAGGAGACAGACATGGCCCTTGCAGTCTCTCCCAAATACTCATGTAGAGTGACAGCTGCAGGACTGAAGATAATTTTAGGGTAAGATTAATTGCAGGGATCCCAAAGTTATAATTGATCCTTTCTTTCGTAGAAAGTGTAATAGTCATTGCTATTTTGAACTGCCAAAAATCCCTCAATGCAATAATCCATACCTTCATGGAGTGGTTTTGTGTGACATGTAAAACAATCTTTCTTTCTCTCTTTTTTCTTTGTCGTGTTTGCAGGGACGAGTATTTCTGCATGAAGGCACAATGGAAGACAGTAACGGAGGCCCAGGAGAAGAGGTTTGCCATGCTCAGAGACAGAAAGAGCATCATAGGTGAGTCACCATGGCAACAACCACATTTTTCTCAGCAGGAATGTGATTATTTTTATTCAAAACCGTTTCCCTGTGTGCAAATGTAGTACAAAAAAAAAAAAGGGAACTGTTGAATTTGACTCCATTTCATCTGATTCGTTATAATTTCAATCAAATTAGTCTGAACCGATGTTATTCTACAGCTCTTCTTATTGTCCTGGATAATTTGATTTCAAAAAGCTTCACAACAGTATGCACATATAAATTTTTACAGGTAGTGGGACGATGTGACATTGCAGTTGGAACATGCTCACAATTGCTTAATAAATTTGCGTGGAAAAAACAGAATTTGACATGATCATCAATCATCTTGTGATGATGTGACTCTGAAAATGCCATGCATAGAAACCGAAAGAAATTAATTTTGCGGTATTGAAATGTCCTGTTCTCAACCTTTATCAATATTGCCCAAATACCACTTCAAATAAAGAAGCAATGCATGTTTTGTTTTTGTTTTGTTTTTGTTTTGTTTTTGTTGGAAAGTTTGTAGAGAAAGAAATGATATAGGCTCCTGGATCATATTTTTGTTTAATGATTTCAATTGGACACTGCTGTGAAAATGAAAATAGCTCTCCCTACACAGCTCACACTCATTTGACCTACTAAATCAGGGCTGTAGTCATATGAGAGGTATTTGACTGATTAATAAGTATATCATGGCGCATGCCAGTGTTTTCTGAAAATACTCCACCTGTACATCACCAAAGAGTGGGGTCATTCAAGATTTGTTCTTTTAACCCGTTGAGGACGGGCTGATTTTGATTCAACATGCATTTCCCATTGATCCCTGCCCGAGTATACTCGGGACTCGTCCTCAACGGGTTAAGCATGTGTAGTAGCATTATCTTTAATACCCTTAATACTGTGGTTGAGGATTCGTGATATTTCTAGTGGGAACGAGAACCTATGGTTATATAACAAAACATTTGTGCATTGCTCATTACAGAGAAAGACGTGCTACGTACTGACAGGATTCATCCATACTTTGAGGGGGAATCCAACTCACACCTGGACACCCTGTACTCCATCCTCATGACCTACTGCATGTACAACTTTGACCTGGGTGAGTTTGTAGGGTGATCATGTGATTAGTTTATCATCACATGACACCTAATTGTCTATTACCGATAAGGGTAATACAGTTTCCATACACAGCTGCAGATGAAAGTCTTCGCACAGTAATGTGGGGGTTGGACTGTTCCATTTGTCACAGTAGGTGGTGGTAGTGGTCATTGAAGGAAGTTGAAATAATGAGAGAACAGTCTGATGAGAAATTTGCTTTGAAATCACATGACTTGTTTCATTGTCTTCATCGTCTGTCGTGTATTTTGCTGTGTAATCCACATGTTTGTGGTGCTTAGATTGGGTCATTCCATTGAAGTGCAGAGAACTGATGTTCTCAAAATGAATTAATTTGGTGCATCCACAATCAGCTGCAATAACTGACACATAAGCATGTGGTGAACACCATCATTTCATGTTATTCAGAAAATACCAGCTTCTCAGTCTTTCAGTGTCATAAAGTTTAGCCCATTTTTAATACTTCATGACACTTGACACATTAGTTTGTAATAGCTAGCTATGTGGTGAAACATTTTTATTGAATCTTAAATCACAAGAAAGACATTGTGCAGATGAAACACAAAGTATTTGTGTGTGTGTTGGCCAATAACTACTGTATATGCTATGTGTAAAATGTGTAAAATTTCGGGAATGCAGGCTTACAAAGACAATCGGTTGCAAGTGGTTGAACTCTCAATTCAGAACTACTGGATTGGAAGAAGAAACAAGTACTATCCCTTTTCAAGAGAAAGATTAGCAATATCCCACCGTTGAGATAATACTGAGGTACAAATTTGTGTTGGCTGTTAATTTGGGGAATGTCAGTGGACTTGTGAAATTGGCAAAACAAGAACACAGCAAAATATATAGAATATTGTTCGTGTTTACTAGACCTGTTACACAAACAAAATGTCAAGAGCATGTACCCCCATGGAAGGCTTTAGTCTGGCTTGTGTAATGTATCTGCCTGTAGAGCTTGAGCAGTTTCTCTTTCGAGAAAACATTATCGTCTTGACTCTCATCTTGTCTTTGGCCACTCCAGGCTACGTCCAAGGGATGAGTGACCTGCTATCACCGATCCTCATCGTCATGGAGGACGAGGTGGAGGCCTTCTGGTGTCTTTGTGGCCTTCTAGATGACCTCGAAATTGTGAGTTTGATAGCCAGACTTTCGCAGATGTGACCACCCAGCGCAAAGCCCACAAAAAGTTGCAGACTAGGATTCTTTGTAACTGACCAAAACATGTCATTGTGGTCGACCAACTCAAATTTGTTACGTTTGTCTTACCTGGGAGAGTAACCTTTTTTCTACCCACTGTCAAAATTTGGTGGCTTATACATATTGTAACAGACCTGAAATCAAGATATTAGCAGTTTTTCTGGACTATATTTTTGGACAGGTGCTGCTTTTACTTGGAAATATTACATGTTTTCATTGATTGACTGTATTAAAATCTCTTTCTTTATCTTTCTTTGAATCTGCACCTCCTAACTCGCTCTTGTTTCAACCAATTTTTTAATGGGTTAAGATGGTCCAATTTTAACAAGTTATATATCATTTTAAAGCTTAGAGCGTACTCTGTACAATTATGTAGAAAAGTGAAAATCATATTGGCCTATTTTTTTGTAGGTTTTGAGCTGAGTGGTAACAAATGTCAGTTGCCATAAAATGAAATCCAAACTGGCTCAGTAGCATAGAAATTGTGAGCTTGATAACAGAAAGCCACATTGATGATTATCAGTTTTTGTGCATGGCAATACCATGTCTATTGATGCTAGTTTTTGCCCAGTGTACTAGAACTTACCAAAATTTATGGAGTATTGGTTGTGTGCGACAAGATTATGTCATGCACTTCAACATACCCTGTTTGATTACATAACCACCATGATTGTGTTATGATGTAACTATGTTAACTGCTACAGATAGAAAGAGTTTATGCATAATTTTCAAATGTCATGTGCTTTTTGTTTCCAATTTTTCTTTTATTCATACTCAATTTGTTCTCTTATTCATGCAATTGTGAATGAAAGACAAGTTCAGCAACTTCACAAAACAAACAAAAACATTTTCTTTGAATTTTATTGTTTTACCGTCTCCACTTAATTATTTGTCTTGATGTGCAGTGCATGAACTTTGACATGGAGCAAGAGTGCATGAAGAAGCAGCTGATTCAGCTCAACACACTCCTTCAGGTCATTGAACCCAAGTTCTACAGCTACCTGCGTGAGTATTGCATCATGGTCCCAAGCCTTTTTTTTTAAAAACCAATTTTCACTTTTATGACAGCTGAAACAACTGCAATGACTATGATGGTGGAAAAAAAAAAGCAACACAACTGCACCTTAACTTCAACAGGGGTAATATTAATGAACACAACTGCAGCTGTAACATGTACCAGAACTATTTTACAATATTTGCTTTTGGTGTTTCTTTTTGGGATAAAGCTATTTTGCACAATGTAATTTACATTTGCTTTTTTTTTTTTAATTTGCTGTATGTGGAATGGCCTCTATCTGGAACACCTCAATTATGTAGAGTTTCTTATGGGGAAATATTTCTAAGTATTTTTTTACCAGAGGTTGTGGTCAATGCAAAGTTAGTCTTGTGTGTAAGTAGGTCAAAACATTGGGGAGATTGTTTTCTAGAAAGCTCAAGAGAGCATCTCCTTGGGGACAGTGAAGTATTTTGACTTTGTTGTTTCATCGCCATGTCATGCAGTAGCCATTTCTGTCATGAATAATCATTGCAGAGATCTGTAGAAAAGGCTGTCATCGAAAGAAAAAGTTGAAAGAAAAAGATGAAGAATCAGTTGACTCGCTCCAACCTAAGATGATGTGCAGCGAAAAGTGATACCATTTTGCTATTTTTTAATCACACGTCATAGTTTCCTTTAAATACTTTGCTCATTTCGCATTGATGGGAAATATTCAGTCAATGGGTGTATATCATTCTGGTTTGTTTTAAATCACACGTCCAAGTTTCCTTGCTTTGCTCATTTTGCATCGATAGGAAATATCCGGTAATGGCTGTATATTGTTATCATATTGTCTTTCTCTCTCCCTCCCGTTTTCATTCTGGGCGAGGCAGAATCGAAGGAGAGCAGCAACCTGTACTTCTGCTTCCGCTGGATGCTGATCCACTTTAAGAGGGAGTTTTCCATGGATGACATCATGAGACTGTGGGAGGTGAGCGCACTCTTCTGTTTATTCAGTGCATCCTGTTTTATAAGATATGTGGCATTAGCGGAATATTTTATTTATCATATTTTGATCATTCAATGAATTTTCCCCCCACCTATCTGTGAAGTGCTGTGATAAAAAAAAAGAAAAAAAAAATTGCATTGGGATGGTTTACACATAAGTTTTTATCTTTCAGCTATTATATCATTATTTAGGTTATTATTATGATGATAATCATGATGATAATCATCATTATCATCATCGTCATCATCATAATCACTATTATTGTTATGATTGTGTAGCAGACAGTATATTCCTTTGTTGTTAACCTTAATCGTATAAAACAGAAACAACAATACCAAACAGTCATCTGCTTGTTTCAAGCAGATATGAAATTTGAGCTCAACTTTGACATATATACTGATCTAATATCAAGTATTTTTTCCAGACAAGATTTACCAGGTAATTTATATGAATATCATTGAAGGTGACATTTTGTAAAATATAGCTTTTCCCACTTCTGGTGTCTACTATGTTCACATGATAATGAAGGAGGAGATTAAGTTTGTCATGTGAAAGTTATGCCCGTATTTCCATCCCCCAGGTCATGTGGACCCAGCTGCCCTGCAAGAACTTCCACCTCCTACTCTGCGTGGCCATCTTGAATGGTGAGAAGGATGTGATGGAGAGGGAAGACTACGACTTCAATGACATCCTCAAGGTGAGTGCTTGGCTCGGCCACAGATGGCAGTACAGTGGTCTCCACTTAATCAGGTAGTGTCTGGCAGAGCATTTCTTGCCCAATTATTAGGATGGAGTATCCGATTAACCAGAGAGCATGTTAATTCATTCACAACACAGATACCGCACACTAATCACACGCCTCTCTGCATCAGACACACAGCACGGTGTGTCACTTGCGGCCACAGATCACAAAAGTCAGACAACAGCCTTAGTTACTGGTAGTGTTTGCAGCGTAATTTTTGCAAACAATCTGCTTGCAGCCCCAGAGTCCTCATCAAGCAACATGCATGATTCCAAACATCTGTCATTTGAAGCTAGATTCCTATATGCATATGCAGCCAAATGCTGCGACAAATTCTGCTGCATCCCCGTTTGTTTCATGGCGACCACAAGTTTCTTTTCAATTAACGGCCTAAAGAAAGGTTAGAGTCTCAATGGAGTTTAATAGTTTATCCTTCGTTTTTCTCAAGAGCTAGCCATGGCTTATGGGCACATTTATAGTGATTAGTGTGTCACTGAGTGTGTGTGGTGCTGGTGCAAGGATTTGTAAATGGCATGCATAAATGCGTGTATCTGTACCAGTGATACGTCGAATTTGTCGTACACTGCACAATTAACATGTTTACATTTGAACCTAAGCCTTATATTGACTTTCAGCACCTCACAGAGTCTTCATGATTTGTATAGATACACACATTTGAAAGGCTTTCTACAGGAAACTATGGAAATAGATCAGGTTAATCTTGAAAATTCCCACTTAGCCTACCCAATTATCCGGTAAATGTAGAATGCATTGGAAACTGTTTTTTAGCTTGTAAGTCAATAAAGAGGGCTATTGATTAAGTGGTACCCGATTAAGTGGGGAGTACTGTATTACAACATGAAACTCGTTAATAGTATATCAAGTATGTTACACATCACTTGTGTCTAGACATGATATAAAAATCCAGAGCATTGATTAGACTGGCTTAACATGATTTGTTTGATGGCGTGATTGTGCTGGTTGTAGAATAGCTCTTATAGGGTCCTAATCTTTCATTGTTGGAAAGAACTGGGGTTGAGGGAGCCTTTAATGATATCATTTCATACATACATACATACAGGTGAATAGCCTCTGGGTATTGAAATCTATGTTGTTCCATATTTATGTTTCTTATTATGTTGCCCTATGCCAGAGGAATACTTCATTTCATATAGGTATGTAATATGACAAGTTCATTGTTTGGTGTTCATGAAGAATATATTGATTTTTAAAACCTGTCTTGCTCTTCTGTCAATATCCAGCACATCAATGAGCTTGCGCTCAAGATCGACGTCGACGACATCCTGAAGAAGGCGGAGGGCATCTACCTTCAGCTCTCGCAGTGTGACGACCTCCCCTCGTCGATACGCGAGATCATCGGCCTGGCGGACAGGGGAAGGGGCGCCGGCGACGAGGCCACCTCGGAGTGTTCGGACAGCAGCATCGAGGTGCTGGGAGATGGAGACCCGAGTCCGCAGTAATCCCCAAGTCTCTGTGATTCTACAGGAGGTCATTTCCTGAAGAAATAAACTTATATCTTCAGGCCCCGAGGATAGAATTCAAAAGCTCGATTTGGGGCTTGCGCAGTGCTGCGCTGCCAAGTCTCTGTGATTCTACAGGAGGTCATTTCCTGGAGAAATAAAGTTATATCTTCAAGCCCCGACGAAAGAATTCAAAAGCTTGATTTGGGGCTTGCTGTTGCATATTGAGGTGCGTGTACTCCACAATCGTGCATCTCCCCAATAGCTTTAATATTGGAAGCTGCCTAAGTTTGATGCGTGAATGTCGGCAGCCTTGTAAGCCTTGTGAGCCTTGTGAGCGGGATGAATGGAAGAAGCTTGGGGCCTGCCTGCTTCACAGTGACTCTGACTATCTTGCCTCCTTCTGCCCAGGCAGACATTGACAGGACTAGATCGGCGATTTGAACTATTGCTTTGTCACTGCGGAGTCTTCAACTCTATTTCATTTCTCCCACGATTCCTGCTCCCTTAGATTGAAAATATGTATATGCACATTATCATAATTATACCTTACCCAAGACAACCATCATGAGAAAGCATATGCGTCCCCCCCCCCCCCCCCCCCCCCCACACACACACACCTCTTTTTATGTTTTTGCATGTAGTTGTTGGCTGAACAATACATTAGAAATGATGATTCTGCATATTCAAAACAAACAGAAAAAAAAAATGTCTGAAGGTGCTTGAAACTCAAATCCGGATGGTTCAAGTGAGTGATTCTTCATTTGAATACTTCCTATCAAAGTAACAAATATGTGTAACTGTGTATCCGTATTCTGATAGTCCACAAGTCTTAATGGCTATTGAATGCTGTGGATTAAATATATGTCACTAAACATTACATGCCTGGGCAAATACCGCAATGTGTGAACAATAGCTTGGATGTAAGTTCAAATGTAGAATTGATATGATCACTTGGCGTGGGTCAAAAGTGATGCCACATACTCCAGATTGCACCAGATATCTTGTAGAATGCTGGAAGTGTCGTGACAAACGCTCATCTGAGTTTATTAGTACATTCCATTAATTAGCTCATGATATTGATGGATTACTGTAGACATTAACAGTTTTATCAGGCTAAAACAATTTGCAGTTCTACTACATTCTGTCTTTGAGGGCAAAAGTGACAACTCTCGTGTGACTTGTGTGTTTACTATTGAAAGTCAATTGTACTGCCAGTGCAGCTGTTTACTATCAAAAGCCAATTGTACAGCTAGTGCTCACATGAAATTCACTCTTTGTAGGAATGTTAACTCAAGTTTGTGATAATCTACAGTATGAAGTGTAGTGTAGACTGCGATGTTCGCCTGGTAAATTAATAGCTCTTGTCTTACTGCTAGAGAGAGAGGCATTCACTAGCTCACAAAGCTGTGCTCAATCTTTCTACCATATCCCTTTTCTGTAAATTTTGACATGTGTGAGCAGATGGTTTGATTTTTCTCTCTTTTCACTCAAGTAAGTAAGTATCCAGTACTTGAAATGGGTGGAATGCAGCAGCTCTGAGAAGTGGAGGAGTGTTTGTGTCACGAGGCTGTGTAGTTCCATTAAGATTTTACGACTGTCCTGTCTATCATGGTGTTTTTGCTTTGTTGGTAAGATTGTGTCACCTTTTGTGACATGCATAATTTATTACAATCAGAAGTGCTTCTGAAACACTGGTGCTGTTGAATGTACCAGCAAATTGCATACCTGGAAGAAAAGGAGGGATGTATACAAATTGAATGGCAGGTCTGCAATGTGATCAACTCATGTTAATGACTGACGTGTATACACAGAGCCATGCGTAATTTATGTGTGTGTACATTTATCATGCAACAAAGTAACCATGCCCGTTATAAAGCTTCCAGTAGAAACGACTGCAGTACCTGTGAAATCTTCATCTAAATCAGATATTTGAACATATTGGCACTTTGCCAAAAAGTACATGTAAATGCTCATCCAATACAAGTTGTCTTGTTATTCATAGGCACGGAAAAGTGCAAGTGCACGCTTCAAATCCGTCTGGACCAGAAATTGTTAAATTTTAACTCTTACCAGCTGTTCCATATGAGTGATATATGTCTAGTTGGCGAGTGTATGCAAATGTGTCAAACATATTTACACTGATTGTGCATGAGATTGGTAATAAAGGCAGGAATAGAAACCGGGGATAGCATAGTTTCTAGGGTTGGTTCCCGAATAGAAATGTCAAGGTCTGATTTGAGATCTACTACACAAAATGCGTGGGAAGCACTCTTGGTAAAAGACCCCTAAAAAGATTAGAATAACGAGAAAGGTGAAGAAAAGAAATGGGAAAAAGAAGAAACCAAAAGGGACATATATAACATTAACAGGCAAAATGGATGAATGATAGAATTAGGGAAGAAAAATCAAAGAGACAAAAATCACAACAACAAAAAACAAACCTTCTACTGTATAACAGGTTTATTTGACTTGCATAGTGTTGTGTGTAGAAAGCTAGGAGGTATGATAACATGAGATTTGTACTTATGTAACATCGGCTTCCACGTGAAAGAAAAAAAATTGATTCTTGGCTTAAATTTTACGTAGGGGACTTGTGGTAGGGGATATTCATATACAATACTGTAGGTCATGTCTATTGAAACATGGCACATTGTAGTGTAAGTTTGAATGACTAGGCAAATGCATTTCATTATATTCTTTGTTTCTGTAATGGGGAAGATGTGTGGAATACTACTTTTCTTGTGGAAAATACACAGAGCTTACTCTTAGCGGACAAGTTTGACAATGTGCTAGACTTTATAAATTCAACTTTGTTGTGCTCATACTAATAGGGCGATCTTTGATTTTAAAAAAAAAGAAAAAATAATGTTAGTTTTTCAGCCCTTACATATTTAAAGACAAGGGTACATTGTGCAATAGCCATGGATTTATGATGCAAAGTTTTGGTCATGTGAGAGTTGAACAAATTGCACATTGTACTTAGCTCGACTTCTTCGGTAAGTGTCTTGCAGGGGAGTGATTCATAGGAGAATATCTGTGGCCTGTGTGTTCAGATATTGGACAAATGTTATACGTATGTGGTTCAAGCGTTTTATATGATAATTGCCCCTCTTATTCAAAATGGGGGGGGGGGCGGTAGGTTTGGGGATTTGTAATTTGAAATGGTCCACTTCAACATGAGATGAAAAATCAAATCACTTTACATCACAGAGCAAAACGTCATATCTTAATGGAAGTATTAATCCCAAGTATTTCTTATCCCCTCCTCTCCCTCCCCCTTAACAGAAAGAAAGGGAAAAAAAGCAGCAGTATGCACAAAATTCTCAAGAAATACTTTAATATTTCACTGCTAGATTCGTGGGATACTTCAGGTACAATTTGCCTTGTATGTGCTGTGCCGGCTATGGATGAACATCTGGTGTAACATGTAACCAAATGAGCCCTCCGGCGTTAAGCTTCATCAAGTGAGCCCTCACAGCCAGTGTAGTGTGCATCTGGCCCTGTCTATTTCTATGGAACCATGGATCATTGTGTTGCAACTTTAGCAGCAATGGTCTGTCTTTTTGTGACATGAATTTTGACGATGTGCCTGGCAGCAGATTTTGTGGACTTTGTGCAACTTGGCATGTTTTTGACCAATGCTGTTCCATAAATGAATTTTAGTCCTACATCTGCCAGATGTCTATGATATGATACTATTAAATGGAGTACATACAATAAATCTGCGTTTGAAAATGAGCCATACTAGTTCTTGATGACAGACAAATTAGGCATCAGTACTGCTGCTTTGCATGTCTTAGAGTAGCAAACCTAAATTAATGTCTACTGATTCTGCACTTCAACATTTCTGAGCCAGTTTTCTGTCGGCAGTTACGAAGCTTTTGTAGTAGTGGAGAAGACTTTGCAATCCATGGCCTGCTGAATGTTGCAATGCAACCTAAAAGATTTCACCTTAGCTTTCATTGTAACCATCAATTAGAAATGTGAGTTTTTCTTGCTTTTTGTAGTCTCTGGTTTCCTCTCAAGAACAAAATCCTAACAGCATTTTTATTTTGTAGTTTGATGGTGTTGATTGAAATTATCTTTTTAGCTCACCTGAGCCAAAGGCTCAAGTGAGCTATTGCGATCGCCCTTCGTCCGGCGTGCGTCGTGCGTCGTCCGTCGTCCGTCGTCCGTCGTCCGTTGTCCGTCGTGCGTCGTCCGTCGTGCGTCGTGCGTAAACTTTTTACATTTTCATCTTCTTCTTGAAAACCCCAAGACCGATTTTCATCAAACTTGGCAGGTAGCATCCCTAGGGGGTTAGGAACTCAATTTGTTAAAATGGGCACCATGCCCCACCCAGGGGGCCCCCAGGGGGGCCCAAACCCCCCAAAATTAAGGAATCTGTAAAAATCTTCTTCTCTAGAACCAGATGTGATAGAGCTAAGTTAATACTATGAGTTAGTACATTGATGACTATAGTTTCAAGTTTGTTCATGGCAGGATCAGGGGTGCCCCCCTTGGGACCCAGGGGAGGGGGGTGGGAAAGGGTTCTAATGGGGCCTAAATTGTACATTTTCATCTTCTTCTTGAGAACCCCATGACCCATTTTCACCAAACTTGGCAGGTAGCATCCCTAGGGGGTTAGGAACTCAATTTGTTAAAATGGGCACCATGCCCCACCCAGGGGGCCCCCAGGGGGCCCAAACCCCCCAAAATTAAGGAATCTGTAAAAATCTTCTTCTCTAGAACCAGAAGTGATAGAGCTAAGTTAATACTATGAGTTAGTACATTGATGACTATAGTTTCAAGTTTGTTCATGGCAGAATCAGGGGTGCCCCCCTTGGGACCCAGGGGAGGGGGGTGGGGAAGGGTTCTAATGGGGCCTAAATTGTACATTTTCATCTTCTTCTTGAGAACCCCATGACCCATTTTCACCAAACTTGGCAGGTAGCATCCCTAGGGGGTTAGGAACTCAATTTGTTAAAATGGGCACCATGCCCCACCCAGGGGGCCCCCAGGGGGCCCCCAGGGGGCCCAAACCCCCCCAAAATTAAGGAATCCGCAAAAATCTTCTTCTCTAGAACCAGAAGTGATAGAGCTAAGTTAATACTATGAGTTAGTACATTGATGACTGTAGTTTCAAGTTTGTTCATGGCAGAATCAGGGGTGCCCCCCTTGGGACCCAGGGGAGGGGGTGAGGAGGGGTCCTTATGGGGCCTAAATTGTACATTTTTATCTTCTTCTTGAGAACCCCATGACCCATTTTCACCAAACTTGGCAGGTAGCATCCCTAGGGGGTTAGGATCTCAATTTGTTAAAATGGGCACCATGCCCCACCCAGGTCCCAAACCCCCCAAATGAAGGAATCTTTATAAATCTTCTCTAGAATCAGAAGTTATAGAGCTGAGATAATACTATGAGTGAGTGCATTAATGACTGTAGTTTCAAGTTTGTTCATAGGAGATCCAGGGGTGCCCCTCTTGGGTAGGGAGGGTCCAAATGGGGGCCTGAATTGTACATTTTCATCTTCCTCCTGAAAACCTCATGATGGATTTTTGTCAAACTTGGCAGGTAGCATCCCTAGGGGGTCAGGATCTCAATTTATCAAAATGGGCACCATGCCCCACCCAGAGGGCCCCGGGGGCCCCAATCCCCCCCAAATTAAGGAATCTTAAAAAAATTGGGCCCTTATTGTACATTTTCATCTTCTACTTGAGAATGCCTGGTCAAATTTTGGTAGAGCTGTGAATAAGATTAGTGACTGCGTGAAAGGTGAACTTGCGATACTCAGGTGAGCGCTAGACCCGCGGGTCTCTTGTTTTTTTTATGGGTCTCGTTGAGTTAGAGCAATGGTTTGCTCGTAGCATGTACATGTAGATGATCATATCTTTATACCAGGTACATTTTTTCAATCAGTTCTCTGAAATGTTAAAACTATTTTTGTATTTTTTTTCCATTGCCAATGTCTATCCTTTATATTAAAGCAACATCATACGTCATCAATGTCTAGCCTTTATAAGCAACATCGTTAGCCGTTGTACAAATGTAATATATACTTTAGAAAGCAGCAACATATCTGTGCAACAGAGAAATAAATATGTACTATATATGCCGCACATACCTGCTTATGCCGTGTGTAATCGAAAACCCCTGATGTGTCATGAATGCATAGAATGACTGTTTAGATTGATACAGATGTATGTGGGTATGTTGCCATTCAGTGTAATATCATTTTGTTTGCTCTAGATCTCCAGCAAAGGTGTTAAAACGTTTTGCTGTATATTCCAGGCCAGAAAAAAACTCAAAGCTATCAAAATCCTAGTCTATAACCCCTAATCTCCAAGTCACCAAGATGCTGATGTTTATAAACCCCTCCCCCAACTTCTTTACCACAGTTGTAAGTCTATAATCTTAGTCTTAAAACCCTGGACCCACTGTTACAATATATACTCTACACCAAACAGTATTTAACGTAATGACAATGACGACAACCTCAATCACAGTTTAGGACAGTTGTACGTGTGAATGAGAGAGAAACTTATTACACATGGATTGAGGGAATGGAGTAATAATGGTAGAACACATCAGTGAAAGTTTGAGAAAAATTGGACAATCCATTCAAAATTTATGAATTTTTAGAATTTCTTTTATTAAAAAAAAACACAACTTTGGTGCATCCATCCCTGGATGAGAAGAAAAATACAGTTTGTGACAGCACATATGAAAAACTGCATAAAGAAAATACAGTGAAAATGCAGCAAAATTTAATTCTTTAAATAAAATGTACAAATTCCCTTGGCTTGTTGCTGGCATATGGTAATATTACTCCCCCTGCTTTCTGAAAGAGGTAAAGTCAAGTGCTCTTCCATAATGTTAGAAATTAAAGTAAAAATATGTTGAATTTTCTTTATATCTTTTCTTCATATCATTCTTCATGTGTTGCATCACAAACTGTAGTGGTCTTCTCATCCAGCGATTGTGGCACCAAAACTTCTTTTCATTTCTTTCCTTTCATTGTTTCTCTCTCTCTCTCTCTCTCTCTCCCTCTCTCTTGATTCTTATGTCAATGATTGTCACAAAATATTGTCATTGCATAGTGTGTTTTCATTACCTTTATTGCTATTTCAATAAATCAACTAAAAAAAAAAAGGACTGCAGGAACAAAGAAACAAACAAATGCACAGATATTAGGCGAGTGGTTGATAAGTGGCAAAAATTGCAGGCTTGTGCATGATTAAAGAAACTTGAGCTTGCCAGAACCTAGTGCCAGTGTTTGTTCTCGCATAGCTTGCGGGTTGAATTGATATACTGAATATCCAATTCTGTAATTGCAGATTTGTCCTGGATATATACAGGTATATGTTATATATTCAACCTCTGCTTCTGCATACACATGAATGAACAAATCACACAAATTAAATCTACATCGATGTAGATGGGAAACAACAACTTGTGAGTCTCGTACAGGTTTGCTTTCTTCAAAGATTTTAATTTCATGCCCTGACAAAATTACTATAAACGATTTGTTGTGGATACCGGTTTTGGTTCAACAGTTGAAACACAACACGTAAAATCTACATTGACGTCTACAGACAAAACGAAACTAAAAAGAAGAAAAGAAAAAAAAATTACATGAGATGCCAAGGATTCTGGAAGACATTCTGTCAATATCAATACAAACATAATACTCTGTTTCATCCTCTTATTTACAAAAGACAATCTGCACATAGTGCAGGAAGAATAATATATATATGTAAAAAATAATAATTTCATCACAGCATGTGTTTAAAAATAAGATATTGGATATCACTGCACTGGGCAAAACACATGCATGTATTTTCAGAAGAGCGATGATTACCTAGAAAAGAAAAAATTGTCATGATTTTCAAAAAATTATTAATCGAATGGAATGGCTCATATATACCACCAAGCTACAATTACATGCCTAGGGCATAATTATTTCAGATGACTGCAAGATGTCAATAATGAATATCCAACTTTACATCAATATCCATATGATGTATGGTCAAAAGAAATTGATAAAGCAACATAGGCCTATACCTCTTGGATTTAAGACTTTGATCATGCACAGCAAATTGCTGTATACGCTGCCATTTTCATATATAGATATTTTCGTGAATGAAGTCACAGACATTTTCGCGAGGTGTTGTTTTCACGAATTGACACAACGGCCTTCACAAGCGCGCTATTACCTTAGCGTATGGTGACATTTTTGCATGCTATTAAATTTGCGGTCCACCTGTGCTTCGCAAAATTTGTGAAAATTAAACTCTCACGAAAATAACACCTTATACAGTAATCCAAGCTCAATGGAAGGCCAATCTTCTTAGAAGGGGAATCACGATTGCTATTGATACAGTAGGTGACATCGCCACCACGTATAAACTGCCTTCATAATGGACCCAAATATCCCACTTCTACCCAGTCATGTTGGAAATCACAAACGGCCCTTTAATCTAATTTTAGCATGAGATAAACATCCCTCTATCTACCATATCCATGATGGTTTAGATAAAAATATTGCTCACTTGATATGCATTGCTTTGTCCACATGGTCCACATACTACATAAACACACACACATATACACTTATTATGATATCAATTTACTGTGCTGGTACACCTGCAAAGTCTAGCTACTCAAAGCTTTATAAAAATCCATTTACCAAGAACTTTACAACATTACAAGGTTGCAAAACCTTCTTTGACCATAAACAACCATAACACGAAGTATCCACATTCTAACATAACTTCTACAAAGTCTGCTGTTTTGCTATACTAGTCAGTCATTCTTTGCCAAACATTAGGTCCTATCCATGTGCAATGAGCTCTCTTCAATTTGCACATTCCACCTTAATGATGCAGCAGTAGAAGAGAAACCAACAAATTTGCAAAAAAAAACAAAAAAAACAGCCAACAAAAGGAATGAGATCAACTGTCACTTTGTTCTTGACATTAAATTTTTAACTAGTATATTAAAGCTGATAAAATTTGAACCTACTTTTAATAAAAGTAACCATTCCCCCTCAAAAAAAAAAAAAAAAAAAAACTAAACAGAAAGACATCACCAACCCTCCCTTCGTGCATTTTCAATAAGCATGTATTTGAATGTGTTTTGGGCAAACAAAAATTTGTAGAATTTGAGGGTGTGACCCATCAGGGTCGTTTGCAAGATAGTCATGATTTTTTCCATGTCCCTTCATTGCCCCGATTGATTGATTAGATAAACTGATCAGTCCAGATATCATTAGGACTTGAAATGGACAGTAACATGGTCCTATCCTTCTAGTAACATGCACAAGGTGGTCAGCAGAAATTAATAGAAAACTGACTGTATACCACTAACAAAAACATGCACTACACAGAGTTTTCAGAAGGTATAAGCAAAGTTTTTAGCACAGAGCACTCTGATAGACATCAAACGCTGAATAGCACTATACGATGTACATGTATAAGGCACATTGCTCGCACTTAAGCATGGAAGAAAAGTTTGCAGCATCACGCGTGTATATCTGTACAATTGATATCTCTTTGGTGGCAGATGGTATATGAATGAAGGCACAGACTACTTGTGTCATAATCGGACAGTGCTTTGCTGCACACACCTGGCATGAGAAGCCTGAAAGAAACGATTAAATCTCTCGGCAGTCAACCGCTATAAAGATGGTGAAGGCTTACTACAGAACCACAGACACAAGTTTACATATTCAAACCATGGCAAAGACTTCGCATTGGCAATATGTTGTCCTTTCAACAACACACTTTCTGCATAGTTCCCCTACAGCTTGTTTGAATTGCTGAATAAGATGACCACACTGACCCTTCAAAATACTCATGAGGTGAGGTCAGATTGGCAAAAGATTGAGAAGTTTACAATATCGAAGTCTTCAAGATATTTTACCGTCCAGTCACACTGGCAAAAAAAAAGTTCAGCGGGGGTGGCATATAGGGGGAAATATCCCTTGTTGGAGTGGGAAGTTTTGTGAGAAGTTTCGTGAGAAGTTTTGTGAGAAGAGAAGTTCTGTGGGAAGTTTGCGGTCACGCTGGAAAAACTTCGAGATCTTAAAGATCACAATCTTAAATTTCTTGATCTTTTGCAAGTCTGACCGCACCTATGGAATGCTGTATAAGATGATTCACTGACATTCAAATGGCAGCAACTTTCTTTGTTGCTTGCCCACATTTGCTGAACTTATGATTGATCAGTTGCTTTGCATTCACAATTTCTGTGTTAAAAATGTTGTGGGCCTCCATTTTATTAGAGGAACATTTCCCCTTGTTTATCAAACTATACGAAGGTAGCTGAGGTCCTGCATACAAGATTAAAGGCATGACTTTTATTTTTCTCATATGCTTATTTTAAAACTACCTCTTAGCAACTTCCACTACCACACACATAAATTGTCTGAGCAGCACATACAAAAAAAAAAATATATATATAAATCTTCTAAATTTGCAAGAATAACAGAAAGTGTTGGATTATCTGGGTAAAAGTAATATATTGCACATTCTCCTTTCCTGCCACATGCAAAGGAAGGTAATCAAAGGGTGAATGAGTTACATCTCTGAGGCTAGTACTAGTCCTCAAAGCTTGTAAAGTTTGAGAGGGTTTGATATGGAATATATACCAGTCATTAATGGCACCTAAACCTGTAACCCAAGTGCTCGGATGCTTTGAATGGCTTACTGAGGAGTGTGGGGCCATTCATAGTGTCACACTCTAAGTACAGGTTTTGTCACGTATGACAAAGTTGCAAAAACTTTGTCAAACAATAACTCCAATGCAGCTCTTGGTCCTGAAAGGACAAATATCTATATCATTGCAGTATCTATTTTCCTATTATAATTCTATCATGAGCCTTCACTTTCATAACTAATACAATTGTACCCGTGATGCAATATGACCCGTGAGTTAGATTGAAGCTTTTAGATCTGCATCCTGTTGTTGTAATAATAATAATAATTCACAACATTTATACAGCGCGTTATTACATAAAATGTCTCTAAGCGCTTTTCCAATTTTTTTTTTAGATTGTGGCAACAGTCTGTTTCTGGTATAACAGAGCTGAGAGCAAATAAAATGAACTCAACTGTATGCAGCAAAGTTTTTATGTCAATATTTTGTGATGTAAAACTAACCTCATACTATTGCTGCAGCTTTGCCGTTACTAAATTCTTTTATAGGATTGAGCTAAGGCAATATCACAGATAGTTGGTTACTATTTTTATTGCTTTCTACTTTAATAGATTGTAAAGTAGTTTCTCTCAGATGTGTAGGGTGAATGTACTGTGTATAAGCAGCACACAGTAAAGATGTTACTTCTACACAACATTTACGATTCTACTTTTTGCCAACAGTCTCCGCTGCTTTGACAACCTCGATCACGATGTCTTTTTGCTCTGGTTCCTCCTGAGAAATTGACACGGCATCCTGCAGTCTTTTTCTCATGTCTGCTGACAGAGTATCTTTCTTGTAGTAGACTTTCATCAATGGCTCATCTGTAAATGAATGAATGAGATGGGTATATGTTAGAGGAAAATACATCTACATCTGATATTGTGGAATAAAGGCCTGAAATTATGAAAAGTTGGATCAGGAAGGGGTGGGACAGGTAACATGGGTTGGTTTATTTCGAGTGGGGGAGGGGGAGCATTCCAACTTATGACCAAGAAACAATCAAACACACAATTATTCAATTGTTTCTTTGTTGTAAGTATACAGTGTTTGGTCTAAAATAAATTTGTGAATAATAGGCAACATACCACAATGATTTTCAGTCATGAACGCAACATGCCTAATTCCATTCATCCAAGTCTCAGAAATGCATCTTCACAAACAGTGCCTATTTTGTCTTTTTGATTTCCAAGATGCTTCAAACACACAAATAGCAATACAGTGGAACCTCGTTATTAACAAGATCAGACAGTTTGATACCCGATTTAACAAGGTAATTTTGCAGGTCAGTTTCATATGTTCCTCTGTTTTGTTATCCCTGAATATAATGAGATAACTGATAAAACAAGGAATTTCAGTGGCCCCAAGTAGCTCTTCATAATAAGATTCCCCTGTATCTGTGACTGTTCGTTAGTTTGTATGTTTTTCTGTTTTTTTACATTTCTTCAATCTGTTCCATTTGGAGATCTCCTGATAACAGGATGGGGTGTAGGAAAGCATAAAATGTGAAAGCATGCTTACCTTGCTTGACCTTTGACCCCACATGTGCCAGGATCCTGACCCCTGCTGAGTGGTTGATGACATCTGTTTCAACCTTCCGCCCCGCCCCCAAGGAAAGACAAATGTCAGCTACTGCGAAGGCATCAATGTCAGCCACGAAACCTGTTGGGTATAAAGGATTGAGCCTCAATTCCCTTCATTCTGATCATTATTCCATTTTTGTCTAAGTTCATCAAATCAAGGAGTGATGGTCATGGCATTCACAGCATCTTCTTTTCTAAAACAGAGCTATGTCACAATAACACCATATGCACCTAAGGATACAGAAAACATGAAATGCTGCTAACAGCAGAAAAGAAATCCTCAGCAAATGATTTCATTGCATTGTAGCGTCTATGCTTTGGAAGTTCTTGTTTGCCACACATAATCCAACCTTACTTTTGAGAACTTTTGAGGGTCGAACATTTAATTTACAGACTTGTCTTTGAAACTGTGTTTGCATAGGGCTAGGGTTGTGCATTTGGGTCACTCTTTAGGTGAGAGCAGATTTCATAATCCCTCTGGCAAACTTACAAATCATACTATATTGCAAATGTTTTTAAACAAAAAAGGATCAAGGACAAAACCTTGGGTTAGTGTAAGAAAATTACGTCTGGGAAAGGAAAATCTCATGATCTCTCCTACCTAATCATCTCCACTGTGGATGTTTTTGAGCCATGTATGTCACATTTTGTTATTCGAGCTTTGACCAGGTGAGATATGCAAATCTCATGTGAAGTACTTCATATAGGATTGATTAAACACTTGAAAGGCATATCTGATTTGTGATATATGAGATTTGACTATTCTAAGTGAAGTATTGATGACAGCTTCATCAGCTTGTTTTTGCTTTGTTTTGTCAAGAGGGTCTTTCGCTGGCAAATGACTTTTTAACTGTAAAGAATGGTTTTACCTGCACTAGCTTTTACAGGGTGACACTTTTATCAAAACCAAATCGCAATGGACCTCGCCTCTTTAGGAAAACTTGTGCCTCACCTGATTTGGGGGAACCAATTTCCTCTTTTTCTAGTTCCTTATACGGAGTGTCATCTTTGCTGACTGGTAGAGGAGCCCAGATTTCATCGATATCATCCATCTTCAGTTTGCAAAGTTTATCAGCCAAATCTTTCTTGACACCCTGTTCTACGATCATCTCCTTGAACTTCTCCAAGGCGGACCCATCTTGGAGGACTTTCTTCATTTCCTGTCTTCCCTCCTCTGGTGTTCCCTTGAGCAGGTAAGCACCTAATGAAACACCAAATACATTCAAAAGCGACATCTGTCAATTAATTAAGATACCACTTGCATAATTCTTTGAATGTGTGGCAAGTTACTACCTAGTACATAAACATACAGTTTGACATTTTATCAATTACCTGTACTTGCCGACAGAAAACAACAAGCACACAATCTTGTGCATAACTAAACTTATTTACAGAGTTTGCAACACTGCACATATGGATCAGCTCTGAGCTGTCGTACTTGCATCTGATTTCATATAATCATATAAAACACAAATGCAAAAGTGTCATTCATCATACCAAAAACTAGAAAGCATTGATGAAACTGTGACATATGCATTTGACATAAACTGCATTACAAAATCATATGATATTTTCATTTATTTCATACATTGTCATATTTCTCAGATAAAGAAACATCAAGTAAAAAATACACTACAAATGATCTATAAGAGGATGATCTTTGGCTACCTAAGGAAGCTTACTTTATATTCTTAATATTCTGCAAACTTGTATGTTTCTTTTATTATACAATGTGATGTAATTTATGCATTCAATTTCTGTAAAATATTTACTTGTCTCTGCTGGAAATGGAAAAATATGAATGAATGAAGGAAGGAAGGAAGGAAGGAAGGAAGGAAGGAACGAACGAACGAATGAAACAAATATTATCATGGGGCTGACAAAAAATAAGCAAGCTTGTCAAATTGCAGGTCAACACTGGTGGCATAACATTACACAGATAGGATATATAAGTTATTATTCCCCATGCATTTTAAGCATTTTTCACATAGTCACAAAATGTTCTTATCTTCTTTGCCAATTACATATATTTGGTAGTACATTCTAATGTTGATATATCTGCTGGAGAAGGGAAAAATATAATGAATGGATGAATAAATCAATTCAACCCCCCCCCCCACCCCACCCCCCACCCCCAATACAGAAGAAGAGAACATAGCACTGGAACGTGAAAATAAGCAGGAAAAGTGATGATAACCTCAGTTGCATGAAAGTAGTCATATTTCTCATATCCCATACATTTACCGAAGTATATGAGCAATGGATAGATACATGAGATCATGTGTTTGCAATTTAAGCCACTGATAACAACTAGAATCAAGTTATGTATATGTCATATTTTGTGAGTGTGATATTTTATGACTTGGGACTTCCAAAATCAATTTGTGAATGTTTGTATATTACAAAATTGCAATTAAGGATCATATTGACAGAATGAGAAAGAATAATTATTTTCAAGAGGAAAAGTTAGCAATTTCCCATTTGAAGATAATATGCAATGATCTTATGTTATATGCTATGCAATACTTTTGCAAGTTGCTCATTACATATGGATATCAGATGACATGTGAAATTTGCAAAAATAAAAAAAAACCTGTGAAATATAAAGCATACAGTACTTAGAAATGATGAATTTTTCCAAAAAGTTCAAAATTTTTTGACTTTGTTTCTTGCAAATGTTCAAGATGAAGGTTTCCCCAGAACTGTCTTGGTATTATATGCTGAATGCAATATGTACTACCTCAAAGCATAAGCAACATGACAAAAACAGTTGATAATCAATCACTTCCCATCATGTGAGCAGAAGGAGGAAGTATGTAAGATGAAGACATTGGGTGAGGTTCTCATCAGCACAAAAAAAGGCATGTTTTGTACGTTATTTTTTCTGATAAGATGGTAGATAAATTTAATTCACTCGCTTATGTCTCAATCCATCTCTGCAAGTTGCATTCCATCCTGTGCCACGTAGGCTCATGTTGCTTCACATCCGCCCAAATTCCCCAGGAGCAGACATGCTGTGCGCAATCCATGTATTGTTACAGGATCAATGCTATTCCTCTCAGCATGAATATATGTTTTAAAAAGAAGTTGGAGAGAGGCCAGACTCCTACAGAGTTGCACATGTGACTATGCAGTCACTTTCACAGACACTTCCCAGGGAGCAGGTTTATGTATCTTTGTCTTTTTGTCATACTGAAAAAGAGCATTGCACAATCGAAAGCAGATATCCGACGGAATTTGCACAATCAAGTGCACCTCGCCCTCTTCTGGTGGTTCTATACTTGCTGCTTCTTTTTTGTTGTTTATACAAAAATTAAATAAAGATGCTGAATAGTGAAAGGCGGCATCTCATTGCAACACCACCGTGATGACCTTCACATAAGATTATTGTTTTCTACCACAATTCTATATCAGCTATTGTCTTCCATCGTGCAAAACATTATTAGTACTATCTTTATTATTCAGCTGGCACTTCAACATAACATACATTCCTAAAGATGTATGTTGCCTCAACATTCCTCTAACCTCCCTCCAACTGAAAAGGATTCAAAATGTCAAAATTTTCATTTTTCCAGCAATGTCATGTCAGGTTTAAAAACTAGATCCCCCCCCAAAAAAAAAAATAAATAAATAAAACAAATAAAAAATAAATAAAATAAATAAATAAAAAATAAATGTGCATTTGACACCATTCATTATACTGTTTTAATACGGCAAAAGCTTGTTGGGAGTACACAAAAAAAAATTGTGGAAATTTGTCAAATTGTGAAATTTTCCAGCGTACAATGTTGCAACAAACAATATAGGCCTACTTATTTCTACAGATCTTACCCAATTGCAATGCACCTGCCTGAAACCATCCATCATAACGAGATTGTACCTTGTCTTAAAACATAGCAGTCTTGTGTATTGTATGTGTATTGCATAGCTTTACAGGCATCTTATGCCTTCACACAGCGCAATATGTTTGTCACGTTCAACTGTACAAACATCTGTGTCAGACTATCGTGCCCTGGCTGGGTTTTCCCCCCCAACCATTCTACATATGTAGTGACCCTAAAACAGCCACTTTAAGACTGCATGTTCTCATATCTCCATTTTACATCCCTCACACTCCTAGGGAGAGAAGTTAGTTTTCTGTTTATTCCTAAAATTATGCATTTAACATCCATCACACAGAGCATTCAGTTTCAGCCACATCACACAGGCATATTTTTTTTTTTTCAGAGGTGTTTTAATACAGGCATTATCAACAAATTGGTCTGCCCTTGCAAAGTGTGTTTCAATGCAAGGACCACAGCTGCCAGTTCAGTGGTTTCACTTCCTCAAATAAGAAGATCGAAGAAGACTTCCTTGAAGTGAAATAACCACAAGGCCTTAAAGGCCTAGATGCATAAACAGCATTGGAGTATGAAATAGAGTTTTAGAGAGCAAATTTCCACATGCACCTCTAGGTCTACAATTAATTACTTGATTGTCTCCCCCCCCCCCCAAAAAAAAAAAAAAAAAAAAAAAAAGAAGAAGAAGAAGAAGAAGTCTATATAAGATTGTAAGTGGCAATTGTTAACATGATAAGGACTTGCACATATGTTATGATTTCTTTCAGACAGCCTGTGCAAAGAGAAAAAGAGCAAGCCATACAAATTTCCAATGTGCACTGTTACAAATGCATCTATCCTTTTTCAAATATTTGCAGGCAAGGAATAGTTTGTTTTAGGGCAGTTCCTCATGAACAATTATTGAAAAGCAAATTTGTATAGTGGAAATGGGGAAGTAAGTAAAGAAATTCAGAAATGGATCAATTTCATGTTTAGTTGATATACATTGAAGGACAATGGCATTTTCATTACATGTGAATAGTCTACAAGCCTGCTTCTTAGGGCATAGATGGACACATTTTCAGTTTGTTTTGGTATGGCATCTTTCTCAAAGCATTGTCATTCAAGTACTATCACCCCATGGACTATAGCTCCTGGGCAGCTTCCCAGTTTCGAACATATCATTAACTTGTGAGTGTATTTGTGCGGGTCAGGGGCAGATCCAGGAATTCTGTGAAGGGGAGGCATCTTTACAACATTAAAAGGGGGCACACCGCCCCCATTTTTTCTTTTTATTTCTTTTGTTTTAACAAAAAATAAAGATTTTTTCTTTTTATTTCTTTTGTTTTAACAAAAAATAAAGAGGGGGTGCAGACCCGGTGTCCCCCCCCCCCTTCCCCGGATCTGCCACTGTGTGTGTGTGTGTGTGGGGGGGGGGGGGGGGGCGGAATCCTTCTTTATGTGACTGCCTTCTAACTGAGCCCTATTTCAATTATCTGTGCTACGTCATTTTTATAATCTGATAAACCATACATCACTCACAGCTGTAATTCTTCATTGCTCATCAGTGTCTGCTGAGCATTTCAGTTTTTGTTGTTGTTTTTTTAAAATTCAAAACTGTTTGCCAATCTATTGGAGCAATAGGTTGATACCTATAAATTTGTTCCCTCAGAATCTGTAACTCAAAGTTCCATAGAGATGGTCTAAGTGTATGAACATTTTGGGTAGCAACGGACTGTTTCTGCACATAACATATAGGTGAGTCACAAGAATAGTTCTGCTTATCGTATCTTTGAGATTGCTGGATTGTTCAAGGACAGACACTTCTTTCCTTCATATGGGCAAGGACTGTGGATGGGGGCGACAGAAGGAGGGAAGGATGTGGTCACTTCAGGAAGTAATTTGGCCGATACTCTTTTAGCGATGGACAAGTGTCCTTCCTCATGTCCATCGGACTAAACTACTACTTGCACAAGTTCATGCCTGATAAAAACACTGAATTAAATGCAACACACACTAGCTGGAAAACATGACACCTTTGATAAATGCAGCAAAACCGAAACATTGAGTGAACAAGAATAAGTACCTAGGAAACTCTAAAAATAAAACATAAACAAAACTGCAAGTGTAACTATCTTATTTCACTTCTCTCACCAGCCTGATCAGAGAACAAAACAGAACAAAACAAAACAAAAGCAACAAAAAATGAACAGACAAATATTCAACAAGCAAAACAAAATTGCCACCATCATCCTTAGCACTATATCAGCAACAAAATAGAAACTTGTAGATTACTATATTATATAGATATTTGACTGAAGAATGGATAGAGACAAAGAAATTTGACTGGCTATGACCTGGGCCCTGTTTCATAAAGCCGTTCATAAAGTTACACATGATATTACAGATGACTGGAATATGAAGTGCCAATATATGTGCCCATTTTTTTCTTACATTTTAACAAAGAAAGACTGTATGCTAATATTTCATCGACATTGGGGCAAAAAAAACTTTCAACTAAAGATGTGTGTTAACATGTAAGAATGATCATTATCATCTGCAAATTTCAACTTTAGCTACAAAATTAACAATGATTAGGAAATCCACTTGGCTTGCCATATCTAAGTTGTTAATAAAGTTGTGCGTAACATTACGACCAGCTTTATGAAACAGGGCCCAGGGTCCTGTTTCTGTGCATCAGACTCACCGAGCTCCACAACCAGATCATGGAGGTCTGTAGGGCCCTTGCCTTTCAAGCACTGTATGGATTCAGCCAACTCCAAGGTATTCCCAATGCAGCAGCCAATGGGGTCATCCATCCGCGTCAAGACAGCTGTAGTCTCAGTGCCAAGGCCACAACTTGTATTAACCTCAAGAAGAAAACAAGAAAATGAGGGAAAAAGAAAAAAAGAAAACAAGGATGAAAATCAAAAGACAGATTATAATTCAGGTGAGTGCCTACTGATGGAATAGCCAGACAGAAGCCTTACTTATAATGCTACACCATTTTATTCAGCAATTTGCCTAGAAGAGCTCATTAACATGTGCAAACAGGCGAAACAGGGCAATCAGAGTGCAACCAAGCTGACACAAGTTTTTGCATGAAGGGTAGCATACACAGTGACAATCTAAAATTGTTTGCTTTTAATGGTATAGGTACTTACTTGGGGTAAATTGAAATCTGAGTTCTAATCTAATGCATCCTTAATAACGCAGATGATAATTCACTGGGGGATAACACTCACTCTCCTGGCACATAACACTGGGATCTCTGCTGGGAATCAAGAAACCAAATATTTTTTTTTTTAAAGAGCATTAAACACAGGGTCTATGCCATTCAAATGCAACGTGCAAATACATGTACTCTATTCGTGCAGCTGTTTTCCACGATGTGATGAAATATGATCGAGATTTTCTCACACTGACATTCTTGAAGAGATCTGTCCCTCAGTCTCTCAATTATCTATTCTCCTCTCCTTTTTTATATAATCATTGTCTTTTATCTTTTCATTCCATTCTCTCTTCTGTTCTAAAATTTTCCTTCATGCACCCTTTTTCTCTTTAATCAATCAGAGCATCAGAGCTAGGTCCCAAAATATTTGTCCAGTACATGGAATCCTTTTTTTGCATTATGTCTACTATTTCTTCTGCATGTAGCAATGTCAGTTTGTCATTTTGTTGTTGTTGTTATTGTTGTTGTTGTTGTCACTGCTGTTGTTGTTGTTGTTGGTGGTGTTGTTGAAGCACAACTTGGGCATGAAAATGTATTCACTTTACCATGAAGAAACAAGACATTGAAAGGTTAATACACCCTAGCACTTCCCCTTGTGTACAATCAGAGGTCTTATCTCTTTCGTACCTTCCTCTGATGGTGACTCGACATTTGCTCCTGCTATGATTCTTCCAGTCTTATTTTCTCCAAGGACTACGGGTTAGGGTTAGGGAATTGTGACAGGGTTTAAGGTTTAGTTTGATGTGGATTATAGGGTTAGGGTTATGTTTGTGGGTAGGTTTAATGTTTGGCTTAGCTTGCAGATATTTCACGGGAGCAAATGTCATGGAACCATATCTGACACACTCACCAATGACTGGGCAAGCTTGCGACCCATATCTTCTGTCGTGCAGAATGCGGCCTTGCCGACCTTCACATCTAGGACAAGTCTTTTCACTTTCTCGGCAGACTTCTTTGATATGATTGAACCTTTTAATAGTAGAGAAGGACAAATTGACAATGGCACTAACTTTACAATTCCATGAGAAAAGTAACAAAGAAAACCATGATTCTTAATTTGAAAATAATAGTTGGACAAATTTATGATAAAAAATGGAATGCTGTGTGTACCTTTGTATTAACAACTTGCCATGTTTTTGCTTTGTTTTGCTTTGTTTTTTTTTTAGACATGCGATGGCCAGCAAACCCATTCGAGGATACCAATATGTGCCTCAGTACAGTCTAACACAAAGGCCATGGTGACACAATAGGGACTGATAAGATTAGGTAATCTCTTTTCATTGCCATAGTAGTTTCCAGGTAGAAAAGTGGATCGTATCGACAGATGCTTTTTTTTTTTTGTGGCTCTGAATTCCATACTGAGAGGATGAAACCAATTGACATCAATTATGGACAAAGTCCTGAAAATTACAAATTTTATAAAATTATGAAAATTATCCACTCCCATTTTTTGAAAATAGACTTCAAGTGTACTCCTCTACAAAAAGATATCTCTCGGCGTGGTGTAAAGTTGCATTATAATTCTGGACACCATTTTCACAATGGAATATAATCAACGTCTTTGACATCTTGTCCTTGCACCAGAGTAATAATTCATACCCACGATTCACTGTACACATTCGTATCAAGAGGATTGAAGAGAGAAAATCAGCAAATGAGGCTCAAATTTCATATTGTATGGTAAAAGGTCTAACATGAAAATTTTGAACAATCTTGTGATATCAAAATCAACATCTTCTTTTAAATATAAGATGAAATGTGAATTTCTTAGCATTTTCACATTTTTGATATCAAAATCAACATCTTCTTTTAAATTATAAGGTGAAATGTGAATTTCCTAGCATTTTCACATTTTTATGTCACATTTTTTTTTTGCAATTTTGGCCCATACAAACCTCTGTGAAGCTAGTCTACAATGTCTCCCACATATTGAATGTCATTAGTATGCAGAGATGTGTGCATCTGGAAATACCATGCTGTCCAGTAATACTATAGTACCTGTACATGAGTTTTAACAATGAAGCTGGAAGAGGAAGTATATGTTCAAATTCAACTATGACTCCAATAAAACAAGCCATTACAGGAACTTAATCTGCAAAGAGACTAGTTTAACTGAGCTCTGATCTCATTATACAAATAAATATATATATATCGAAGCACATGCTATCAAGAGAGCTACTAAAAATTATCAAACACAGAACTGTTATCAAATTTTGTATTATGATGCAAAAGTCTAATATTGTATTTGCTGCCATTCAAACATAGCGTCCCCATCCCCCCCCCCCCCCCATCCCCCGGAAAAAAAGAAAATGCAAACAAAGCACTTTATATCTCCTTAACTGTGCATACCTAATCAATGATCAGAGTGTGCTGCATCCCGGCCGTTAGACCAACTGATCTCTGCGGCATTAGTGCTTGCACCAAGTGCAGGGAGTGGCACATCATATGGTGGAACCGATAAACTTCAACATTTTTGCTTTCTTTTAATCACATGCAGTCTACCTGCGTTGCATTGCAAAGCAAATTCTGGTAGTTGACGATATTTTAGTGTGCCCATAGGCCTACATGATTCTCCAGGTTTTGAATAGCATTGTAAAGTGAACATTAACTGTTGGAAACTGTCCAATTCAGAGGTGTATGAACAGCTAATAGGCCACCCTAGGGTCAACCTCTGATTACGAAGTCAAACAGTTAGCTTGTTTGAGGATTAGATTAACCAAGCTGACTCACCCGTGATGAGAGGTACACTGTCAACGGTACCTGTCACATCTCTGGTGGCATAGAGCTTCTTGTCAGCAGGTACCAGGTTCTTTGTCTGGCCTGAGATACAGCAGCCGACATTTTCAACGATTTCTCTCATCTTCTCGACGCTGAGTTGAACTTGGAACCCCTTCATGGACTCCAGCTTGTCCAGAGTCCCACCGGTGTGGCCTAGCCCTCTCCCAGAGATCATGGGAACCTATACCAAGTCAAGAGTAGGGACACATTGGGGAGCAACAGTCAGTAGGGGCATCTGTGACTGCGTTTATCTAACTTGAGAGAGAGAATCACGTTTCAAAACATGTTTGGAACGGTATTTGAAAACGTGGTTTGAAACGCGATTCTTGGTGAGCCGCGTTTATCTAACCATTCTACAATCGCAATTCGAGTGGTGTCACTGCGCAGCTGCTTTGCGCCGTTTGACCTGGGAAGTAAAGGTCAACTGCATACCGTACCACCAAACATGCCTCCTCAGTCACACACAAATGATGGGTAGAGAGCACAACCGGAAACAGCTGGGATTTGACCTTGAGATATAAACGCGTTTCAAAACGGCATTGCGTTTATCTACTCACAGAACGGCGATTGTGGTCTCAAACGTGTTTCAAAACGCCCTTTGAAAGGCATTTCAAAACGGTGTTTCTAAACGCGTTTGAAAACATGGTTGCGTTTATCTAACCCCTGAAAATGCCTCAAACGCGTTTAGGATCGTGATTCTGCCTCAGAAAATTTACGCAGCCTGTATTGCAAAAACAACAGCAACAACAACAACAATAGAACAGAATAGGAAAAAAACAACACTTTCTTGATGTACTGTATCAACAATGATAGGAAACCAAAAACCTTTTGGCATTTTGGTTGGTAGTGCAAATAAGCCAAACAAAAAAGAAAAAAGAAAACAATAGATGAATGAATAAAAACACTGGTAAATTAAGCTTATCTTTTTTGTAAGTAGTTCTGATGTAGCACTTGCCATGTGCTAGCTGTCTTTGAGTCTAGGCAGGAGGGCCAGAGCATTCTCCAGCAAAGACCATATTAAATCTTTGTAGAATGCATAGTGATAGGCTAATGTCATATCAATTGCAAATTCCTGCAAGTTTAGCTATACATATATATATATATATATATATATATATATATATATATATATATATATATATACATATATATATATATATATATATATATATACACACACACATATATGATGAGACATGATTGCATTCTACCAGTCTGGAGACAGACCCTTCTGCGCCTTCTTCCAACCACACTATCTAAAAAATAGTATCTGATATTAAAGAACAGTGTCACGTGAGATAAGATATATGAAATTGCTATTATCAGCACACTTCTGTAGAGCTATGCATATTTTCTGATCAACACAAAAATGAACTAAATAACATATGTCAGTTTCTCTAAGTGGAGTGACTTGAAACCCTGAAATTTGTGTGACACTGACCTTCAATCCGCAAGCGGCCAGTGCAGGGGCAAGGATGAGGCTGACCTTATCCCCTACCCCTCCTGTCGAGTGTTTGTCCACCAGACTGTCTCGGAACTCCTGCGATTCATCTGACCAGTCCATCACCTCACCGCTGTCCAACATACATTGCGTCAGCTGCGTGATCTCTCTAGTTTCCATGCCCTTCAGGCGGACAGCCATCAGCCAGGCACCTGAAAAAAGGGGGGTATCAGAGACCATTACTTGTGCAAATTTTGAGTTCCTTTTCCTCTGAAATGTGCAGCTATGCTTCATTTATTGCACTTCTTTAATTCCTTTTAAGGCATTGTTGAACTATGGAAACTTCTATTTCCAAGATTTCACTCCAGTTCAATGTCTACAATAGTAGTAAAAAAGAAATTAAATGTATTGTCATAACCTTGACAGCAACTTTGGGAACTTAAACTTCTGAATACTGAACTGAAATGTTCAGAAATTTCATATCAAAGATTTCATCTTGGTAGCACTACTTCACAGTCTTATTCTCCACCATTTCATTCATCACACCATATGTTTTCCACTCCAGCTTAAAAACACATACCTTTTCTTTTTCTGTACAAACTATAAAGACACTGCCAATGAGGAGAATCAATAGCTGATGAAACAGAGCTTGAAATTATAACAAGATTGTATAACAAAGTTTACATTCCTTAGGTTACCTTTTTTTCAGAGTCAGATTTATATTTGAAGAATGCAATCAATTATCCACATTTATCAGGCGAGTCATTTGTGAATTTTTTCGAGGACACACTGTATGACAGTGCAAATACTTGATTAGAATTCAGGGCAAGGTTGTGAGAAAGTTTAAATTCCTTCTGTTTTGTTTCTACGTTCAATTTACATAATATCAAGAAAAACAAACAAACAGTATGATCAGTTAGTCCAATTTGCTGCAAGAAGAGAAATTTTGATTAAAACAAAGATGACAGCAAACTTAAACATGTGACATGTATGTAACATATTATATATTTGTATATTATATGTAAACATATGTGTGTGTATATGTATATAATAAATATACATAGAATGGAATATGTGTGCTCTAACAATAAGAAGCATGTCATAGCAATTGAATCTTTTACTCCTCCATTTTTGAGTGGCCAGAACAGAAAAAATAAAAAAGAAATTGTTTTTTTCCTATCTGCAGCACAACGCATATTAACTGGTCTCAAATTATTTGCACAGAACTGATAGCACTGACCTCCCTTTGGAATTTTTCCTTTGAGTGCGTGGCCTTCTCTTTAGCAAATCAAACACATTTGCATCAGTTGTTCACTGGACAAACATATTGACCGAATCCTCTCATTGATGCAAAACAATGGATGCAGCCTGGTGTGAACAATGCAGTAAAATGTAAATTTTTGCAGCTCAAATTGCAAATTTGCTCACAGACCATAATCTGGAATAGAAGAACCTGGCATGCTCACAAAGCATTCATATGGGATTTTCTTTGGTCTTTAGTCTAAACTCTTCAAAATACTTTTGCTGTAAAATCCTGCCTGCTGAACTACAACATAAAATTGAACAAAGGAGTTCCCTGATATACACCTACAAAAGTCAAACTGTGTTGAATATAATCATTTCTTCAATCAAATAAAAGGAATACATCTGATATGCAACTGCTAAGTCAAACCTTGCTGAATATACTTATTTTTTCAATCAACTAAAAGGAATATAATTATCTGATATACTAAACATAGTCAAACCTCGCTAACTATTGTCCAATCAATATCCCTGAAAACTCCTTTTCCTACAAGTTTTAATTACCACTTCTGACCATTAAAGTGCAATTTCTAAATAAAAGGAAATCACTCAACTAATCAATTAATGTTAATAAGTGAATAAAAATGTTAATGTCTTATGGCTGTGTCCCAAGAAGCATTTTCATATCATTGTGCAGATGTCACAAATCAGAGCATGATACATGAAAAATTACATTCATTCAGGAATCTAAACATTGAATGAAATGTCCCATGGAGTTATCAGTTTTAACCCATTGAGGAGGAGTCCCAAGTAGCATATACTCGGGCAAGTGTCTACGGAAAATGCATTTTGTAGCAAAATCAGCCCATCCTCAATGGGTTAAGATTACATGCACCTGTGCCTCTCTTTCATTATGACATGATACCTTGAAATGCTGCTACCTGATTTTGATACACACATGCAGTCAATGGTCATGCAGTGTTATTTGAAACACACACCACTGTCAAAAAAAAAAAAAATCTCCAGTGACATTACATAACGAGAACTTAGAAGCACACATATTGTATACAATCATTAGTGCTGGGATATACCACACCTTTTTTTTTTATGTATAGTTGATCTTGCTGTGAATTCTTTTATGTACACAAACTTGTAGGCTATTGAAAAAAACACTCACAATATTTCTGTTGACATTGAGTACTTTTTGCCCCCCCCCCCTCTATTTTGACAAAGTACAAATCAAACACTGCACGCTGAATCAATCCACATCAGTCTTTTTCCACCTATAGAGTTCCTTTTCAGTATTTGGAATTTGTTCATTGATGTGTATACAATGCAAATATTACCTTTAATCTTTCTTGCTCACGCATAAATGTACACTTATCATGAGAGATTGTGAGCACAAAAGAAAATATCACGAATATGGTCGATGCAAACAACAACAAAAATGAGAGTATTTTTATAACACTTTGTACAGAACATGGCAGAACTGAACAGGCATTGTACACCACATGATTTTGCAAATATTATGTTGCCATCACAGCAGAGTTTGAATAACCCTAATCAGGATAGATTTTGAGCATAAACGAAAATATTAAAGGAAATGGTCTGTGCAAACAACCAAAAAAAAAAATGACAACAATTTGATACTAGTCTGTACAGGACATGACAGAACACGAACAGACATTGTACACCCCATGATTTGCAAATAAAATGTTGCTATCACAGCAGAGTTTGAATAAAAGTTATGGATTGGAAGAAAGTAGGAGAAGTTTTAACCCGTTGAGGACGAGTCCCGAGTATACTCGGGCAGGTGTCTATGGGAAATGTGTGTTGTAGCAAAATCAAACCGTCCTCAACGGGTTAAGAGCATTACAATTAATTAGTGTTCTTGTTGTTGTACATTTCTATGGGCAAAGGATATACTATTTTTAAGAACTACAAAATACTTGCAGAGTGGGGGCAATCAGATAAATGCTGAAAATACATAAATGTCTGGCAATTTGTGGCCTTTGCCTCTTGGGTAAAATAAATTTCCTGACAGTATTGGCCTAAAGCTAATCATTTTGATTGAATACCGATCATCATTATGTAAATCTGTGAGATCACTCACTTGACTAAATGGTCTAGGTTTCACATGAGACAGAAAGTATCTTTGGTACGCTGCTATAAATTCTCAGATTGCACTTTAGAGTGTCCCTTTTATAATATATCTAATATGTTCATATTACAAGGGGCCTATATCCATAAATACAGGGTTTTAGTTTTCATTCAATGGAGCTATTCTTTCATATAGTATTTCTTTCCATCTATAAATAAATCATAGGCATACTTGAACATCCTTCACAATGTGCAACTATTGTTTGATGGTTGTGTATCGCTCACATGCAATTAATTGCCTTTTGAAATTTGATGATATATATATATATATATATATATTGTTAAACCCCTGGCCATCAAAATGTGCATATCTGCCTTCATGTGCCTTAATGAATTAACCTGCACTGATCAGTGTCTACTTTGATCATTATATGGTATTGAAAGCAACACAGCTGTTCATTTACTGTGACTAATTCCAGACTACAGCATGTAACTGTTGAGGTCACAGGTGCCTGCTGCTGAGTAACCTTGCCATTTCCTCCCTCATTTCACACACATTTTATAATTTTGTTGCCAGCAGTATTATGGTGTATACATGTATACAATGCACTGCTGTACATAAAGTGCTTACTACAACAGATATTTCCTACTTTGCTTTTGTTTTGAAACTACTGTATTCATACATTTCCCTCTTTAGAAATGGCAACATTTAGCTTTTTTAACAGTCAGTGTGTGTGTGTGTGTGTTTCATACCCATAATTTTCCAATAGATTGCTGTGTATTTTGCTCATTATTTGATCTAGAGGTCGTTTTTTTTCCACAAGGAACTTAATTTCATATAAATACTGTACAGTAATACAGCTCAGTATATTATATTGTATTAAATGCAGAGATGTGAAGGCCAGAGAGCAGCGAGGTGTGCACTCTCTACTTGTGAAATCTGACTGAAACCATGGGGAAGGTGTAGAAAGGACGTCTCCCCATCCCCCACCTCCCCCCCCCCCCCCCCCCCATACACACACACTCACAGGAAGGATCTTTCATTGGCATCATTTTTGTGCTTACTCTGAGAAAAAGAGCAAATAAAATGGAGATGACATAGGTATGGAATTCCCCACACTGAATTGAACCTAGCCTGTGATATTATTGTTGGACTGAGTTACAGGATTGTCATGAACAGGAATTTGAGGTTAACTTGATCTTATAGTGGGGTGGCTTAGTGAAATTATCGTGACACGGCGGACAAAAGCATGATTTTTTCACCAAAGGTACTTCATGATGTACCTTCTCAAAAAATAGGGTGCTCCAAGAAAATTGATGCTGGGAAGGAGGTCAGAGGTCAAAGGTCAATGACCTTTATTTGTGAAATAGGTTTTTTGGCTATTTCTCAGGTCAGGAATATCCAATCTGGATAAAACTTGGCAGGAAGAATATTGAGAACAAGTAAAATATTTTGATTGAATTTGGAGTGAATTTTCCAAAGGTCAAAGGTCAAAGGTCAATGAACTTTTTCTAAAAATCACGTTTTTGTTTATTTCTCCAGGTAGGAAGATTCAATTTTCACAAAATTTGATATGAACGTTGTATAGAAGGTACCAAGAGTATAAACCAGGGGTCAAATATAATTGTTGATTTGTACGTTGCCATGGCAACCCAAAACTAGGGCTTTTGATTGAAGTTAGTTACAGGAGGCTATTTTCCAGTTTGGAAGAGATTCTATTTGAATAGGTACAACTGATCGACGGGATGTATAGAGGTTTGAAATACTTTTCATTAGTGTTAAGTGGTATGTTGCTATGGCAACTACATATATAGATTTTGGCTAAACTTAAAGGAGACTTCAGAACTTATGAATTTGAAGAGATTTCCATCAGGGTTGGTATAATTGATCAACAAAAAAGTCGCCAGACAAAGATTTGTCACCTTTATAGCATGTGGGTTGAGTGAATGCACCAACAATAGTAGAACACATCAGTGAGAGTTTGAGGAAAATTGGACAATCCGTTCTAAAGTTATGAATTTTTGAAGTTTCTGCTCATGCAGTCGAGGCTGGATGAGAAGACTACTATACCTTGTAATGTCACATGTGTACAACGATATAAAGAATGAATAAAGAAAATTCAACATAAATTATTTTCGCTTACAAAAGGATACTCGACTTCTCTTTCAGAAGGCAGGGGGAATTATATTACCCTTGACATACGTCAGTAGCAAGTCAAAGAAACTATGTGAACTTTATTCAAAAAGTATGGTTTTGTGAAATTCTCATTTTATTTTCCTTAGAATGTGCGCATGTGACATCATACACTGTGGTAGTCTTTTCATCAAGCCGCGACTGTGCAGATACCTTAAAAAATCATAACTTTTGAACGGATTGTACGATTTTTTCCAAGCTTTCTGTGATGTGTCCTACTAATATTGTTGTATTCACTGAATCCACGTGTGCATGAAGGTGGACTTGTCCTTTAAGGACAGATTCCGAAAGAGCAGACTGCAAGCTTTAAAATGATGTATAAAACAATTCAAAGGGATTCCCCTAACCTATCTAAATAATAATACCGGTACTGGAAAGAAAGCACACACTCTGGATAAGTATGAACTGAGAAAAGAGGCTGCATTGTCTATTTTAGCGTTTGATCTTTACCAAGCTGTCTCATGTCATTATGTTCATCTTTTCTTCCCCCCTCCAATTTTCATTTGAATTTGTCATTATTAATTTTTGATGATAAGAACGATGCCACAAGGCATTGTTTCTTAAAAATGCTTCAACTGCTCCTTCAGGTCCAAAATCTACATCCAATATATATAATTTTCCTGATCTCCTCAACATTTTCCAAAAATAAAGCATACATCTTTTATGCATTGAGTCCTCCTTTTTGTGGATAATTAAAGGTAAAAACCCAAAATTAGTGCTTGAAAATTGTTCTTAGGTGTGAGTTACGGATAGAAAGAACCTCTGTAAAAAAAAAAATGAATCTGTATAATCAATGTTAAGTATTGTTAATAACACAAAATGTGAACAATATTTCTATGATAACATGTTTCCAGACTAAACCGTCTGCATTTATGCTTTAATGAGAAAAATACTGATATCTCTTTATATGTTTGCTTTGATTGCAAAAACTGTATATGGTAGGATGTCTTGTGATACAACAGGGGGGCATTTCATGAAGCAGTTTGGTCAGATATTTTTCTGACAAACTGTTACAAACTACAGAAATCCTTGCATCTGATTGGCAGAGAGCAAATTTGTCCGACAACTTATCGGACAAAATGCTTCATGAAATGCCCCCAGACCTACACATATTATGCATAAAATGTGATATCCTGAACATTTTTTTCAAGTCACTCTCCCAGATGTGTATATATAGGACCTTTAAGTTTTTCTTGTGTTTGTTCCTGGCAGATTACTAGTACACAAATGCTCCAATCCATGATGACCTAACGGAAATTAAGGAAATTAAAATGAATATACTGAAAACCAAAACTACAGATACTAATAACTTACTTCATTCTTCTCTCCCCACCCCACCCCTTCTTTTTAGTTTCTTGATATACTAGTAGATCTAGCTGACTTTGATAATTGTCATTATGTAACATCATCTTCAATTGACAAGGCGATAAAACTTAACAATCATATTTTCATTATGCTGCTGGACTAATGGGGTTAGTTGAACTATATTGTTTTTAATGTACTATACTTTTTCCTCCTATCAATCACATGTATTTTGGGTGGAATGTATTTTGACATAAAGCATCATAGAATCAACCGCCTTTGGGGTCGGGAATTTTGTCATATTATATTGTGATTTAGATTCTGCTCTATGCCGATTTTGTTTTACTTCTATCAACTTTTTAAACTTCCCCATAGACTTTGTTCACCAGCCAACTACATCCCACCCTCTTTGGATAATGTGAACCAATCAAACATTGCTTTTACTTTTTAATAACATGTCTATACATAGCTATTAGACCAAAAATATTCAAACCGTTTTAAGTCTTTATGAGTGAAATTACAAATATCAATATATTTTTAAAAAAATTCAAATTGTCTAAATTCAACTTCATCTATGAAAACAGACTTTTAACCTTTTTAAACATTTGAATAACCCCCATAAGAAATAAGAAACATATAGAGAGGGGAAGTGCGGACTATAAAAATTGCTTACGGGAACCAGGTAATCCCTGCGCTAAACCTATGGAATTCACACAATCTTGGAGGAAACGGGTTAAATTTGTAAGGAAATATGTAGGGCAATACCCAAAACCTTAAGTTCTCAATGGAATATGCAGCTCTTCTACTGGTAAACTAGTAGTTCTGGGAGAAAAAATGAGCTGTGACATAGTCCTACACCTGGCTCAGTCATTGCCCAAGATTTAAAGTATCTGAGCCAGAGTCACATGTCACTCTTTGCCATTTCTCTACAGGAGGTAGAGAGTACTAAAAAAAATCCTTTACCAGAAATTATATCAAATTATTTAATGAAAAGGTGCTTAAGAAAACTGGACTATTCCAACACACCTCCCTCAGGTCTGCAACACAGACTAACCACCTGTTACCATAGGAAAACCAGTAAAAATGGTGTATTACTGTAAACATGCACATAATATGTCGTATTATGGGTCTGAATTTTAAGACTAGCAACCATGTACATTGCATTGCATTGTACAGAAACCTGGCGAATGCCCCGTGTATAGTCTTTGAATTCAGACATTATTGTTATGTACAAATTAAGGGCATTTTCTCATTTTTTCTGTTAGCGGATTTCTTGGAGCACCCCCTAATTTTGATCCTCATATATACACAAATGTCTGAGGAAAAAATGACACTTTTGTCCGGCGTGTCACGATTATCAGTATATTTGTCACTAAGCCACCCCACTATTAAGGTAATTTCTTTGACTGGATACCAAGCATATCTACAAGAATACAAGTGTGACATATTTCGTATTCGATCTAAATGAGCACAGATAAGTTCAATATCCACAGAGGCTTGATTCACCTGCAGAAATGTACATTTAAGTATTGAATACTTAGGAACAAGTTCTTTTTGCAGAGAGTCTGTGCATCATTCTGTAGTGCACAAATTATCCTCAGATACACCACAAGTTCCATCATCTGTTGGTAATCAATAGTACATGACTGAATTTGACCTAGTATTCGGGCAGCAGGATGTATTCTACCAAGCTAATACTAACCAGGTAAATAATAGGTCTTTATCAGCCTATATCTAAAACCTGCAAGAATTGAGTATATCATTAGCTGTTCTAAAGGGCAAAGAAGATATTAACTTTTTAAAAAGAAGAAGAAGAAGAAGAAGATGTGATTAAACAGTCTGCAAAGTGACAGGATCAAACAATTAAACAATGATATATATATATATATATATATATATATATATCTTCAGCTGATGACAAAGATCTCACTATTTTAGCTCAAGTGTGTGCAATTATGAACTCAGTCTGCATCATACCAAACTTATGAACAGGTGGCCTTTCTGGAATTGTTGAATGTATGCTAGTATTTTGGCAAAAATGAGACATAACCAATGTGGAATAGCCAATATTTTAAGTTTAAGTTCTTTCAAAATCAATGTGAAGAATCAAAAATTGTTTACTGGTTCCAAAAGAAGGGGAATATTGAACTTTATTTTACTGTTAGAATCGGGCAAATTGTTCAGTGCGGCTCATACTATCCATTAATTCTGGTCTTGTATTTTGTCATCTGCCTTTTTATCTTCACATCACATAATTAGTTTCTCTCACTTCCGATCCCTCTCCTCTACCACCCCCCCCCCCCCTCTATTTTTGTCTTCTTTTTCTGCTGTATGCAAGAGAGTGAATTAGCTAGTGTAGAGTATTTGTTTAGGGTTAGTTATATTGGTTTTCCTATGTGTTAGCTTGTTTCAGAATTTGGCTTAGGGTATCTATAATGGTATATCAATCACAGGATTTGTTGTTGTATTACTTTTTGGGAAAATACACCCTACAAGCATTGCTTTTTAGCATTCTTCCACATTTCCAGCATTTCTGTATAGTTTCAAAATTTTGCAAACTTATAAATTTTGTCTATTGTACATTGTAGAGTAATGTAATTCATGCATTTAACTTCTGTAAGAATATCTTGTTTCTGTTGGAAATGGAAAAATATAATCATTGAATGACTGAATGAATGTTGGATAGAGTTAAATGTGTCTGTTTATAGCACCATGGTATGGAGCTTTGTCTGCATGATGGGTTTGGTATACTTACTCCTGGCTTGCTTTTTTTCAGAACCAATCAAATCAATCATGATATAAAAATTTCCTTTTAAATTTGCTTACTTCAGCTGATTTTTCAAATCGAAACACAATTCCAAATTCCACGCAGAGCACAATGAGCAAAGATAAAACAGCGATATAAGGCTCTCGTGGTGGTACAGGCATCTATAGTTTATCACAAAAAGGTTTGCATGGCATACTTCCAAGTTATGTGTACTGACTCCTTAGAGACATCAGAACACAATGGATTCCCATGATGCAGTGCGAGAAGACCAAGTCCTGCTTTGTAGACAATGGGCTGTAAAATATCATGTTATTTGAAAGAATGACTCCCTTTTGCATGGTAGACATAATGTATTAAGAATACAGGACCTTAATTCTTATCACCCTGTACAAACACTCCACAGACTGCATGATCTATTATGCCGCTGATGTCTGCATATTCGTTCCCATCGGACTCTGTACCCTTTACCCTTCTAAACTCTACATCTGATGTACAAATACAGTCAACCTTGCTATAGTTGACCAGACAAAAGTTGAATGATTGCCTAAGTCAAAGGTATTTTCAAGTCTTCTTCTCTTTAATTTATTGATTTCAATCCACCAAGATGGAATCTAATTTTCTCCAAGTCAAAGCTATTTCTTCAGTCCAAATAGACTTGACTTATACATGGGTGCCTGCCCCTTTATTTTTTTATTTTTAAAAAGATAATAACAAGATGAATAAAAAAGAAAAAAGTGTGAAAGAGGGCGCGGATGCCCACTTTCATTTTAAAAAACCCCCCAAAACCAATGATTATTTGTTTTTTCCTCAAATGCCTAGCTGATGCATTTGTCTCATGTAAGTGCATGTCTCCTTAAATATTAGATACATACAATCTAATTAAAATTCCTTCTGTCATCATATTTCAATTTCCATTGTAACTTGCAGCACAGCTATTGAGTTCCCCGTATCAAAATAATCTTCACTTAATAATGCCAAAGTATCAGATTTTGCTGGAAATATACAATTCTACCAGAAAACTGTGAAGATCCCGTTGAATTGTACAGAGCTACATTTTTCCTTCTTGTGAGTGAAGTATAAACGCATGAATAGATCTCAAAGAAACAGTGAGCAATCATAATGATGCCCCGCTTTATGTTCACACGAATAGACAGTATGGCAAGTTTCAGGATAATCTTAGAATTCCTTCATAGTTGGTCACACAAGAGTTTTTCATCCCCTGATAGTTCTGTACACAGTATGGCTTGGTCCAGGGAATTTCCATAATAGACCCATGCTACAAAGCTCTAGAATTTCTCATAACGTGGTAGGATTTTCTTTCACGTCAGTGGGTTGGGAATGGCAGACTTTGATGCATGAATAAGTTGACGATCTGATTTCAAAACAGAAACTATGCTGGTGATATCTTAATTACTTCTGTGATGCAAGGTCTCAAATGTTCACACTAATAATAAATAGACCATGCTAGAAAATCTGTCAGTAAACCCTACAAACATGCTCTTACATGTTTCCAACAAATCTGGTCATGTTACAGTTCTATATCACTAGCAAGTGGTAAATATGTAACAGTTGTGCAAGGTATGTTATGATGAAACATCTGTTTGATTAATAAATGTTTGCAGTATATACACTGTAAATCTCCAGTAGGCCTATAAATATCACCAGGTTAACAGCAACAGTGACCCCGCCACGTCATTAGTGAATGTACCTCCATGGTTACAGTCCTGTGTGGTTATCACCAGGTATGTGATTCCAATATGAATACCACCTCATTATCTGCATACAATAACTACACACTCCTCATATCTTATTTCATTGTTGTTATCATTTGATGGAAGGGGGGGGGGGGTCCTGTAGATTCACTGGCTAAAACACAGCAAGTATGGGATCATTTTACAGTCTTTGACAACTAGAACCTAGAAGCAGAATGATGCATAGTAATGCAGATACCAGTATAAAACTTGTCTAGATTTACATCATTATAGAAGTCAAAGAAGATATATAAAACTATCATATGCAGAACTATTGAAAGAAAATATGCAGACTGCAAGAGTATAATCTTTGTAGTTCCACTACAAAAACTGCTCATTGGAGAGAGAGAGAGAGAGAGAAAGAAAGAAAGAGGTAAAACGACTGATTAAAAAAAAATTAAGCATACAATGTAATGTCCCGTCTCTTAAACACCCCCAACACCTGGAGTACTGCGCGCAGCAAAAACAGCCATCATACTGTCTGTTATTATGTTGTACCTTAATTGCAACAACAACAAAAATGCAATCGAAAGAACGATGATAGAACGACTGCAACGATCATTCATTTCTAGTTGATAATCAGAAAACAATCTCGTCAAGCTGGCAGGTCTTACCGATCTGAGCCTCTTGAATACCTCCATTCACCAAACTCTGGATAAACCACGTAATTTCGTCATCAGTCCACTCTTCTCCGTTAATCTTCTTCTTTACGACATCGGTGAATTTGAAGCCGAACTTGACCTGATTGCTGTTCTCATCGTCTGCTGGCATAGCGATAGTCGTAGTCGGCGATATGTTTTGTGGACGCTGTCGTTTACCGGTATTTTGCTGTGATGGTTCAGTCTCTGTGTGCCGCTTTCTCTCAGCTCTGTCCTTTGAAGGAGTAGACTGCGTTGTTCTTCTCGATCTGCCTTTATGTTCACGACCCATCATCACTTTCCTGGAAAAGAAAGTGAAGTTAAACAATTGTTGTCTTTGTAGCAGACAGCCAACGCGCTCTTTTGATGTGCACTCGCGTGCTGCGTAATCCCAAAGTGCCAGCGACTTGAAAGGACAAGTTCACCTTCATAAACATAAGGATTGAGAAAATGCAACAATATTAGTAGAACACATCAGTGAAAGTTTGAGGAAAATTGGACAATCGATGCAAAAGTTATGATTTTTTTTAAATTTTTGTGTTGGAACTGCTGGATGAGGAGACTACTACAGCTTGTGAGTCATATGCGTACAACAGTATAAAGAAAATGTAAAAGAAAATTCAACATATTTTCACTTTTTTCGCATAATAAAAGAGCACTTGACTTGCCTCTTTCTAAAGGCAGGGGGAATAATATTACCCATAACATTTGTCGGTAACGAGTCAGGGGAATGTGTACTTTTTTCAAAAGATGGAATTTTGTGAAATTCTCTTTATATTTCCATTATATTGTTGTACGCATGTGACATCTAAGTTATTCATACACTGCAGTAGTCTTCTCATCCAGCGGGTACTGCACAAAAACTTCAAAAATTCATAACTTTTGAACGGATTGTCTGATTTTCCTCAAACTTTCAATGATGTGTTCTACTAATATTGCTACATTCTCTCAATCCTTATGTTTATGAAGGTGAACTTGTCCTTGAACGTCTGCGCTCTGTAGGCGATAGTTGAAAAGTGTATACACGATACTAGTAAGCGTGTGTGGTACTGGTCAAGACCGCAACGCGATAAGCCCTTTAACACGAAAGAGACTCTCTTTGTACAACTCATCATATTAGTTATACGATGTACCAGCAATCTCTCAGTGACTTATCGATTCTGTCCGTGACTATAGGCGGTATAGTTACGTCCACAATACAAGATTTCTCTGTTTTCACCACAGTTTGGCTAATTGGTGCAGCTATAGTCATTGAGATCGACGAATACCTGTCCATAACTACACGCGTCGTGCCTCGGGGATTTCCAAGTTCACGGGGAGGGGTGGGGGGGGGGGGGGGAGGAGAGAGAGAGAGAGTGATTGAGGCATACACTCTCGTTTTTATTTAAAGAGAATTGAACATTGTAATTATTCATTTTCCTGGCATATTTCGCTTGACATACCTATAATTTAAAAGGCATGTGCACCAGCAGGGATAATTGAATTATTAAGGATGCCTTAGCATATAATGGGTCCTTATACGTCTGTAACAAGTCGAATGAATGGGTTCACAGCAAATTTTGTGAAATTCTAATATTTCTGACCCTTGTGACATCAAACTAAACGATCTGTAAATTCACACAGTGTGTCAATGAGGATGTCGGGGCTCGAGCAATTATCATTCTTTCCATAAATGAAACTGTCAAAACTTTATGATTTTGTTTGATCATTATTTTGTTCATTTTTGTTTCATGAAATCAATTGAAGAATATTGAACATTGTAGAGCCAAGACGGAAGACTTTATTTTTAAGTTCTGCACGCTGTTCGTCTACTAGAAATTTTTGTAATGGCTGAACACCACTTAACATTCGGATAAAGTTTTGCAAACGGAGACTCGAACCACTGGATGACAAGTGAGTCAACAAGTGCGCAGCATCTCTTTGTCATTACCGATTACACAGACCACGCGTGATCTATTTATTACGTAATCGTTGTCTTCGCAACCGATCAATTACGGAGATAAAGGAAGGGTTCCGAGAAACAATGCCAACTCATACAACAGGACAGAATAGGAAGAGATTCTACAGGATTATCTTTTTTTTATGAACTCGCCTGACAGCCTCATTTAAATCTAACTGTAAACGAAACCTTGCTCGCCGTTAACTTGCGGCAGAAGGCCACGCGAGGGGGCCCTGTGAGATCATTTCTGTCGATCAAGCGTGAATAATGCGTACTGGTATATTATAGGCCCTACTGAGTTATCAATAGACCTGCAAAGTTGTTAGGTAGTTTTTCAGTGATGTTTCTATAGGGCCTACTACATAATTACTAATTCATGACAGGCTTTTGCAACCATTATACAAAACCCAAAATAGATACGTAAGGGGAGTTTATTGTGGCAGACCGTACTGGATGTCTTTATTAATTGATTGAACTTATTTTTCTGTAGTCGGTGTATACACATCCACCACACCTTGACTTAAAGAATTACGTAATGCAGATGCAGATTGACTTGTGCTGATTAGTGATACCCTATTAAGCATCACTTATGTGGCAGACTGAATATCTGGATATAAGTGACATATATTTTATGATAATGCTTCCACTATTTTTCTTCAGATTACTTGGATACGCCGACAAAAGAAACTCTTCCAAACCTAAATCATGCCAGTGATATCATCTGTCAGTCATGAAGTAGTCCCACTGATTATCATTAACAAAAGACATCGGAATATGATTCTCCCCCGATCATAACTTGCATATTTCCATGTCACATACTAATGATTAAACAAAGACATTGCGGGGGAACATGTAATAAGTTATACTCAATCTATGAGGAAAGGTACATGACAATATATCTTGTTAATTTATTATTATAACGTTCAACAATGATTGACAGAAAATGTCACTAGCAAGAAACTTGGTGTGGAAGCTGTTTGTTTGTTTGTTGCAGGCATATCCAAATAATCTGAGTAGAAATGACAGATTTTTTTATTGAATAAATGGCATTTATATTTACATGATATTTTGACCACATAAATGATCATTATAGGGTATTATTAATCAATTACAGTCCCTATTTGATACAAATATGTCAATTCTCTCTATTACATACAATCCCCCCCATACGCACACACACATACACATAACTCAGAGAGAAAAAAAAGTGCACTCACCCCTTTATTCTTGGCCTGTGGCCCAAATGGCTTCAACGGGACAGCGAGTTGCAGTAAATAAATATAAATGTGTGATGGCGCTCTTCAAATCACTACCTAAAGCAACGTGCCTGAAGCCTGCTGAGGGGATATTTGGAAAGACGAACTATGGTTACATAATTTTCGATCATCTCGATATTCTTTTTTACTTTTCGATATTCGTGACGCGGTGGAACTTCCACAGCAGCAACAACTTCGAAATCTTACGGTTCATGTGCGGAAATAAAGCGGATTATTAGCATAACATATGCATCATTTCGTATTTCATATCTATATAGGGCCTAACAGGGTGTTATATTATTTGTGATCATAATGTCAATACAAAACGATTTCATGAAAATGCTATAATACATGTCCACATTTTTTTTTCATTATAAACTAGTTCAAAATGACAAAAGGAGATGCCAACTAATGGACAAATTATATAACATTTTCAGAGTTCTGCTACACTGATTGGAGAGATTTTTATTAAGCATTCTTCCTCTTATCATATAATTTTATCATAACATCCAATCTTATCTATCATTGATTATTCCTTATATTGATACAAACTTGATCATAATTGTTTTAGTCAGGATCAAATTCGCCATCGTTCTAAAAATATTGTCAAAAGCCTAAACATAGGTAGTTACCAGAAATACCATCGAAGATTTTCTAAACACTAAGGACCATTAATTACAACAAACATTCACCGTTTCAGAATTCCATTTAGAAATTTGTTCACGCTGAAGATCGGATGTGCGTATAGCTTTCACAGCATTAACGAACCAGCTAACGAAGATTATATTGTGTGTGTCTTCGAAATTTAAGCATATATTGAAACAGGTTGTTCCTCTAAAATAGGATATCCACTCAACAGGCTTTAGGCAATAATTTAAAGTACTATCAACTTCTTGTATGTTATTTGAGGCCTCCTCTTTGTGAAATGCTCAGCGCATTCCTATAGGTCGTCGTTGGAAACCCTTTTTTATTGTTGCTAATGTTTACTAGCATAATTAGGCCTATTATCAAGATAATTGAATTGTATTGATATCATACATATTGTCATCTTTGTATAAACGTATCTATTATACGTCCATCCATCTCTCTTCTTCATAAAATAATGAGCAACAAACACTGTAATCCATTCACGGCATTATCAATATCAATAATCATAATGAGTTCACAACTCTACAACTCCAGGTGTGTGACTGCAACTCACTCATCCACTTCCCTACATAATGGTTGTCATGGCAACTATCCGTTAGACAAGATTGGAATGTGCTTTAATGACCGCACTGACCATGCCCTCTCTGACCCCATTAACGCCCACCAGCGCCCAGACTATGGGTCAAGCAATGTACATAGCAATGTATAATATCAGGCGGACATTGTGTCTGTTTGCACACAGACACAAAGGGCATGCACTTACTACAGAAAGTCCATGCGGTTACTGTACTTTGCAGTTGAACTTTCCATGCTATATAGGTACAATACCTAAATACAAAAATGTCTCCACATAAGAGGAGTTCATTAATGAAACACAAAACAGATACTGTATACAATGTGAAGTCTCAATTAATAACTTGTCACTAACATGTAGGAGCAGAAGGCAGTTATGACCCCAAAACGATAATTTTCCATCATTCGAATGACATTAAAGACCAAAGAGTATCGTTTTGGCGTCATAACTGTCTTCTGCCCTTAAACTCCAAGATTATCCTGAGAGAATTATACCATGAAATATATTGTAATGATGAAAGAGAATTATGGAGTAAACTTACCAATATCGTTGCTTGAAACCCCCGATGAATTGAAAAGACTGTACGTCACACTTCAAATGTCCTTTCACTTTGGATGCTGGTCTGCTTCTAACCCCATCTGTGCCACGTATGATGCTCAGGTATAGCTAGTGGTCAGACCATGGATGAGTCCTCTGACAGACTTGGGGGTGGGGTGGCATGGGGAAACAGAGCTTGCCTCACCTAAGTTTAGGTCAGGCAAATTTATGTGATTGTTCTGCAAACCTGATTGGAAACATTAAAAAAAATATATAATTCTTTGATATTTTATACTGGTACATGCAGTGGCGAATCCATAGGGGGCGCATCCGGCGCACGCCCCCTTTATTTTCCGTTAAAAACAAAAGAAATACAAAGAAAAAAAACTGAAATGAAACCAGGAAGTGGCTCCAGAAATATTAGTTGCGCCCCCCCCCCCTTTTACAGAATTCCTGGATCCGCCCCTGTACATGTATCATAACATCACCTCATCATCATCGATTATTTTCCATATCATTAGGTTTGTGCACACTGATTTGTTTTAGTTTGGTCTCATAGTCGCCAATGTTCTCAAAACAATTACCAAAGACTTGGGTAGTCATTAGAAAAAAAAAAATCGATTTTTATCGTATTACTTATACTTCCTTGTATGTCAACAATAACTGCACCACATGTGTGCAACACAAAAATAGTAAAAATAAAAGAATAGCTGTAGAAATATTCCTGGACCCTGAATTTCAAAATCTCTTTTACGATCTACAAACAGAGCAATTAAACTTAATAGAGATAAACTCGCATCACTAAATTGACTGGAAACATTATTGTTTTTTTAATTACCTCTGCCAAGATTATTATTTTTGCCGACGTTGGTTTGTTGCTTGTCTGTTTGCACAATATTAAACTGAGGGGAAATTCATGAACGGATATACATTAAATTTTTAAGGTGATAATTGATCATGACACAAGGAACAGCATGGAGCTTGATTTTGATAGTAGTCTATAGAAAAAGGATTTAAAAAAAAATCTTTATCATTGTCTATGTCCAGAACAAACGATAAACGGCGCGCTTACTTTTGCGACCGACAGAGCCATTGTGACGTGGGCCAAAGTACCGGCAGAGGCAGGTCGGCCGCGGTGAGGGTAACGAAATCTGATGTAATATACCTGTAATAAAAGTTATGTCTGACTATAATGATCATGGCTTGGAAATCACAGCAATGGTGGAAATGAACTCGGTGGAGGACTGATCTCTCCGAGTGTTTTTCTCGTTCAAAGCGAATTCAAATATATAGTGTAAACTTATATTGGTTGCATCAAAGTTTTGACGTCTTGCAATAACCTATCAATTACCTTTTAAGGCAGAAAGGACTGTAGCTGCTCAGTTCAAACGTGTCTATCTTGATAGTTTATTTCTTTTCTACAAGCTAATGGGAGAGCTCGGAGTTGAAGACACTGTTTCATCGACTGATCGGTCCAAGAGTCATCCCTCGATGTCGACACCCACGAGTAATAGGCCTACTGACTACCCACCACGAGCTATAGACATTGAAAAGAAAAGGTCCATGAGCCATGCACCCACGAGTCATACCAACCATGAGCTAGACATCAAGTAAAGCAGGACCACAAGCGAAACACAAAGTAAAACAAGCACATTTAGGCAAATAAGGCCCGTGAGCTCGACACAAGAAAAGACAGAGCCACGAGCTCAACATTATATCACGGGGCGTAATAACGTACATACGACAGTATAACATTGGCGAGCTCGTGACCTGTTTTGCCTGATATCGATCTTGGGAGCCTTATTTCCTTTGTGTCTAGCAACAGCTCATGTACAGTATATACTGAGTGGTTCATGCAATGTGCCTATTTTAGTTGGTGTCAAGCTCGTAGGCTGTATGACTCGTGAGCTGTCTGTCATAGCTCGTTGGCTATATGACTCGTGGGCAGTATGACTCGAGAGCAGTGTGACTCGTGGGCTGTATGACCCGTGGGCTATAATTACTCGTTGGTGTAGAGCTCGTGACGTGCAGCCGGCTGAATTGTCGTTGCATAGGCCCAGCCGACCAGTATTTATTTAGGCAAAAACACTCAGAACCTTTGGATTTCATAACTTTTTCACGACATATCCGCTTTCATCGAGATTTTGCAACATTGAAGTCAACATGTTGATCATTTCGCGCAATGCCGCCACCAAGTGGCAGCAGATCAATTTGTTTCAACTCATGCAAAGAGTAAAATCACATAAAAACAAAATCTGCTGTAAGAGGAATTCTGTGTGTTAGTAATACTAAGTGTGTGTGAGTGAGTGAGTGTGTGTGTGTGTGTGTGTGTGTGTGTGTGAGTGTGTGTGTGTGTGTGCTTGTTTGTTTGTTTGTTCATTTTCCATCTGAGAGATGGCTGGATAGCCCATATTCAGCTACGCTATAAAAGCTGGTCTTCCATGAGGTCCAGTTGGATGTGAGGTGTGTGTGTGTGTGTGTGTGTGTGTGTGTGTGTGTGTGTGTGTGTGTGTGTGTGTGTGTGTGTGTGTGTGCATGACAGCTGCTATCGTTGATTATGATAATGTATGGAACATTATGATAATGCATGGAACTCGCAGACATCTTTATGAACCCGATCAATATTCGGCTAAAACGTCCTATGGAATTACATGGCAGATTTAAAAAAAAAGGAAAAATGCAATCGGTACAGTGGACAAGCAAAGATTATGAACTCCCCTGTGATCGCCCTGCTTTTTTCTTTCCTTTCCTTGCTTCATCTTTCAAATATTTTTTTTTCTCATTGCGCATGTCTTTATGACTCCCACTGCCCTTCAGTTGGTTTTGTTAGTCTTCCTAGCAAGCCTATTCATTAAGGTTTATAATCTCAGTCGCAGTGACCTTATTTGATACTAGAGGTGAACCCGTCATGACAAAAAAAGAAAAAAGACTCAACTCCTCGAATGAAAGGATACAGTCAGCATTGTTCTCGCTGACGAGTGCTGTGGAGCTTTAGTCACCCCTTTGCCATGCAAATAAACCACATACTGTCTCTTCTATTAACGCCAAGCCCTCTCGAGGACTACGCCCTGCCAAAGTTACTGAACTGTGCACAGCACTTGTTGACGAGCCATCCACGCACCTCTGACATACACCGCCACATAATAACACCATTTTTACCGTGAATATCTCCGCCATTTTGTTCGTTGAACTGAGCCCACTCTATTCCTGTCCAAATTTTGCGTCTCTTTTGAAGACATTTCGTCAGTTTTAACGTCCAGTTGTTCCTTTCAGTACTTTCTGTCAAGGTAAGTACGAAAGTAAATATATGTCAGTTGCTTCATATTTAAGTGTTTTTTCTGTGGTGACGCCACTTTGCTTGAGAAGTTTGTAACTAGATCTAAACTTTACAGCCGCGTAGCAAGGCTCTTTGGCTTGCAATATCAATGGCACCTACAATGTAACTCTTTGTCGAATCGAAGTCGTGAACTCTTTGTGTGTGTGTGTGTGTGTGTGTGTGTGTTTATACAATAAAGAAGCGAACAAGTTTTGAACAAAAATGCTGTCGTAACACTATTCGTGATTGTCATGTTTATCGGAAGCTTTCAAAATTTGTTAGTATGATATCATCATGTAAATACTCTAGTTTCTAGCTATACAATTAGATCTAGTTCTAGTCTATATAGTCTAGTTGCATTAAACATTTCGTATATAAATTATTCCTTACTTCATGCATCTATCAGTCAAATAGGTGTCTTTGGATATGCTTTCTTTTGTACTTTATCTCGAGGATAAATTTTCTTTTATAACATTCTTAAATTTAGGTGTTCTTGGTTACACGAATAACCCCATGACGACTCCGTTTTCCCAACATGGCATGCTCAATATCCAATGACAGGGAGTTTATGTACAGTATATTACAGTATATACTTCGGTAGAATGTATGAGTTGCTTCTAGACCTAAAAGACGGGGTAGTCATTAACTTCACTATATTTTATAGAGTCAGGGAGGAGTTGTGGATCAGTGACAGTGAATAGTCTAGACAGTTCGGGAATGTAAGTTCTATGTACGCTTTTATTTGCAAAAGTTGCTCTTAACAACCAAAAGACTTGCCCTATATACCTAGCAGCAACTGTGTGGATTCCTGCCTAAGGAACTTAATTGGAGGGGAAATGTATGAAATTAATGGTTGTTACTAGTTAGTATAGATGACTCCGACTTCAGAGCACTGTAACTGATGGCGGCCACAATTGGATTTTTTGAAGGGGGGGGGGGGCTTTCAAATAAGGACAAAAGCACTATAGGTTATGCGATGAGCCAGGTGCAAGGCTATCTCAGCGCATAAATCAACTCTTGTTATACAGTATATAGGCACAACTTGAAGCCCTCAGTTATAAAACAGTACATTCACAGAATACTCAGTAGGTTGTTTGAAAAAGAACACCCATTAATTATGGTAGCCTATGACATCACAGAGAAGGTCTATTGTTCTCCGTTGCTCTCCATTGTTGCCGTTGAGTCTTTATACAGGTGGGACCCAGGTGCTTTTACAAAAGAGCGCATTCTTTTATTTTTATTTTTATTTTTGTAATCAAGGACTAGCGCTCTCATATAGCAGAAACCTCCTCTGCTGCAGTTTGCGCTCTCTTTCAATTTGCTGGCAACAATGAATGTGTGCTTTGAATCGGAACAGGAAATTGATTAATGTAGGGTACAATAGTACTTTTTTTTTTAAATGTAAAAACACGTGCAAATGTATACGTCATGGAAAACTACAATTTTTTTTTAGAGGACATAATACAGTAAAATAATTACAACGGGGCCCTCCGCAATGATATCTTTAAAAATAGTGAATCAATCTAAATACAAATTCAGGGTATGAAACTATAACTCATTGCCCACATCTTACAGAAAACCCCACTCGATTTGCTTCACTGGTCAAAGAGAAATACGGAATTTTGTAGAGGATGTCGGGAATCTCTTCTGTCCAAGTTATGTCTATCATTCACACACAAGAGTATTGAATTGCTAAAATTGGAAGAATCAGACTCATGACATGCTTTACAACAATCCACATTTCTCCGTGACCGCTTAACCAGATCGAATTAGGATTTCAGCAAAATAGAGCTGAAACGTTATATTTTAAGACCCTGAGGTAGCACTTAGACAGGTTGATCATATTGGGTGTTCTGAATTCGAAAATCTGATTGTAGTTTATAAATCAAATATATAAAAAGATAAATTAAAAATATAATCAGATTTTCCCTTTGATAACGCGCAATATAATTGAATTTTTAAAGGTTGCTTCAGGGTCTTAAAATATAACATTTTAGCTCTATTTTACAGAAATCCCCATTCGATTTGGTTAAGCGGTCGCAGAGAAATGTGGATTGTTGTAAAGCATGTCATGAATCGGATTCTTCCGAGTCTAGCACTTCGATGATCTTCTGTGTTAATAATAGACATAACTTGGACAGAAGAGATTCCCGACATCCTCTACAAAATTCTGTATTTCTCTTTGGCCACTGAAGCAAATCGAGTGGGATTTTCTGTAAGATGTGGGCAATGAGTTAAAGGTTCATACCCTGAATTTGTATTAAGATTGATTCACTATTTGTAAAGATATCATTGCGGAGGGCCCCGTTGTAATTATTTTTGGGACATACTGTATATAATTTTCATTTCATTTTGATTTCATACGAGATTGATAGCTTGTAATCTATAATGAAATACGAAAGTTATTTTATCCTTCAAAATTTTGTATTGAAGACAGACTGGCGTGGAGCATGGACAAAAGTGTAGAAGAATGGTGACATGCTTCGTATTATAGAATAAGACTGTTGTGAACCATCTCTTGAACCTCCGAAGTTGAACCGTCCTCCAGACCGATTCTGTCATGGATGTTTCTTTTCTTTCAGACCAGTGAATCATTAAAGGAGACCTCCGGATGATTTTCAGATTTTTACATTTGAACAACTATAAATTAGTTATACTGAGGACAGACTTTCAGAATTTGTGATAATTGGGATGAAGAACAAGAATAATATTGTCAAAATTTAAAACATATTGCAATGAACAAGGATGATGACATGGCAGAGTCACCATAAGAATGCATGAGTTGGGGCTCAAGGAAGCAGAACAAAAGAAGAAGGCATGCATAGATTATACCACTGGTGAACTCACAAGCAAGCGGTATTGTAATGAAATTACACTGTTACATTTCTGAAATATGTGAACCTCCTATGTCATCATCCTTGTTCAGTGTAATTTGTTTAAGATTTTTCAAAGTATTGTTTCTCTGCTCAAGAACCACAATGAATTCCACAAACCAATACATGGAGTTATCGATTTATGTACTACATGATGTGAAATTATGAAAAATCGTCTGGAATGTCCCTTTAATTCATCCGTTCCCTCCATTAAATTTGTGTATTTGTTAATTGTTATACAGGGAGACAAGGTTTGTGGTTATCAATAATAACTTTTGTAAAACAAAGCATTCATTATAGAATACGCATTCATTACCACAGCGATCTGTGGCTGGTACATCAATATAATGACATCAATCTGTTCTCTTCTGTTTATTTTCCTTTTTATTAGTGTTAAGATGGGTCTTCGTGTTGGGTTCCTCGTCGTCCTCCTCGCACTTGTTGGAGCCGCCAACGCAGCTTCGTTGAAAGGTAATTCATTCATGGTGAATGTTGAGGTATTTTAGTGTACACGCAACGATGCTTTCATACAGCAACACGCAATTAAGGTGCTTTAAAAATCCCTCACATGCTCTATCGAACACGACAAACAACTTGTCGAAATTGTGCTTAAAGGGATAATACAGTATTGGTGGAGATGGAATTGGGCTTTTAACTTTTTGCGAGATACCATCAGAAAACACTTACGAAATAGTACAGAGCATACCATTTTAAGAGGAATTCAAAGTTTATTTGATGAAAATCGGGTTTGGAACGACTGAAACATCCAAAAACAAACTAAAACAAAGCAATCGTAATAAAGTGTGGGTCCCACACTTTACTAGAATCGCTCTATTTTGGATATCTCAGCCATTTCAAAACCAATTTTCATCAAATAAGTGTTGAATTCCTCATGGAATTACATGCTCTTTCATATTTCATAAGAGGTTTCTCATTATCTCACCAAAAAATGTTAGTAACCTGAAATTAGGTCTCAACCAAAACTATATGATCCCTTGAAGAGCACTACTGAACCAGTTAGATGTTGGTATGGAAAGAAAGGGTAAGATTTCATAAGCACAACATTTTAAATTTGATATTTGGATACAAATGAGGGAAGTTATGAGACTGTGAAGCTTATCTGACTTTTGCAAAATAGTTCTTAACAGTCGATACAAATCTGCGAATGAGTAAGCAGATGATGTCTTCACCTTTCATTATTTTCCATGGATTGTGTGCAAAAAAAAAATGACAATAAGCCATGATCTTTCTTTTTTTTCTCAGTTGGTTAGGCACTTCACTCGTTTTCAAAGCGGCATAATGCATAAGCTTGCCCAACGTAACAGAATTCATGTTCAAACAAAGAATGAACTTGCGTTTAGATCTGGTGATCAGAATACTCCACCGGTTGGCAATTTAGCAGCAGGCATCCATTTCATTGTTTTGTATTGAACGCAATACTAGTACAGGCTGTAACAGCCTATTTCCTTTTATATATATTAAATACCATTCTTGCTGTCAGGTGGATGTGCTGGTAAGCACCATTTAGATGAGGATCACATGAATAATCATCGCATCACAGATGTTTATCTCACTGAATTTACAAACCAAAATGCCTGTTCATGCGCAAAGTGGAATTACGAACTTATTTCACCGATGAATAATATGTAAAACATGCTATTCCTGGCTGAATAACTTCAAGGTGATTAGTCAGATATAACACGCTTTTAGGCTGGGCGCAGTTACCAACGAACAAGAATAAGAAAAACTGGAAATGTCACGATTTTGTGTGTACAAACTTTATGGCAAGTATAAGACTTGTGAGGCGATGAAATCATCGACTCACTCATTTAGCTTATTCATACTGACTATTCATGAACTGCTTTTTGTAAAAAATGTACGAAAATGTTTAATTCTATAGATTTCATAATTGTAATCCCATTTAGGTCAAAATTGATTTTCGTTGTTGTGATCGTTCAAATTGTGCTCTTTTTGTTTAGACTACTCCGTAAAATGTATAAATTTTTACAACTGGTCCACAGTAATACCAAAAGAATTCAAACATTATTATGTTTTTGCAACAAAGTTTGTTCATAACAACTTGCACGACTAGAAAGTTTGCCCGACATAGAAACAACCTGTGCAAGTGATAGCATAATCAAAGTATGTATAAATGCATTGCTTGCGTTGAGTTGTATCGAAAAACTCATTAGGACCTGCGCGGAAAAAGCAGATGCAGTCCAGGTCATTTTCATCTATCTATCTATCTATCTATCTATAATCTATCTATATATCTGTATATCTATCTGTCTATCGATGTATATCTATCTGTCTATCGATCTATCTATCTATCTATCTGTATATCTATCTATCTGTCTATCTATCTATCTATCGATCTATCTATCTCTATCTCTATCTCTCTATCTCTTCGTCCATTCATCCATCCATCCATTTATCAATCTATGTAACTATGCATTATAATTATGTATACACTATGTTAGTAAGTATATGTATACGTATATGCATGTTTGTATCTATATCCATCTATCTATCAATTTATTCATTCATTTTCCATATCCCTTCTCTGACGTCATCGTCGGTTTTATATACACCGTTATATTCACCTCCTCGTGATATCTCTCCTCCGTTGCCATTTTATCGCAGATGGAATCTACACCTGGTCCGATGTTGCCGCTGCCGTGGCCGGCTGCGTGGCTATCGTCGTAGCCATGGTCGGGATGGCCAAGTGCATGCACGAGTTCAGCTGTCGGAACTACTTCGACGAGCCCGAGGCGCAGCGGTCGTTGGAGCTGGGCGAGACCACCAAGTTCTAGGAGACTGACAATGAGCTCGGCTCTTTTGGGGGAGGAATTCAGTCATCGATGTGTCATCGTCGCCAGCGCACACTCACAATGCCTAGGAGATCAAGAGGAAAGAGGGACAAGCGAATTTATCGATATTCATGTTGCTGATGGAATGGAATGGGATGGGGTAAAGATAGGGATTAGGGGAGGGGAGAGGAGGGATGAGATGGAGTGGGGATGGGGTGGGGTGGATAATCGACGAGGAACAGTAAGTTATTTCAGCAGAACCTTTTGCTAGGTATTTCAAATTCTCAATATACTTATCAGGTTTAGCGGGATGTCACGTAAATTGAAAATAAAGATCAAATAAATGATATCGTAAGTAAATGAAAGAAGTAAAAAATGAATACACAGTACTTTTAGCAAATCTAAATTCTTGCGTCTTGTGTACTTATCAGATACATGTGTATGATTATGACGGATCAACGAGTTTACAAGAAGAAATTACAGCTGTAAATATGATATAGACCTGCATCAAGCATAATTGAATTTAAAGATTTCCTCTGTTATCTTATTTCAAATCCAGCCTTTCTTATTGCATCTGGTAACCTTTCATTCAAATTTGAAACAGAGACATCGTGCATGACTAGGTGTCAATTTGGAAAAACGATAAATGAACAAAAGAATCACATGATAAATAAGGGGATAGACACTTATGTAACCAAATGCAATTTGCAGCCATTTTTATAGTTACAACCTATATCTTTCATATTTTTACTACAAAAAATAAATATGTGAGGTTTGACATCAACATACTATATGTAAGAAAGAATTTGAAGAAAATGTGTACAGTGTGTTTATATTGATGTAGATAGAGGTATACATTAACTCCGCCTGCCTGTCTTTACCTCTGTCGTGTCTCTACCTATATCTGGAAGACTTTGTTGCCAATTTTAAGATTTTTATACTCTTTGTATACTGTTTATGGGAAACAAATAGATTGTACAAACCTGGCGTTGTTGTTATTTGTTTATCAAGCATATTAATCAGACATGGAAGCCCCTCATAAAATTCTTTATTAGTGGAGAATAAGGACAAAGAGGACAAGTGATATTCAGCCTATTACATCATTATACAATGCCCTAACATAGATTTTCCTACTCGATTGATCTTGTCGTCTGCTCATCAGAAGACGGCCATAGCTGCAAGAGTATCATTGCACTGTTTTGTTTTGTTGTTTTTTTTTTGTATGAGAGCGCGCAGACGCCGTCGAACAGGTATCAACGGTTCAAAGAAACGTCACTGATAATTGCGCATTAGTCCTATCTGTAGGCTGCCCAGCAAACTCGCATGATTTTAAGCTACTACAGCACGCCGTCGTGTTACATACGTTAGGGCCCTTACTTGGACTGTGTTCATGCAGTACAAAACACTCTATTATTCAGCCTGGATCACCCTCGTTGAATAAATCCTGTTCCATCGCCTTCTGGACCGTTCATTCATGAACTACGATCAATACTGATAATGGCCAATCTAAAATCATATATCTTGTATTTATCGTCTGCTAACACTATAGTGTCCGTGATTTGTAAAAGTAACTCTGGTGTGTCGCCTAAGGTATATTTCTATTTAAAAAAACAAAAAATAGACATAATGATATAGAATTATCTTTCGTCTGCCATCGATGTACTCAATATTTTGTAATCATTTCATGTATTTTGATATATAGATGTTTTGTTTTTGTTGTATTTTTTTCTGGCTAACCTTTATGGAGTTTATTCTTGTGTCTCATGAATGGAAAATCATTTTTTTTTTCGTGCCATCTTCTGTGGTTGATAAATTGATCTTGTCTCCAGGAATTTATGTAAAGTAAGCAATGCGAATAAACGTATTATTTTGTGTATAGATAATGCATGGCATTCATATGGGGAGTCTTTTCAGAATGTTTGTCAACTGAATTTGAATGTGTGGGTTGCTTTTATTGATTGAGTTTGCGTATTTCTACTTGCGTGTCCGTATTGTATTGTTATGACAAAAAAAAAAATATCATAATTGGACTGAGTAATACAATTACCAGTCAAAATGTGACGGTGCTTTTGTATCCAAAGATACATGTTGTGAATTCTCCCGGGCACTTCCAATTAGATGTTTTCACATCAGCCCGTTGTTTCAAAATAGCGCGCTATTTTCTGACTTGGGGAAGTTAACCCAATCACGAAATAGCGCGCTATTTGATAATAGGCGTTTTCACATCAGCTCGATAAAAATTCAAGCTCGAGATATTTTTGGCGATTGCGAATTAGCGCGCGATTTAATTTCTTATTCACATCAGCCCGAAGAGAATTAGCCCGAATTTTTTTCGAACTAATTCGACAGCCGAGTATGTGCAAACAGCATGAGTAATGTGTGTGCCCTCTTAAAATCTCCTCCTGATTTGTGTGCAGTTTGCCTCGATCGATCGGGTCACACACGCTAGGCATGATGGGAAGCATCGCGCTAATTTCTCGAGTCGTTTTCACATTATCAAATAGCGCGCTACTATCCCGCTATTTCAGAAATTTCCGAGTTGGACGCGAGAAATTTCTCGATCAGAGCGATACATTTAGCGCGCTAATTTGTGTTCACATCATCAAATAGCGCGCTATTTCGTGATCGCGTTAATTTCCCAAGTCAGAAAATAGCGCGCTATTTCGAAACATTGGGCTGATGTGAAAACGCCTATTTATTTCTTAATGTCCCAAGTCAGAAAAATAGCGCGCTATTTCGAAACATCGGGCTGATGTGAAAACGCCTAATGTGAATACAAATTAGCCCGCTAACTGATCGAGAAAATTTCTCCAGTCCAATTCAGAAAATTTCCGAAATAGCAGGATAATTAATGCGAACTAGCGCGCTATTTGATAATGTTCGGGCTGATGTGAATAGGAAATGAAATAGCGCGCTAATTTGCGATCGCGAAAAATATCTCGAGCTTAGATTTGTATCGGGCTGATGTGAAAACGCCTATTGCATCATGACTTGTTACTCTCACTAGGCGTTTTCACATCAGCCCGATGTTTCGCAATTGCGCGCTATTTTCTGACTTGGGAAATTAAAGAATATCTCGAGCTTGGATTTTTATCGGGCTGATGTGAAAACGCCTACTGAAAGATATGTCTTCATGATGGTAATTACCTTTCGCTGTCCCTTCTTATGAAACATGAGCGGTACATAAAGGTACAGACACAGGGATGTTTGAATAAAAACTGCACACACACACACACACACACACACACAGATCATGAACTAAAAATAAAAACTACACAACTAAACATGTCTGTGTACTAATCTTACAGATAACTACAAATGTATTTAATTACAGAACTATAATTGAAGATGATACCATTTTAGTTATTTTTCAAGTAATCGAAAAACCGGTTCGTCCGGAGGGTAACAATTCAAACAGTTTCACAACACGTAGCTCAGATTTACACTTTTGCTCATGTTTTTGGACGGAATTGATTTCTGTTTCATATACTTTATCACAAAAGTGAAATCTAATTTTATTAAATAATGAATAAAATTAGAAAAATGAGAGCCGATATTGATATGTTAAGGTTCAAAATAAATCTGTAATCTGTAATAAATCGGTAACGAACTCCGATTATCAAAGGCACAATAATGCACTTGTGGGAATAGTGTTACAGGATGGATTATACAGCAGCTGGAAAATGAATGAATGTTAGTTAACATGGCATCTTATGAAAAAACAAAACAAAAACAGAATTCACAGATAATCATGATAAGTGACAAATATCACACCACTAACATGTCTGGGACCCCGTTTACAGCGCAGAGCAGGGCCGAGCCGCGGCCTAGCCCGGCCTCGATTGCGGTGCTCGGCCCGGGCTTTTAATTCAAACCCTTCAATATTTTGTCGTAGTAGCGCTCTGCTTGTTAGCAAACGCTGTTATTGGGAGGACGTCGGTCGCAATGCGGTATAGTCTGGTTTCCAGGCCCTTTGCCAACTGGACTCCGCGGCTACGAAGTTACCGCCTTGCCGAGGGCGAAGGACTCTGCAAGACAAAACCACCTTAAACTATATTAGTTTTCAACGTTGAGGGCGTTAATATCCTGAATAGCGAAGTAGTACGGGCAGAGAGTCTGGAAGCCAGCCTAAAATTGGTACCGCATGCATTTGCTTTATTTTTTATTTCTTTTAATTTTTGAATAAAGTTCCGAAATGCTAATAATACGCCACTGATGGACAATGACGGTACTGGCCTTACTACTAGTCTCACTTTGAGCACAATATTGGGTCCCACATCTACATACGATGTTAGAACCTGTCAAAATTAACTTCAACTTCACCTGGTAATAAGGTGACATTTACCCGCGATACTGTCCGTGACAGGAACACTGCGTACTATATGTATATAAGTACTATTTTTATGTAAACAGTTATTTTGGGGGGTTATCGTCCTAAAAAAACACTCTAAATTCTATTGAAGAAGGTACATTTGTCATTTATTTTGTGTCATCAAATTAACCAAGTTGTATTAAATATAATATTACGTCAAATCATGATACAAATGTCTTGGCTCAACCATAAAAAACAATCAATATTTGCAAGCATTTGTTAGAACAACTATAGTATTATATCTTAGATCGATTTAAAAAATGAACGCTTCGGTTTACATCGATCAGGTGAATTTCCGTCAATCTCCAAAATTTTTTAGATAGTGTGTTAATATCATTCAGTGTGGTTCTCAGTGGGGAAATAATGCATAGGCCTACCAATACATTTTGATAAATGTTAGTCACACACGCACACAGAGCTAAAAATAAATAGATATAAATAAACCACACCATTGCCCTCATATGTAGCCACCGAGAACTGAGAATAAGCAAACACTTCTCTCCAAAACAAAACAAAGACGAAGACAGGATAGAAGCTACAGCAAGGGCAATGGGTGGTATTGCAGTCATTGCTGGTGCGAAATTTTGTCTTCTCCTTGAACTTTGCCCATGCTAGAACGTAGAATCGGCGAATGCAGAAAGAGAAGAGACTGTTTGAACGAAATGGAACTGTCGATTCAAAACCAAGATTTTTCTAACGTCCATACTATTTGCTGCGTGAGGGCGATGTTTAATTCAAACCCTTCAATATTTTGTCGTAGTAGCGCTCTGCTTGTAAGCAAATGCTATTATTGGGAGGGCGTCGGTCGCGATGTGGTATACTAGTAGTCTGGTTTCCAGGCCCTTTGCCAACTGGACTCCGCGGCTAAGAAGTTACCGCCTTGCCGAGGGCGAAGGCCTCTGCAAGACAAAACCACCTTAAACTATATTAGTTTTCAACGTTGAGGGCGTTAATATCCTGAATAGCGAAGTAGTACGGGCAGAGAGTCTGGAGGCCAGACTTATCTTGGTACCGCATTTGCTTTATTTTTATTTCTTTTAATTTTTGAACTAAGTTCTGAAATTATAATGACAATATGCCGCTGATGAACAATGACTGAACTGGCCTTACAGATAGTCTACATTTGATCACAATATTAGGTCCCACACCTTCATACGATGTTAGAACCTGTCAAAATATATTTCAACTTCACCTGAAAGTAAGGTGATTTTTAGGCGCTATACTACCCTCAGTACAGTCGATGTGTATTATATATATGTAAGTACTATTTTTATGTAAACAGTTATTTTTAGAGGTTATCGTCCTCAAAAAGCACTCTAAATTCTATTAAAGAAGGTACGTCGGTCATTTATTTTGTGTTATCAAATAAATAAAATTCATCAAATATAATATTGAATCAAATAATGATACAAATGTCTTGGTTCAACCACAAAAAAAAACAAGCAATATTTGCAAGCATTTGTTAGAGCAACTATATTATATCTTAGATCGATTAACAAAATGAACGCTTCGGTTTATATCGATCAGGAGAATTTCCCTCAATCTCCAAAATTTTTGAGATTCAGTGGGGAAATAATGCATAGGCCTACCAACACATTTCGATGTTAGTCACGCACGCACACAGAGCAAAAAATAGATAGATAAAAATAAACCACGCACTTGCCCTCATATTATGTAGCCACCGAGAACTGTGAATAAGCAAACACTCCTCTCCAAACCAAAACAAAGACGAAGACATGATAGAAGCTACAGCAAGGGCAATGGGTGGTATTGCAGTCATTGCTGGTGCGAAATTTTGTCTTCTCCTTGAACTTTGCCCATGCTAGAACGTAGAATCGGCGAATGCAGAAAGAGAAGAGACATGGACGAAATGGAACTATCGATTAAAAAACCAAGATTTTTCTAACATCGAACTATTTGCTGCCCTGCAGCATCATCATTCTCGAGGTCGAACCACAGAACTCTGCACACTGTGTAGAGTTCTGCCATGACCTTAGCATAGACGTGGAAAACCCTGGGAAAATGAATCGATGGAAATGCGTGCAGTGTACGAATCTATTCTGGTGTGATAACCTAGAGCGTAATAACAGTCAAAAATACACTCTTAGGATGATTCAAAAGAAGCATCGTCGGAGGTAAAAACAGGGGCCGCGGAATCGGGGAGGGGAGGCTGCAGCCCGCCCCAGTGGCGTATCTAGGGAAAACGGCGCCCGGGGCAAGCGCGAAAATTGCGCCCCTAATTTCTGAAAAAGTGTTCAACCCCAACCTCATCCCGGTAGGGACTTTTAAAAAAAAAAGTCTACATGATATGCTTTTTCAAGCACTTAAAAGGGGTCTTTTGAGGGTGATTTAAATGTAATAAATTTAGATAAATTTTAGCGAGCGAGCGCAGCGAGCGAGCCGAAAATTTTTTGTATATTTCCGCGTCATCATCACGTTTTGTTCTTATCTTTTTTTGTGTGATAAATTTTGGCGAGCGAGCCGAAAATCTTTGTATTTCAGCTTACAAAACATGGAATTCTTGTCATTTTTTGCTTATTAAATCTTACAATTCTAATCAAGAAAATTAATGGTGACGGCCTTAATTTAGGCAGTATGGTAGGTGTTCAACCCACCGACCGGGTCCATAACGACCGTCCGCGCATTATAATGGCATTGCGCGTACAGAAAGAAAATGTACGCATGGGACTACGCGCAACGGTGTTCGAAAACAACTAAGTATTCCCTCTAAATTACCGAAATTTAGCAAAATCGAATAAGGTTTATCGTGTAACTACATATAACTAGGCCGGCTTCATCAAACAGTCCTTCAAAAGTAATATCGAAGGATTCAGAATATATTCAAATATTATTGGTGGAAAAATGACGGCTAGAAAAAAACAGCGGCCTGTCGAAAAAAACGCATTTAAGTGCCCTTTATACGTATTGTCAGGGTGGTCGGCTGAAATGAGCAGGGCAACTGAGTGCGGAAAAAATGACACCCCACGCGTTCGAAGCCGCCATCTAGAGCGCGTACTTCGGATCGCATTTTCAGTGCGCGCTTGTGAATCCGGAGTATTTTCTCCACACGTGAGTAAAATTTCAGGCAAATTGTGAGCTTTTTCACGTTTCTATTGATAGAAAAACGTTAGGTGTCCGGTATTATGAACACCCAACCATACGTCTCGCGAGCTGATTACTGCATGCGATGCGCGCATACAAATACGTACACGTACGCGCTATAAGATACTGCAGTGCAGTAGCCAGATAGATATACTGCAAGTTGCTGTTGTTTATCAAGCGTAGTGGTCTCAGGTTATGTGCGCAATACGCTTGAGGACCGCGCGCTGTCCATTTGTTTTGTATAGATAGCGCGCACTTAACTTTCCTATAAGCGTCTTTGGTACACCGCGCAGCTGGCTGTGTAATACAGTATCATGACGTCATATCCACGTAATACGGGATATATTAAGTGGTTGATTGACCAACGCGATTACAGAATTCACGATCACTAAAAGATAAAAGTATTACAAGATCAACATTGAGTATGGATTACGTTGAATCCTGCGGGAAGTATCTCTAAAAGAGAATGTGTGGCAATATTTTGATCAAATGAAGATAGATAATCCCAGGAAAGAACTGATTCATTAAAGGTCCAGTTTCCCTTTGGGAGCAGTGTAATGTTCCAAATATCACATTTGATGTATATGTGTAGGTCAGTTGTATCACAAAACATCCTACCATATCAAAGTTTCGTCATTAAGCCTAAAATATAAGGAGATACCTGTGTTTTTCTCAATAAACCGTAACTGTAGACGGTATTATACAAATGATGCACAGGATAGAGTGTGTTAGTGACGGTGCGGCGCGCTCGAGAGTATTGACAATGGTGCGACATGCACGAGGCGCAGCCGAGTGCATGTTTGCAACCGTTGTCAATACTCGATACCGAGAGTGAGCTGCATCTCCACTAACGCCACGAAATAATCCTGTGCATCATTTGTTTTATAAAATGGGTCGAAAATTCGAATACTAACAGCATTTTCAGCGTTTTTCACGTACCTTTGTAGGTCAAGACGTCCGAAGATGTTCGTCCCAAACATTTACGCACGTCGCACTCGAAATCCCGCACATACAGTATAAGTATGATGGGGGGTTGGGTTTCCGGACACTTAAGTTCCCGCATGAAAACTTACTTATTTTACATAGAATATGCACCCTTTACCTTAAAGACTTGATATAGACTCCTCATATAGGCCTACTAGACAACATACTCTGAAAACGGCGTGAGAATTAACCTGCTAAATCGTTGAATTTGCCCTTCAAAGTGACTCCATGTATGCGCCCGGTCCCACAACGCTTGGTCTACTGTACTGTACGTAAGAGTATACGTACGCCACATATTATGTTATGCACAAGGGAAGAAAGGCGGCCGGCCGTCAGCCCGAACTAGAAGTTGTTTACAGGAGTGACAGCGCGTATGCATGCAATTCAAAGGAGCCGCCGCGCGCACAGACGATCGGCAAAAGGATTTAACACGCAGTGCGATGGGACTAGAATAACCAAAGCACACGTGACTCATTTCAGCGCTTCCTATTGGCTACATTCTTGAACCCATTTTATAAAATCTTTTATTATTACTATTGTTCACATTTTGTGCATAATAACACTCAACATCGATTATAAGGATTTAAATTTTTGCAGTGGTTGTTTTTATCCCTAACTCATATTTTAGAACTATTTTAAAGCACTAATGCTGGGTTTTTGTTTCATTTGCAAATTGTGAATTATGCCTTTAAGCATAGAATTTTATATCAACTTTGGTTATCAGAGATGTGGCGTTAATTGAAAAGTCTTAAAGGGATGGTACAGTATTGGTGGAGATGAGAACTGGGCTTTTAATTTTTTGCGAGATACCAAGAAATCACTTATTGAATAGTACAGAGCATACCATTTTGAGGGGAATCCAACGTATAGTAAGGATGATGAAAATCGGATTTGGAATGCCTGAAACATCCAAAAACAGAGTGAAACAAAGTGACCGTAAAAAAAAAAAAAAAAAAAATGTGGGTCTCACACTTTATCATAATCGCTCTGTTTTGGATATCTCACCCATTTCAAAACCAATTTTCATCAAATAAACATTGAATTCCTAATGGAATTACATGCTCTTTCATATTTCATAAGAGGTTTCTCATTATCTCACCAAAAAATGTTGGAAACCTGAAGTTAGGTCTCAACCCAAACTATTGTAGTATACGATTTCTTTAACCCTAACTTACCTGGGCTATTTAGCAAGCTTTAATTCCTGGGGGGGGGGGGCATTATGGCCCTCCCCCTTCAGATCTCGGCCATTGATCGCACGATCGCCGCAAAATTTTGCATGAACATAAAGCCGGATGTAATCTACAAGACTGTTAAGTTAAATTTTCAATTTGCATTATCTATTACCCAGGTAAGTTAGGGATAATGAGGCATACGACAGATGAAAACTGTCTGTTTCTCAGAATCACTCAGACCCGGTACCCATAAGAAAGGGGGATCCTTTTAATACAAAATACAAGTATTGTAATTACAGGCCCAGCTCAATGTTTAATCTAGGTAAATAACAATACCGGCGAAAAAAACAGTTACCATTAGAAATACATGTATAATTTAACAATTCTGATTCTGAGGATGGCGATCGCTTGCTATGTGAAGGTATTACCCGGGTACGGCTACCCACACATTCTACATCTGATGTTTGGACCATTCAATATTAATTCCGTAGTAAATAGATGAGATCAGCACGTATGCTAAAACGTGTGAGCTATAATTTTAAATATTCTTTTTGTGTAAACAGTTATTTGTTTGGGTTATCGTCTTTAAAAGAAGACTTAAATTCGATTGAAGAAAGTTACACTTAAGTTAATAAAGCTGCATTGAATATAACATTACGTAAATTTATGATTAAATACCCATAAGAAAGGGGGATCCATTTAAGACAGAATACAAGTAGATAAGGCGCAGCTCGATGTTTCATCTAGGTAGTTACAACACCGGCGAATGTTCTGATTCACGTTGAAATATAATTCATTGTTACTAATTGCGAAGACTGCGGTCGCTTGCTATGTGAAGGTATTACGATCCAGTATCATGTCTATCTTTGCTTTAATAGAGTCCCACACATTCTACATCTGATGTTGGGACCGCTCAAAATTATATATCAAGTCTTTTCGTTACGTTAAATTAGTTGTTAAGACGTGTGGAATTTAATCATAAATATTCTTTTTGTGTAAATAGTTATTTGTTTTGGTTATCTTCTTTAAAGAAGATTTTAAATTCTCTTTTGTCATTTATTTTGGCGTAATTAAATTAATAAAGCTGCATTAAATATAACATTACGTAAATTCATGATTCAAATGTCTTGGTCCAACCATCAAAAACAATCAATATTCGCAAGCATTTTGTTAGCACACAAATTCTCTATAATTATCTTAGATCGATTAAAAAAATGACTGTTTCGGTTTATATCGATCAGGTGAATTTCCGTCAAGCTGCAAATTTCCTGCGATAGTGTGTTAATATTATAGTAGTCAGTGGGTGAAATAATGCATAGGCCTATCAACACATTTCGATGAATGTTAGCCACCGTCAATAACACACACACACGCACAGAACAAAAAAAAAAAACAAAAAAAACAAGAAATAGATATGAATAAACCACACCATTGCGCTCCTATTGCCACCGAGGGCTGGAAATAAGTGAACACTTCTCTCAAAACAAAACAAAGACAAAGACATAAAAGACATAAAAGACATAATTCTGTCTTCTCCTTGAACTTTGCCCATGCTAGAACGTAGAATTGGCGAATGCAGAAAGAGAAGACAGTTTGAACGAAATGGAACTATCGATTAAAAAAAAAAAAAAAGTTTCTCCATTATCTCACCAAAAATGTCGGAAACCTGAAATTAGGTCTCAACCCAAACTATTGTTGTATACAATTTTTTTTCAATGAAGCATACGACAGATGAAAACTGTTTCTCAAAATCACTCAGGCCCGGTACTCATAAGAAGGGGGATCCTTTTAATACAATATACAAATAATTACAGGCCCAGCTCAATGTTTGATCTTGATAAAATACAGCATAATCAATGATACAAAATTTGAAATGTTCTTTTTTCACTATCTGCTCGTGTTACGACCGTCTACTTTTAAATGTTTTAAGTTTAGAACTATCATCTATCTTTGCTTGTTCTGGGTCCCACACATTCAACTGATGGCAGAACCTGTCAAAATTTACTTCGATATGAAGTTGCATTGTTTCTGGCTTCATCATGAAAACGTGTGGAAACTACTTACAAACATTCTTTTTTTGTAAACAGTTATTTTTTTGGTTATCGTCTTTAAAGAAGATTCTAATTTCTATTGAAGAAACTTACACTTGTCGTTTATTTCTGTGTAGTCAAATTATTCAAGCTGTATTTAATATTATATTACGTAAATTCATGATACAAATGTCTTGGTCCAACCATCAATAACAATCAATATTTGCAAACATTTTGTTAGCGCGCAATAATTCTCTATTATTTTAGATCGATTAAAAAATGACTGATTCGGTTTATATCGATCAGGAGAATTTCCGTCAAGCTGCAAAATTCCTGCGATAGTGTGTTAATATTATTCATTAATATTATTATCATACTACATACAAGCTACAGCAAGGGCAATGGGTGCAATTGCAGTCAAAGCTGGTGTAACATTTTGTCTCCTCCTTGAACGTTGCCCATGCTAGAACGTACTAGTATTAGAATTGGCGAATGCAGAAAGAGAAGAGATGGATGTTGTACTCTTTGCGATGAATAAATGAAGTGGGATCTTTTACGTGCATGAGTTGTGACTGTCTCACACATGTCCAGTCCGAGGGACATGTGCCTGTATATTCCCTATTTGTTAAGCGCGAGTTCAAAATTGTCAATAAAAGAGGTGGACCTCTACTGCAAAACAAATAATCATCATAAATCCCAATACAGTATTTTCAAAGCCAAATGAGAAACACATGCATACACGGCCCCAAACTAAGTAAATTCAGGACTTTTAAATTGAATGCAGTTATTTCGAACATGGTTGCCTATTCACGAATTTGAATAACCGACGAGATTCTGTCGCCAGCTTGACATGAATTTGAATGCTCATTGATGAAATGCGTTCTCCTCGGCTTAAATTTGAATGCTCCGATAGTGAATTTGAATGTTTCGATAGTGAATTTATATGTTCCGATAGCGAATTTGAATGCTCCGACAGTGAATTTGAATGCTCGGATAGTGAATTCGAATGACCGGATTTTGAATTTGATTGCTGATTCAGTGCTGCGAGCGTGGAATGCGTGAAATCGAATGCTCGGAATAGGAACTTGAATGACAAAAGTATGAAATTGACCGGGAAAACCTATCAATATAGCAGCTGGAAAATAATTACTGATTATTAGTTAACATGGCATCTTATGAAAATAAAAAGCAAATTAGAATTCACATATAATCATGATAAGTGAAAAAAATCACACCACTCACATGTTTAAGCATCGAAAGCATCTCTATACATAATGCAAAATGACAATGGAAGAGACTATTTAAGAGAATTAGAGAGAGATGGGGGAGGGAGAGAATTTGTGTTGATGGGGGGGGGGGGGGGGTAGACAGTACAAATCGGCAAGATACACTGTATTTCATTTCCAGATGGGTACTGGTATAGGTTTGTTTGTTTGTTTGTTTTTGTTTTGTTTTTAGCATTAAAGAGTGTTAACAATTCTGGTCGAGGCGAGGATTTAGCTTTTAACGTTTTGCGAAATATTCAGAAACCACTCTGTGAGATGTCAAAGAGCATACAATTCTAAGGGGTATCAAAAGTTTATTTGATAAAATCGCTTTTGAAATGGCTGAAATATCCGAAAACAAGGTGAATCAAAGAGACCCTACTAAAAAGCGTGGCCTGTCGTCTTTTATTATTATTGTATTATCACTATTGTATTATTATATTATCACTTTTTTGGATATCTCGGCCATTTGAAAATCCGTAATTTTCATTAAATAAACGTTGAACCCTTCTTTAAACGACATGCTCTTTCATATTTCACAAGAGATTTCTCATTATCTCACTTAGGAATGTTCAAAACATGAATCACCATCTCAACCAGTACTGTACAGTCCCTTTAACCCTAATCAACCCCCCCCCCCCTCGACATTTTTCGCGACTACTCTGCCGCGCGAAATGACTGCGCCGTTCGCTGACTTTTTACTTTCAAGTCTCGCACATCTTTTGACACGCGAAAATCACGCATACCGTTACGACACTGCATAACATTTTATACATGCCTGTCAGACCGAAAATGGCTCAGAAACGTAATTTTGTGTATAAAGTCTATGCAAATGGAGTTTTCTCTTCGTATTCATAAAGATATGATTATTTTCACTTTCACAGGCTGAAACTAATTAATTTTAGCATAATTATGCTTGAAATAGGTTCTGTCATAAATTTTGCATTAAAAAAATGATAAAACAAAAGGTCGAAAAAACGAGGAAATACATAAGAAATTCATAAAACAATAAAATACATAAGAAATTGATTTTGATATCACATTTTTTTTCAGTTACATTGTTAGGAATGCTATAAAGAATGTTTTCAACAAAAATTAGGGTTCTACGAGCTTTAATTTCTGATTTAGAGCAAAATGTATGATTTTATGCATATATCAGCATAATTAATTATTGTGACAAAAATTTCCATTTCTTTTTGTATAGCTTGGTAGATTACACCACAGGTAATGCACGTGCCAAATTTCATGGCGATTGCGCGATCGACGGCCGAAATCTCAAGGGGGGGGGGGGGTTGAATCAACCCCTCCCCGGCCACAGAACACCCAAAAAAGCCCGGCCTGGTTAGGGTTAAGAGCCCTCCCCGGCCCTCGCAATCACGAATTTGCTTTGTTCATGATCGAATAATTTGTATTGCGTGTATGAAGGAGTCAATATTCAAAGTTTATTCAGAACATTAAGTATAGATTATGTTCAGTCCGGCAGGGAAGTATCTCAAAAAGGTAGTGTGAAAATATTTTTAATGAAATAAATATCCCCATAGGAAATGATGGATTTAAAGCGTAGAATTTCATATCAAATTTTGGTTATCAGAGATGCATCGTTAATTGAAAAGTCTTTATGAGGCATATGAAAAATATGAAAATGTCTGTTTCTCAAAATCCCTCTGACCCATAAGAAAGGGGGAGGGGTCCTTACACCACAGGCCAAGCTCATTTTTTGACGTAGATTAATATGATACCGGCGATAAGTATTTTGAATATAAGTTTGTTAAGATAATGATAACAGGCCTGTGATGAACGGTACAGACCAAAGAGTATAGAAGCTATAGCGCTAAGAGGCCTTACTCTCGCAATTTCGCGTAGTACTTATGTTCATGGGCGAAATACTGTAGTATACGGACGCCATTGACCGATATAGGGCGTATATTATGTGATCATAATCAGTCCCGTATCACTGCGCCCTCGCATTTCTGTCTCCCTTTCATTTTTCCCTTTTTAGGGGGCATACAGGGGAAGAGATGTACAGAAGTATCATTCCTGTCTAATCCTGAAATGCATTTGAAGAAATGCCATTTTATTTTTCTAATATGCACTCACACAAATTTTGAGCTAAAGTAGCCCAAATTATGTTTCGGGAGGGAGAGAGAAAGAAATGACGCCGTTTGTCAGCTCGAACCAAGAGGAGGTTGTAAACCTCTTTGCCTCGAACACGAACTTTGAGGGACTACAGATTGAAAAGTAATGACATTACTTTATTTTTTTTTTACGTATGGAAAATGTACTTCTTGTGATATTGTGCGGTCTGAAACACAATTCTCCCGATGTATGTCTCCTTAAAATGAAGAAAATGTAAGGAAGGCACAGTTCGCTCCATAGGCTCACGTGTTAAAAGATTCGCGTTATTATAACTAATATGGCCGTCATTGGGCTCCATGGCGTATACGGGTATGTTTGCGCAAGGAGGTACCAGGCAAAGCTTTGCCTAGTACCTCCTTGGTTTGCGCTAACAGACTAAGCGCCAAACGTATTCAGTATTTATCTGATCTTCCTCGCCAAGTACGTTACAGCAAGGAGGGTACCTCCTTGGTTACAGCGGGTGAAATATCTATGATGTATCACCCGTCCAAAATTTAAATTTCCAATGGGTATAAAAATAATTTCCAATCGAAACACACGTGACTTTGTTCTTAAATATAAATACATTTTTTCTAATAATGGTTATTTTTTAGTTTGAATTCTTTCGTAGAAATGCCACTAGTTATTCATTTTTGTGATCCAATTTATGAAGTCGTATTTAATATGTTTTACACAAAATTATATTACAAATTTCTTGGTCCAACCTAAAAAAAAACAATATTTCCATATATTTGTTAGCACAACTGTTTATATATTTTAGATCGATTCGAAAAATGACCGCTTCGGTTTATATCGATCAGGTGAATATCCGTCAATCTACAAAATTCCTGCGATAGAGTGTTAATATCATTCAGTAAGGAAATAATGCATATAGGCCTACCAACACATTTCGATGAATGTTAGCCACCGCCAATAGTAACACACACGCACACAGAACAAAAAACAAATACAGTAGATATGAACAAACCACACCATTGCGCTCCTATAGATAGCCACCGAGAACTGAGAATAAGTGAACACTTCTCTCAAAACAAAATAAAGACAAAGACATAAAAGAAGCTGCAGCAACTGCAATGGGTGCTATTGCAGTCAATGATGTCGGGACATTAAGTTGTCTTCTCTTTGAACTTTGTCCTTGCTAGAATTGGCGAATGCAGAAAGAGAAGAGACAGTTTGAACGAAATGGGACTATCGATAAAAAAAAACACACACACAATTCTTTTAAACGTCCATACCAGAGCGGGTTGCTATCTATCATAGAGATATATACTAAGAACATGATCAACCCGCTCGCTCTGGTCCATACTATTTGCTGCCCTCTGCAGTTGAAAACCCTACAACATAATCATTCTCGCGGTCGGACCACCGAACTCCGCACACTCTGTATAGTAAGGGAGGTGATAGTGCAGGTCATATTTCTTATTTGACTTTTAAATATCATGAATGTGTTTTTGATGATATTTGCCCCATCATGCCTGCTATATGTACTAAGATCTAGTACCACAAGAGCATAATAAGAAAACAAATTATAGCAAGGCAGAGTTGGGGGGGGGGGGGGGGTAGAGGAGAGAAGTGGGGGGGGGGGGGGGAGGGGGGAGGGGTAGGGAGAAGAAGAGATCTGACACAATACAAGATCAACATAAACCAGCAGAGCTTGTATGGGATGCATACTTCCCATAGACTTGCATGCATTGCGTGCATTCTCTACAGTGGAGGTCATATTTCTTATTTGACTTTTTAACATCATAAATGTGTGTTTGATTGATATTTGAAGAGTTTGTTCGCAAAAACCGATAAGTCCATATTTGCCAAATGGAGATATTTGCGATTAAAGGTCAAGAAAAATAAAGAGAATAATAAGAAAATTGTTGCTTCTTTTGACCATAACTTCAAAAATGTACCTTTTTTATGTAGTGACTTATACATCATTTAAAAGGTATTATTTTGTACTTTATGACAGAGACCGTACTTCAAAATCTTCAAAAATTGACTTATCGGTTTTTGCAAACAAACTCTTTATTTGTCCCTATATCATATGAGAAATTACACATTCAAGGGTTCTAAAGCCTCTCAAAGGGACACTTTTGAAAATCATGCCCTTTGTTTTGTTTTTTTTTTTATAAATCTTGCAGTGTTGATCAGTAACTGTTCTTCGTTAGATGAATACATAGATGAGAGCAGTTATCTATGGGAGTGTCATCATCAACTTATTGCCTACAAAGTACTTGAAAAGACTTTGTTTTGTCAAACAGACTAACTTAACCTAAAGGGGAATACTGAAGATAATAAGTCAAAGAGTGGGACACATAGAACAATTTGTCGCTTACATCTTTTAAAATGTCCTCTTCGAAGTGGAGTTAGAGGATATTGAAGATTTACACCTGTCACCCCCTGAAATCTAGGTCACAGTGTAAATTTCGAGGCTTTGCCGATGACGTCATGAGGTGAAGGGAATCGCACAAGGTCTCGAGCGCCGCAGGCCCCCTCGCGCATAATGCAGGCATTGTATTATACAAGTTGTTGTAGATAGTATTTGCATATAAAGGTTTGAAAGTTTGTTTTTCGATAATGATATCGTACGTTAAGGCCAGTGATGATCAGGATGATTTCTTGGTGGAATTTGAATGTGGAAGCGATGATGAACTGAGTGATACAGTATACACTAGTGATGATAGCGATGATATGATGACCCTGGTGAAGTTAGAGAGATAGATGCTGATGACGAACCGCACGGCGGGGCGCAGGAGGGAGACGCGGCGGGCGAGCTAGTGGGGAAGGCCCAGGGCTGTCCGGTTGAAGCGGACGGACTTAGTGGAGATTGGCAGTACGAGCCCTTGCCACACGACAGGCCAGGGAACAATGTTGGTGACGCAGGACCAATGCCAGATAGACTTCAAAATAGACTTCAAAATCTAGGTCGGTAAGAGTTGTTTTTATTCTGAATTGAAAATGAACCGAGCTTAGTGCTGACTTGAACTCGTACTTCAGAGCAGCAGTAGGCCTAACTGCGAACACAGCCCATGCAGTCGCTGTAAGTAGCGCAGCGTCTGGTCGGGCTACGTGTTATCACTAATCTTATCACATCACACTCACTCCGTACTCCCGTTCACAGCTCATCAACAGTCTATCTAGCTAGACCCTCACAAATTCAGTGCACGATCCATTCATTACTTCACCGAGTCAATCAAAGTTTCATCACTATCGATGAAAATCGCAGTGCTCTGCATCGTTTATTTTATCACCAGATAGGCCTGCTTCGGCCGGCCTAACTAATGTGGCCGTCACTGGGTTTTATGTGGGGATCCATGCCATTCACACAAGGGTATCTATTGCCCTATCAAACTTCTACACTCATCAAGACTCTACTTATCACTATTTGTTGTCTTACAAACTATCTTTCTTCGAAGTTGGTCCCACACCTGCACCTGCATACGATGTGAACCTGTCAAAATTTTGTGTAACGTATTCTTAAATAGCTAATTTCACTAGTCATAATCTTGTCTACAATACTATATATGCATAAATGCTTTTTTGTGTAAACAGTTACTTTTGAAGGATTATCGTCTTATACAAAAACATTCTAAATTTTGAGAAAGTCACGTTTGTCACAATTTTTTACGTAATTAAATTAATTAAGTTTTATTAAAAATAATGTTAAACAAATTCATAATACAAATGTCTTGGTTCAACCATAAAAACAATCATTATTTGCAAGCATTTCTTAGCACAATACTGCATTATATCTTAGATCGATTATAGAAATGAACGATTCGGTTTATGTTAAAGATCAAAGTGATTACTGTATTACGATCTTTGTTTATATCGATCAGGTGAATTTTCGTCAAGCTGCAAATTCCTGCGATAGTGTGTTGATAACATTCAGGGGGAAATAATGTACTATAGTATACCAACACATTTCGATAAATGTTAGTCAATTCCAATGGTAACACACACGCACACAGAACAAAAAAAAAAGAAATAGATATGAACAAACCACACCATTGCCCTCCTGCATAGCCACCGAGGACTGAGAATAAGTGACCTCTTATCTCAAATCAACACAAAGACAGAGACACAAAAGAAGCTACAGCAAGGGCAATAGGTGCTATTGCACCACAGTCAATGCTGATTTGAAATTTTGTCTTCTGCTTGAACTTTGCCCATGGTAGAACGTGGAATCGTTTGAACAGTTTGAACGAAATGTAACTATCGATTCAAAAACCAAATTTTTTTTTGCTGCCCTCTGCAGTTGAAAACCCTACAGCATAATCATACTCGCGACCACAGACGTAGAAAACGAACTGCTCGCCTGCTATGCCCACATAAATCGGTTGAAATGATTGCAGTGTACGAATCTCTTCTCGTGATACCCTAGAGCATAATAATGGTACAAAAATATATAATACTCTTGGGGTGATTCAAACAACGCCTCGCCATTGTTAAAAAGATCTTCGGCTCTGCAATTCTTTTCAGTAATTAATTTTATACATTAAAATTCTTGCAGCTGTTATGAATGTTAAGATGAACCATGTCTCTGAAAGCTTCGTGGAGCATAATTTGTTGTCCGAGGGTGTATGTATTTCTCTCATGAAAAATGTAGATTATTTCGTAAAAACCAATACACCGATCACAAATTTATTTTTACCCCATACAGCCGCTAAATACCAGGATGTCCGATCACATTCCTATTCCTATATGTCCTATGTTATATTCTTTATCATAAAGTGATATTTGATTTCATTTGATAAATAAACAAGGAAAATAGTAACCGACATTAATATGTTAGAGCTCAAAATAAGTCTTCAGGTTGCTCAGCAAGGTATAAACCCCCCGATTATCAGAGACAAATGCTCCTGTGGAAATTATTTCATTTCTGTTATAGGATGGATTATTATCGCAGCTGCAAAATGATTACTGATTATTAGTTAACATGGCATCTTATGAAAATAAAAAGCAAATTAGAACTCAGAGATGATCATGAAAAGTCACGAAAATCACACCTCTAAGCATCGAAAGCATCTACATAGTGCCAAATGACAATGGAAGAGACCATTTAAGAGAATCATAGAGAGATTGGAAGGGACAGAACGTGTGTGTGTGTGTGTGGAGGGGGGGGGGTAGACAACAAATCGACAAGAGACACTGTATTCCATTTCCAAATGGATAGAGGGAGGTTTGTTTGTTGTTTGTTTGTTTCTTTTGTTTTGTTTTGTTTTTCAGCATGAAGAGCTCTCCACTGGCAGGCATCCAGAAGATCAAAAAAACGGTGTTTAAAGGGACTGTACAGTACTGGTTGACGAGTATTTAGGTTTATAACATTCCTAAGTGAGACAATGAGAAGCCTCTTATGATGAAAGAGCATGTAATTTTAAGAAGGATTCAATGTTTATTTGATGAAAATTAGTTTTTAAATGGCTGAGATATCCAAAAAAAAATGATGATGATAATAAAAGGCGTCAGGGCACGACTTTTATTAGGATCTCTTTGTTTCACCTTGTTTTGGGATATCTCAACCATTTCAAAACTGATTTTCATCAAATAAACTTTTGATTCCCCTTGGAATTGCATGCTCTTTGACATCTCATAGAGTGGTTTCTGAATATCTCGCAAAATCCTCACCTCAACCAGGACTGTACAGTCCCTTTAACATTTTTTGCTTTGTTTTTGTTTTGTTTTGTGTTTTTTGTTTTGTTTTTAGAAATCCGTCTGCACTCTTGGGCTTCTATCAGACTATAATTCGATAATTCGCTTTAATCATGCTTGAATAAAATATTAATACGTGTATACATGAGTAATGTTATTCGTTGCTATACACGCAGCAAAGCCCAAGGAATGAGCTGATTTCAACGCCGCAGTCAGCCAGAGACAGAGCGGGTTGATAGATATCAACCCGCATTGGCCAGAGATAAAGCGCCACCTATATTCACCGCTGAGTCTCGTCCCCACTTCCGGATGATTTTAACAGTTTTTGCATTTGCACGTGAAAATTGCCCCTATTAGATGCAGGATTTCAGAATTTACAGTGATTGGGATGAGGAATAAGAATATCTAAAAAATCATAACGGATTACAATGAAGAAGAATGATGTACATAGCATGCTTAAGGAAGCAGAGCAAAGAAAAAAAAAACACACGAAAGCATGCATAAATTCTACATAGGTAAATTTCTGAAGTAAAATTGTGTTGAATATTGATTTTTATAAAATGAGTTCAAGAAAGTTGTAGCCAATAGGAAGCACTGAAATGAGTCACGTGTGCTTTGGTTATTCTAGTCCCATCGCACTGCGTGTTAAATCCACCGTGGTTAAATCCTATTGCCGATCGTCTGTGCGCGCGGCGGCTCCTTTGAATTGCATGCATACATACAGTACGCGCTGTCAATCCTGTAAACAACTTCTAGTTCGGGCTGCCGGCCGGCCTTTTCTTCCCTTGTGCATAACATGCGTGGCGTACGCATACTCTTATATACGTACACTTTGTACAGGGACAGTAGACCAAGCGTTGTTGGACCGGACGCGTACATGGAGTCAATTTGAAGGGCAAATCTAGCGATTCAGCAGGTTAATTCTTACGCCGTTTTCAGAGTATGTTGTCTAGTAGGCCTGTTTGAGGAGTCTATATCAAGTCTTTAAGGTAAAGGGTGCGTATTCTATGTAAAATAAGTAAGTTTTCATGCGGGAACTTAAGTGTCCGGAAACCCAACCTCCATCATACTTTGTATGAGCGGGATTTCCGAGTGCGACGTGCGTAAATGTTTGGGACGAAAATCTTCGGACGTCTTGACCCACAATTAATGTTCGTGAAAAACGCTGAAAAATGCTGTTAGTTTTCGAATTTTCGACCCATTTTATAAAACAAATGATGCACAGGATTATTTCGTGGCGTTAGTGGAGGCGTATAGCTCACTCTCGCCTGTGCATCATTTGTATAACATTGTTGCATTGCTGGAACAATGCGAGTCTCTACCTTCCTTGGTCAGTGTATAGGTCTAAAAGCATTATGTTTATTTTTTTCAGCGTATTGGTTTATCTGCGCAAGGGCCACAATGACTTCCACAATGCTACAAATGACATTATCGAACGATGTATAACATGTGACTCATCCTATTTCAAATAACACTTAATGGAATTGATTAAGACAAAAACGATTCTCGAAAGTGCATGTGTTAATGATAAGGAAATTTCTGATTCTGAGGAACAAAATTTATAGTGATTTTTACACAGAAAATGTTGATTACATATTTCATAATATTTGTATTTATTTTTCAAGATCAACATGTAAGTATGGATTATGTTCAGTCTTGTTGGGAAGTATCTAAAAAAAGAGAGTGGAGAGCGTGAAAATATTTTTGATCAAATGATGATAGATATCCCCAGGAAATGCTTCATTAAGCGTCGAATTTTATATCAAATTTTGGCCATCAGAGATGTGGCGTTAATTGAAAAGTCTAAATGAGGCATGCGACAGATGAAAATTCATTGTCTTCTTCTTAAAATCATTCTGATCCCCAAGAAAGGGGGAAATCCTTTTAAGACAGATTACAGGCCTATCGCATTTTCTAACGTGGATTATAAGATATCGGTGCAAAAATCTTATACCAATTCTGCATACAATTAGGTAAAGTTGATAATGTCAGCCGTCGTGGAACTAATATCAAAGAGCGTACAACCTTAAGAGGGTCTACTCGCGCGATTCTACACGTAAACAGGTGTAGTACGCCATGAGAGCCCAACGGCGGCCATTTTAGTAAGCAAACCGCTGGATTATCGCGAGCGTCTAATACGTGACCTATAGGAGTGAATTCTGCCTCCCTTTCATTTTCTCCCTTTTAAGCGAGCAAACAGCGGTATAGCTTTCTTTAAGACCTCAAATTTCCATTTAGAAACAGCATTTATGCCTAAAGATGAAAAAAAAATGAAGAAATGTCCATTATTTTCGAATCTATAGTCCTTCAAAGTTCGAGCTACTGAAACGCTTTTCTCTCCATCTCTCCCTCTTTTTTGCCCCTGCCCTTTTGGCCTTATCATCACATGGTTTGATTTTAATTCTGAAAATGCATAGGCTCCATCCCCAAACCCTTCGGTCCACCTCTTACACAATGAAGACGGGCATATTACTGTATGTCGATCTTGAAAGAGGTCGCGAATAATAACGAATTTAGCCACATTTTATCTACATTTTCTCTCCTTTTTTAACATTAACATTGCAAATATTCCGCCAAAATGTGCATCAAATCATATCAATTCAGAGAATACAAAAGCTCTCTCGTGGGGGAGGGAGACATGCTCTAAGCCTCCCCCTCCGGGTCCCAATGTCAACTTCCAACACACATGGCAGAGTGCATACCATGAAGACAGACAACGTATAGATCAAGAGTTGACAGATACCATGATTCAGCCAATATGTCCCAGAATCTCTTTCATTCAAAACATTTAGATATCATTCCACCAAAATGGGCACCGACCAAATATTGCTGAATTCTTCTTGAGAAAAGCAGAGAGACGATCTCAATATAATACGGCCAAGAAAGGCGATTAATGCCCGTTCAAAGCTCCTCCCCCCCCCCCCCCCCCCCCCCCCACACACACACACGGGTGCTGTTCGTTATTCCAAAGGTTCGTTATTCCGAAGGTTCGTTATTCCCGAAGGTTCGTTGATGATCCGAAACACAGAAAACATTTGTGCCGTTATTCCGAAGGTTCGTTAATCCGAGAATGAAATAGGGTTCGCTATTCCGAAGGCTCGTTTATCCGAAAATGATAGGGTTCATTATTCCGAAGGTTCGTTTATCCGAAAATGAAATATGGCTCGTTATTCCGAAGGTTCGTTGATCCGAAATGAAATAGGGTCCATAACGAACCTTCAGAATAACGAGCTTTGTTTCATTTTCGGATTGACGAACCTTCGGACTATAAAAGAACCTTATAACGAACCTTCGGAATAACGAACTGCAACCTCCCCCCCACACACATCACTATACATGTCCACTTTACCCAGGAATATTTTCCCATTATGGCAAGAATAATCGACATTAGTTACAATAACAAGAGACGTTGTTTTTAGGCATCCGTAATGTGAAAATGTTTAAGGTGATGGGGACAAAGATCACAATTCTGATAAATAAGATAGTTTATATACTAAGAAGAAGAGTGTCATGGTTGATAAGAATAGATTTTTATTAATTTTATAATGTCATTTACCCTAGGACAGCACATGATTCAGCCAAAAGGGCTGGTCCTCATGTCCGTGCATCATAACAATAAATAATAATAATAATAATAATAATAATAATAATAATAATAATAATAATAATAATAATAATAATGATAATACCATGCACTGCATTCGTTTGGTCCATGTTATTTCTGATCTAATTCAAATTAAGATTCAGATTTTATTTTTACTTTTCAACAAAATGTACGAAGAAATATGTGAAATTTGACATGCGTGTTGCTGAAAACACAGCGACCCAGTCATTATCATGCAGGGATACATTATGTTCATGTCTATAATTATGATCATTCAAAAAAAGAAAAGAAAAAAAGAGACGTATAATTCACAAATTATAAAAGTGCAACACAGCGAAAAATACCAAGATATCTACACTACCCCATCCACGGTACCCCCCCCCCCCAACAATAAAGAAAGAAAGAAAGAATACCCTCAAAAGAAGAAATAGAATAGTATTCTGCAGCTTTTCTGGAAACAACTGTATAGAAAAGAAAATTGCATTGACAGCATACAATGATTTCTATTGGTTGTTCGAAGGAAAATCAAGGCATATTAAGCCTACATCGTTGACCAAGAGAAGAGTTGAGAGGGAGGAAGAGAGAGGGAGAGAGGGCTCTGAGCACCCTCATATCACGCATATCATACATCATGGTTTGGGTATACTCCCTATCATTATTTATCTCAAATTTTGAGGGACTACAAGATTGGATATTAAAGAACATTTCTTCATTTATATTTCGTTCTTAGGCAGAAATGATACTTATGAATGCTGTAATGAGGTCCGAAGTTCTTCTTTTACCCTGTATGCCTCCCTAAAAGAGAGCAAATGAAAGGGAGGCAGATACCTCTCCATTGAGGGTAACATGAAAATCCGACCGCTGTCGATCGCTTTACTTCCTAAAATGGCGCTCGCACCTGCCTGTGAGCGTACGCAAGATGTATAGAATAGACTCTCTTAGGGCTGTTTGCTAACCAACCATGCCAAATATCATAACTATGAACTAATCTTCTTTGCATATAACGACAATGGAGTCCAGCATCTACGAGTGATGTGAGACCCATACAAAATTTGATGTATTGTAAGTACGTAACTGTTTGTGAAAGGACAATGTGACGTGTGAAATGTCATATAAATATATATACTGTTTTTAAATATAGTTACTTTTTATTTTAGATTCTTTCTGAAAAAGTTACACTTGTCATTCATTTTTGTAATCAAATTAATTAAATTGTATTAAAAATATTTTACATAAAGTCACAATACACATTTTTTAGTCCAACCATCAAAAACAATCAATATTTGCATACATTTGTTAGCACAACTGAATTACATTTTAGATCGATGAAAAAATGAACGCTTCGGTTTATATCGATCAGGTGAATTTTTGTCAATCTGCAAAATTCCTGCGATAGTGTGTTAATCAGTGAGGAAATGATGCATAGGCCTACCAACACATTTCGATAAATGTTAGCCACCGCCAATAGTAACACACACGCACACAGAACAAACAAACGAACAAATAGATATGATGAATAAACCACACCATTGCCCTCCTATATATAGCCACCGAGAACTGAGAATAAGTGAACACTTCTCTCAAAACAAAACAAAGACAAAGACATAAAAGAAGCTACAGCAAGGGCAATGGGTGCTATTGCAGTCAACGCTGGTGTGACATTTTGTCTTCTCCTTGAACTTTGCCCATGCTAGAACGTATTTGGCGAATGCAGAAAGAGAAGAGACAGTTTGAAAGAAATGGAACTATCGATTCAAAAACCAAGATTTTCTTAAACGTCCATTGCTGCCCTCTGCAGTTGAAAAACCTACAGCATCATCATTCTCGCGGTCGGACCACCGAAGTCTGCACACTCTGCTGTGTAGAGTTCTGTGGGTCGGACCTTAGCATAGACGTGGAAAAGGAACTGCTCGCCTGCGATGTTCACATGAATCTTTGGAAATGCGTGCAGTGTACGAATCTATTCTGGTGATACCCTAGAGCATAATAATAGTCAAAAATATATCATACACCTAGGATGATTCAAACGACGCCTCGTCGTAGATAAAAAGATCTTCGGCTCTCCCCATTCTTTCCAGTAATTGTTCATTACATTTCTTGCGGTTATTAGAATTGTTAAGATGGACCATAACTCTAACAGCTTCGTGGTATATTTGTTGTCCCATGGTGCATGATTTTAATCGTGACAAAAACGTAGATTATTTCGTGTAAACCAATACACCGATCGAAAATTTATTTTTACTCCAGCCGCCGCTAAATACCAGGATGCCCGTTCATATTCCTATTCCTATATATCCTACAGTCCTACATTATTCTTTATCATAGAGTGACATTTTTCATTTGATAGATAAACAAGCAAAATAATAGCCGACATAAATTCAAATGTTAGAGCTCAAAATAAATCTTCAGATTGCTCAGCAAGACGGCGGTAACGAACCCCGATTATCAAAGACACAACTGCTCCTGTGTGGAAATTATTTCATTTCTGTTATGGGATGAATTATTATAGCAGCTGGAAAATAATTACTGATCATTAGTTAACATGGCATCTTATGAAAATCAAAAGCAAATTAGAACTCACAGATGATCATGATAAATAACGAAAATCACACCTCTAAGCATCGAAAGCATCTACATAGTGCAAAATGACAATGGAAGAGACTATTTAAGAGAATTATAGAGAGATGGGAAGGGAGAGAATGGGGGGGGGGGTGGACAGTACAAATCGACAAGAGACACTGTATCATTTCCAAATGGATAGAGGGAGGTTTGTTGTTTGTTCGTTTTCTTTTCTTTTCTTTTCTTTTCTTTTGTTTTTCAGCATGAAGAGCTCTCCATTGGCGGGCATCCAGAAGATCAAAAAGACGGTGTTTAAAGGGACTGTACAGTACTGGTTGACGTGAGTATTCAGGTTTATAACATTCCTAAGTGAGTCAATGAGAAACCTCTCATGAAATAGGAAAGAGCATGTAATTTTAAGAAGGATTCAATGTTTATTTGACGAAAATTAGTTTTTAAATGGCTGAGATATCAAAAAAATTGATGATAATGATAAAAGGCAACAGGCCACGCCTTTTATTAGGATCTCTTTGTTTCACCTTGTTTTTGGATATCTCAGCCATTTCAAAATTGATTTTCATCAAATAAACTTTTGATTCCCCTTGGAATTACATGCTCTTTGACATCTCATAGAGTGGTTTCTGAATATCTCGCAAAATCCTCACCTCAACCAGGACTGCACAGTCCCTTTAACATTTTTTGTTTTGTTCTGGGTTTTTTATTTTTTTTTTTTTTGGGGGGGGGGGGTGTTTTTGTTTTGTTTTGTTTTTAGAAATCCGTCTGCACTCTTGGGCTTCTATCAGACTATAATTCGATAATTCGCTTTAATCATGCTTGAATAAAATGTTAATGCGTGCATGCAGGTGTAATGTTATTCGTTGTTATACATGCAGCAAAGCCCAACGAATGAGCTGATTTCAACACCGCAGTCAGCCAGAGATATAGAGCGCCACCTATTGTCACCGCTGAGTCTCGTCCCCACTTCCGGATGATTGTAACAGTTTTTGCATTTGAACGTGAAAATTGCCCCTATTAGATGCAGGATTTCAGAATTTACAGTGATTGGGATGAAGAAAACGAATATCTAAAAATCATAACAGATTACTATGAAGAAGAATGATGTACATAGCATGCTAAAGGAAGCAGAGCAAAGAAAGAAAAAACACGAAAGCATGCATAAATTCTACATAGGTAAATTTCTGAAGTAAAATTGTGTTGAATATTGATTGACATTGTTGCATTGCTGGAACAATGCGAGTCTCTACCTTCCTTGGTCAGTGTAGGTCTATAAGCATTATGTTTATTTTTTTCAGCGTATTGGTTTATCTGCGCAAGGGCCACAATGACTTCCACAATGCTACAAATTACATTATCGAACAATGTATAACATAATGTGACTCATCCTATTTCAAATAACACTTAATGGAATTGATTAAGACAAAAACGATTCTCAAAAGTGCATGTGTTAATGATAAGGAAATTTCTGATTCTGAGGAACAAAATTTATAGTGATTTTTTACACAGAAAATTTTGATTACATATTTCATAATATTTATATTTATTTTTCAAGATTAACATGTAAGTATGGATTATGTTCAATCTTGTTGGGAAGTATCTAAAAAAAGAGAGTGGAGAGCGTGAAAATATTTTTGATCAAATGATGATAGATATCCCCAGGAAATGCTTCATTAAGCGTCGAATTTTATATCAAATTTTGGTCATCAGAGATGTGGCGTTAATTGAAAAGTCTAAATGAGGCATGCGACAGATAAAAATTCATTGTCTTCTTCTTAAAATCATTCTGATCCACAAGAAAGGGGAAATCCTTTTAAGACAGATTTATACAGGCCTATCGCATTTTCTAACGTGGATTATAAGATATTGGTGCAAAAATCTTAAACCAATTCTGCATACAATTAGGTAAAGTTAATAATGACAGCCGTATGATCTTTGGGAGGGGTGGGGGGGGGGGGGGCGTGTCCCCTGGATTTTTTTTCTGAGGATCACCCCCCCCCCCCCCCCGTTGTTTCAAACTTAGCATTCTTAGTTTTCTTCTTTTAGCACTCTTTATAGACCTTGTCGCGATGATCTGCAATGGTAACATGTTGAAGATTATAAAAATTTGATCGAAAATATTCCACCAAAGGTGCAAGTGCATCACATAGTTTGATTTTAATTCTGAAAATGCATAGGCTCCCTCCCCAGACCCTTCGGTCCATCTCTTACACAATGAAGACGGGCATATTACTGTATGTCGATCTTAAAAGAGGTCGCGAATAATAACGAATTTAGCCACATTTTATCTACATTTTCTCTCTTTTTTAACATTAAAATTGCAAATATTCCGCCAAAATGTGCATCAAATCATATCAATTCTGAGAATACAAAAGCTCTCTCGTGGGGGAGGGAGACATGCTCTAAGCCTACCCCCTCCGGGTCCCAATGTCAACTTCCAACACACATGACAGAGTGCATACCATGAAGACAGACAACGTATAAATCAAGAGTTGACAGATACCATGATTCAGCCAATATGTCCCAGAATCTTTCATTAAAAACATTTTAAATATCATTCCACCAAAATGGGCACCGGCCAAAGATTAATGAATTCTTCTTGAGAAAAGCCGAGAGACGATCTCAATGTATTACGGCCAAGAAAGGCGATTAATGTCCGTTCAAAGCTCCTCCCCCCCCCCCCCCCCCCAACACACACACACACGGGTGCTGTTCGTTATTCCAAAGGTTCGTTATTCCGAAGGTTCGCTATTCCCGAAGGTTCGTTGATCCGAAACACAGAAAACATTAGTGCCATTATTCCGAAGGTTCGTTAATCCGAGAATGAAATAGGGTTCGCTATTCCGAAGGCTCGTTTATCCGAAAATGATAGGGTTCATTATTCCGAAGGTTCGTTTGTCCGGAATTGAAATATGGCTCGTTATTCCGAAGGTTCGTTGATCCGAAATGAAATAGGGTCCATAACGAACCTTCAGAATAACGAGCTTTGTTTCACTTCCGGATTAACGAACCTACTAGTATATGGAATAACGAAACCTAATTTCATTTTCGGATTAACGAACCTTCGGACTAAAGAACCTTCTAAATAACGAACCTTCGGAATAACGAACTGTAACCTCCCCCCCCCCCCCCCACACACACACACATCACTATACTTTAATACATGACCACTTTACCCAGGAATATTTTCCTATTAGGGCAAGAATAATCGACATAAGTTACAATAACAAGAGACGTTGTTTTTAGGCATCAGTAATGTGAAAATGTTTAAGGTGATGGCGACAAAGATCACAATTCTAGTAAATGAGATAGTTTATACTAAGAAGATGAGTGTCATGGTTGATAAGAATAAATTTTTATTAATTTCATAGTGTCATTTACCCTAGGACAGCACATGATTCAGCCAAAAAGGCTGGTCCTCATGTCCGTGCATCATAACAATAAATAATAATAATAATAATAATAATAATAATAATAATACCATGCACCGCATTCGTTTGGTCCATGTTATTTCTGATCCAATTCAAATTTAGATTCAGATTTTATTTTCACTTTTCAACAAAATGTACGAAGAAATATGTGAAATTTGACATGCGTGTCGCTGAAAACACAGCGACCCGGTCATATCATGCAGGGATACATTATGTTCATGTCTATAATTATTCGATCATTCAAAAAAAAAAGGAAAGAAAGAGACATATAATTCACAAATTATAAAAGTGCAACACAGCGAAAAATACCAAGATATCTACACTACCCCATCCACGGTACCCCCCTCCCCCCAACAATAAATGAATAAAGAAAGATAACCCTCAAAAGAAGAAATAAAATAGTGTTCTGCAGCTTTTCTGGAAACAACTGTATAGAAAGGAAAATTGCATTGACAGCATACAATGATTTCTATTGGTTGTTCTAGGGAAAATCAAGGAATATTAAGCCTACATCGTTGACCAAGAGAAGAGTTGAGAGGGAGGAAGAGAGAGGGAGAGAGGGCTCGGAGCACCCTCATATCACGCATATCATACATCATGGTTTGGGTATACTCCCTATCATTATTTATCTCAAATTTTGAGGGACTACAAGATTGGATATTAAAGAACATTTCTTCATTTATATTTCGTTCTTAGGCAGGAATGATACTTATAAATGCCGTAATGAGGTCCGAAGTTCTTCTTTTACCCTGTATGCCTCCCTAAAAGGGAGAAAATGAAAGGGAGGCAGGTACCTCTCCATTGAGGGTAACATAAAAATCCGCCCGCTATCGATCGCTTTACTTCCTAAAATGGCGCTCGCACCTGCCTGTGAGCGTACGCAAGATCTATAGGGCTCACACCCGTAAATACAATGGAATGTCCCAGACCCCTTCACAAATTCGTACCAAAGATACCAAAATAAATGAAGAAAAAAATTAATTAAAAATCAATGATGTAGTTTGGCAAAAAACTGAATAGCTGCAGATATTGAGTATGAATTCCTCTACAAATTGCATTTTGGTTAGAAGATAAAAGCTGTTCTGGTGGAATATGAGGGGACTATATTTCACTGGGTACGTGTACAGAAAATGGGTGATATTTTGAGTGACAAGAACTCGTAGTCTGGCTTTTCGGACCCCTGGACAGAATTTGAACTGAATTATCCACCCTGAGAATTTGATGGATGAAAGGGTACATCTAACTTATTCAGGTTAGTGAAGCTGAAACACCTCATTCTCCCAGCTATTTTACAGAATTTTTTGAAATTTCATTTTTAACACACATCCCTATGGGGAAATATTTATGGGTGTGAGCCCTATAGCGGATGTATGCAATGCACACAAGTCTATGGGAAGTATTCATCCCATACAAACTCTGCTGGTTTATGTTGATCTATTGTGTCAGATCTCTTCCTCCCTCCCCCTTCCCCTTCCTACCCCCCCTCCCCACCTCTCTCCTCTACCCCCCCCCCCCCCCCAACTCTGTTTGGCTACAATTTGTTTTCTTATTATGTTGTTGTGGTATATACTACAGGAGATAGATCTTTGTACATAGCAGTCATCAGTATCACACAACTTTGAATGACTGTGTTATTTTAATGTATTTCTTTGTTTGGCTCCCACTGAAACAGGTCATAATTCATAAAGTTAGTCTGTTTGACAAAACAAAGTCTTTTCAAGTATTTTGTAGGCAATAATGTGATGATGACACCCCCATAATCAAAGATTACTGCCTGCATCTAGGTATTCATCTTATGAAGAACTGATCAACACTACATTTTTATTTTTTTTTAAAAGACCTCAAAGGGTGTGAGTTTCAAAAGTGTCCCTTTGAGAAGCTTTATAACCCTTGAATGTGTAATTTCCCATATGATGTAGGTGCAAATATCATCAAAAACACATTTATGATGTTTAAAAGTCAAATGAGAAATATGACCTTCACTATAGGGCTCACACCCGTAAATACAATGGAATGTCCCAGACCCCTTCACAAATTCGTACCAAAGATGCCAAAATAAATGAAGAAAAAAATTAATTAAAAATCAATGATGTAGTTTGGCAAAAAACTGAATAGCTGTAGATATTGAGTATGAATTCCTCTACAAATTGCATTTTGGTTAGAAGATGAAAGCTTTTCTGGTGGAATTTGAGGGGACTATATTTCATTGGGTACGTGTACAGAAAATGGGTGATTTTTTTGAGTGACAAGAACTCGTAGTCTGGCTTTTCGGACCCCTGGACAGAATTTGAACTGAATTATCCACCCTGAGAATTTGATGGATGAAAGGGTACATCTAACTTATCCAGGTTAGTGAAGCTGAAACACCTCATTTCTCCCAGCTATTTTACTATAGGGCTCACACCCATAAATATTTCCCCATAGGGATGTGTGTTAAAAATCAAATTTTAAAAAATTCTGTAAAATAGCTGGAAGAAATGAGGTGTTTCGACTTCACTAACCTGGATAAGTGACCCTTTCATCCATCAAATTCTCAGGGTGGATAATTCAGTCCAAATTCTGTCCAGGGGTCCGCAAAGCCAGACTACGAGTTCTTGTCACTCAAAAAAATCACCTATTTTCCGTACACGTACCCAATGAAATATAGTCCCCTCAAATTCCATCATAAAAGCTTTCATCTTCCAACCAAAATGCAGTTTGTAGAGGAATTCATACTCAATATCTACAGCTATTCAGTTTTTTGCCAAACTATACATCATTGATTTTTAATAAATTTTTTCCTTCATTTATTTTGTTATCTTTGGTACGAATTTGTGAAGGGGTCTGGGACATTCCATTGTATTTACGGGTGTGAGCCCTATAGTGGAGGTCATATTTCTCATTTGACTTTTTAACATCATAAATGTGTTTTTGATGATATTTGCCCCTACACCATATGGGAAATTACACATTCAAGGGTTATAAAGCTTCTCAAAGGGACACTTTTGAAACTCACACCCTTTGAGGTTTTTTTTTTTAAAAAAATCTTGCAGTGTTGATCAGTTCTTCATAAGATGAATACATACATGCAGGCAGTAATCCTTGATTATGGGGGTGTCATCATCACCTTATTGCCTACAAAGTACTTTAAAAGACTTTGTTTTGTCAAACAGACTAACTTTATGAATTTTGACCTGTTTTAGTGGTAGCCAAAACAAAGAAATACATTAAAATAACACAGTCATTCAAAGTTGTGTGATACTGATGACTGCTATATACAAAGATCTGGTACCACAACAACATAATAAGAAAACAAATTGTAGCCAAGCAGAGTTGGGGGGGGGGGTAGAGGAGGGGGTGGGGGGTAGGAAAGAGAAGAGGGGGAGAGAGGAAGAGATCTGACACAATAGATCAACATAAACCAGCAGAGCTTGTATGGGATGAATACGTTCCATAGACTTGTGTGCATTGCATGCATCCTCTATAGGGCTCACACCAATGAATATTTCCCCATAGGGATGTGTGTTAAAAATCAAATTTCAAAAAAATTCTGTAAAATAGCTGGGAGAAATGAAGTGTTTCAGCTTCACTAACCTGGATAAGTTAGATATACCCTTTCATCCATCAAATTCTCAGGGTGGATAATTCAGTCCAAATTCTGTCCAGGGGTCCGCAAAGCCAGACTACGAGTTCTTGTCACTCAAAAAATCACCTATTTTCCGTACACGTACCCAATGAAATATAGTCCCCTCAAATTCCATCATAAAAGCTTTCATCTTCCAACCAAACTGCAATTTGTAGAGGAATTCGTACTCAATATCTACAGCTATTCAGTTTTTTGCCAAACTACATCATTGATTTTTAATTAATTTTTTTCTTCATTTATTTTGGCATCTTTGGTACGAATTTGTGAAGGGGTCTGGGACATTCCATTGTATTTACGGGTGTGAGCCCTATAGAGGAGACTCTATTAGGGCTCTTTGCTCACTAACCATGCCAAATATCGTAACTATGAACTAATCTTCTTTGCATATAACGATAATGGAGTCCATCATCTACGAGTGATGTGAGACCCATACAAAATTTGATGTATTGCATACGAAACGTTGAAATGGCTGCGGGACGTGTGAAATATTTTATATATATTATACTGTTTTTGAATACAGTTACTTTTTATTTTAAATTCTTTCTGAAAAAGTTACACTAGTTATTCATTTTTGTAATCAAAGTAATTAAATTGTATTAAACATTTTTTACATAAAGTCATAATACAGTTTTCTTGGTCCAACCATCAAAAACAATCAATATTTGCATACATTTGTTTGCACAATTGAATTACACTTTAGATCGATTAAAAAATGAACGATTAAATCGATTAAAAAAAATGAACATAAATTATTTTTGGGGTAAGTGATTCAGTTAATAGAATTTATTATGTAATGAAAGAAAAAAATTGTTAAGAGATTGAGGAATTAATAATGTAAAACTAGAAAAGAAGAGATGTTTATATATGGATTGTGTATATTGATTGTGAAAAAAATGTACCAGAGTGTATCAAAACATGTTAAATCAATGTTAAGTTTTGATATCAGTTTTGCATCCATTGATGAAAAGGACTATAAAATTGGTCCGGAGATTTCTGTATCAATTTATTTGTATATTATGTTTCCATTGATGAAGAATAAAATATTCTTTAAAACAAAAAGAACATAAGATGATGTCACAATGAGAACAGACAGGTGTTTTTTTTTTTCTCGCTCTCTCTTTGTTTGTGTGTGAGGGTTGTTAGTTTGTCAGCCATTATGGTGCAATGTACATTATCAATTTTAGCGCGAAGGAATTGATGAAGGCCTTAGGGAGCTTCTACATTTTTTTTTTTTTGTTTTAAAGAATATTTTATTCTTCATCAATGGAAACATAATGTACAAATAAATTGATACAAAAATCTCCGGACCAATTTTATAGTCCTTTTCATCAGTGAATGCAAAACTGATACCAATTTTATAGTCCTTTTCATCAGTGAATGCAAGACTGATACCAAAACTTTACATCGGTTTAACATGTTTTGATACACTCTGGTATATTTTTTCACAATCCATATACACAATCCATATATAAACATCTCTTCTTTTCTAGTTTTACATTACTAATTCCTCAATCTCTTAACAATTTTTTCTTTCATTACATAATAAATTCTATTAACTGAATCACTTACCCAAAAAATAACTTCTTTTCAGCTTTCATTCAATCCAACCTAAAATATCAATATCCATTGATTGAAGTTTTTTGTTAAAAAAACAAAACAAAACAACCCCCCTCGCAACCCCCCCCCCCCCACTCAATACCCCGTCCATTCTCCCTATTACTACCAGACCCCATCCCCCCTCCCCCTTCCAAAACCCCCATCACAACAAAACCTCAAAAGCAACTGAAACCTGTGTGTCCTGACTTACATTATAACACTTAATACGAGTGCGTGGAAAAGGCATTTCCTGGTGGATGTGCGGAAGATCCATCAATTTTTTGTTTCAAACAATATTTTATTTCGATTTCATCATCCATCATTGATTACAATTCAATATTTAATTGTGTTGCTTGCAGCGTGACATTTCAAACGTATATCAAAATATTACAAAATAATTCTTAGGACTGTCATTGTGTAAATTTCCGATTGTTCTACTACTAGTATACAATACACAGTAACTGTTTCACAAATATAATCATCTCCGCATTAATTATAAAATCAATTGTTAATGCCTAATGGGTCAGCAAAACCAAAATGTATGTACAATACACATTACAAAATATACCCATTGACTGCGTCCGTATACTCGTCACAGCAGTGATTATGAGATAATGAAATCAATATTGTTAAGGGGTCAAACACAAGGTCTGCATACCTATGCATCAGGTGTCAACAAAAAGCCTACATACCTATGTACACACAATCCAATATACAAACATTTTACAAATCGTCATGATCAATGTCTGTACATAATTCATACCTATAAACATTACCCCTTCATCGCTCACCCGTATAACCTCAACAACACTTCCCCCTCTAAATAGGCATACTCCAGGTATACCTCACTCCAGCACAGATACACACACATATTTGCACGCACACACACACACACACACACACACGCCCACAAACATCGAACCTGTTCACCAAACACTCAACAACAAAAAGCACAAAAAAGGTATCAAATAGTAGTGCAGTAAGTATCCCGTGCCATTAAATGATTCCATTTCCTGCTGTGCAGGGCCAGCGTACCTCGTTTCATTGCTAATTTCCTTTCTTCTTCTCTACTTTCTAACATTCTTTCTCTAATTTCTCTTATCAAAGGGGGCCTGCTCTTTTCCTTCGAAAATACAAATATCATCCATTTTATCAATAATATCAAATGGTTTATGAGTTGTCCTTTTGCAATATCCTGCGTTTTAATACCAACATGAACAGATTGCCAATCTAACTTTTGCATCTGGGGTAAAACAAAAACTTCACTACACAATTTCCAAATCTGATTGACTTTCCTACAATGAAAAAACAAATGTTCATAAGTCTCAACCTCAGAATAACAAAATGTACATTGATTATCTCCTACAAAACCAAAAGAAAATAACTTAGCTTTTGTATATATTAAACCATACAACATTTTATATTGAAATTCACGCAGTTTACAATCAAGAGTAGACTTCCGAGGCCTCAGAAAAATCAATCTAATATCTATTTCTTCAAAATTATATAAACCAACTAAATTATTATATGCTGATGATGTTTCAATTCCATCCCTCATCAATGCTTTATAAATACGTTTTGATGTTATATCCTGTATATGATATATTTTATTCCGCAAATATAATTCAATTTTCAGTTGAGTATCCTCCATATTCATTTCTCGCTTTAATGTACCTTTCCATGATGACGGTAAAGCTAAAAATATTTCAAACATTTTTCCAATCATTTCTTCACTAAATCCTAATCTTAAAAACTCCCTTCTCCCTTTAAAGTCCCCATTTACATCTACCAAATGATGAACTTTATATACATTCCTAAGAAATAACTCTTTATCAAATATTGTATGTCCATCAATCAAAATAAATTTATTATTAAAAATTACCTCATTCCTTTTTGAATCCTCTTTCAGAATCAAACTTCTACTTCCCATCCAAACCTGCAACATATCATTATAAAATTCTGGTAAAATTAGCCTCAACAACCCTAAAATTGCCTTACTATAAAAAATCAAAATACCTCCCACCGATTTAGTGAAAAACTTAAAACATAACTTCCACTTCATACTATGATCCCCAGAAATCAAACGCTTAATCCACATAATTCTTTGTGCTTTAACAAACACTCGAAAATTAATGAACTTTAATCCTCCCCTATCATAATCTAAATACAAAAATATTCCTTGCAAATGAAGATCGAATATTCAATGCAAATGAAGATCGATGTTTTATTTGAATATGAACGAAATGTAACTATCGATTTAAAAAAAAAAACAAGACTTTTTTGCTGCCCTCTGCAGTTGAAAACCCTACAGCATTATCATACTCGCGACCACAGACGTAGAAAACGAACTGCTCGCCTGCTATGCCCACATAAATCGGTTGAAATGATTGCAGTGTACGAATCTCTTCTCGTGATACCCAAGAGCATAATAATGGTACAAAAATATATCATACTCTTGGGGTGATTCAAACAACGCCTCGCCTTTGTTAAAAAGATCTTCGGCTCTGCAATTCTTTTCAGTAATTAATTTATTTTGTACATTAAAATTCTTGCAGCTGTTATGAATGTTAAGATGAACCATGTCTCTGAAAGCTTCGTGGAGCATAATTTGTTGTCCGAGGGTGTATGTATTTCTCTCATGAAAAACGTAGATTATTTCGTAAAAACCAATACACCGATCACAAATTTATTTTTACCCCATACAGCCGCTAAATACCAGGATGTCCGATCACATTCCTATTCCTATATGTCCTATGTTATATTCTTTATCATAAAGTGATATTTGATTTCATTTGATAAATAAACAAGGAAAATAGTAACCGACATTAATATGTTAGAGCTCAAAATAAGTCTTCAGATTGCTCAGCAAGGTATAAAACCCCCGATTATCAGAGACAGATGCTCCTGTGGAAATTATTTCATTTCTGTTATAGGATGGATTATTATCGCAGCTGCAAAATGATTACTGATTATTAGTTAACGTGGCATCTTATGAAAATAAAAAGCAAATTAGAACTCACAGATGATCATGATAAGTCACGAAAATCACACCTCTAAGCATCGAAAGCATCTACATAGTGCAAAATAACAATGGAAGAGACCATTTAAGAGAATTATAGAGAGATTGGAAGGGAGAGAGTGGGGGGGGGGGGGGGTAGACAACAAATCGACAAGAGACACTGTATTTCATTTCCAAATGGATAGAGGGAGGTTTGTTTGTTGTTTGTTTGTTTCTTTTGTTTTGTTTTGTTTTGTTTTGTTTTGTTTTTCAGCATGAAGAGCTCTCCACTGGCAGGCATCCAGAAGATCAAAAAGACAAGTGTTTAAAGGGACTGTTCTAGGTTTATAACATTCCTAAGTGAGACAATGAGAAACCTCTTATGAAATATGAAAGAGCATGTAATTTTAAGAAGGATTCAATGTTTATTTGATGAAAATTTGTTTTTAAATGGCTGAGATATCCCAAAATTTGATAATGATAAAAGGCGTCAGGGCACGACTTTTATTAGGATCTCTATGTTTCACCTTGTTTTGGGATATCTCAGCCATCTCAAAGCTGATTTTCATCAAATAAACTTTTGAGTCCCCTTAGAATTGCATGCTCTTTGACATCTCATAGAGTGGTTTCTGAATTATCTCGCAAAATCCTCACCTCAACCAGGACTGCACAGTTCCTTTAACATTTTTTGTTTTGGTTTGTTTTGGTTTTCTTTGTGTGTGTTTTTTTTTTGTTTTGTTTTTAGAAATCCGTCTGCATTCTTGGGCTTCTATCAGACTATAATTCGATAATTCGCTTTAATCATGCTTGAATAAAATGTTAATGCGTGTACGCAGGTGTAATGTTATTCGTTGTTATACACGCAGCAAAGCCCAAGGAATGAGCTGATTTCAACACCGCAGTCAGCCAGAGATAGAGCGCCACCTATAGTCACTGCTGAGTCTCGTTCCCACTTCCGGATGATTTTAACAGTTTTTGCATTTGAACGTGAAAATTGCCTCTATTAGATGCAGGATTTCAGAATTTACAGTGATTGGGATGAGGAATAAGAATATCTAAAAATCATAACGGATTACAATGAAGAAGAATGATGTACATAGCATGCTAAAGGAAGCAGAGCAAAGAAAAAAAAAAACCACGAAAGCATGCATAAATTCTACATATTATAGGTAAATTTCTGAAGTAAAATTGTGTTGAATATTGATTTACATTGTTGCATTGCTGGAACAATGCGAGTCTCTACCTTCCTTGGTCATGCAGTGTATAGGTCTATAAGCATTATGTTTATTTTTTCAGCGTATTGGGTTATCTGCGCAAGGGCCACAATGACTTCCACAATGCTACAAATGACATTATCGAACAATGTATAACATAATGTGACTCATCCTATTTCAAATAACACTTAATGGAATTGATTAAGACAAAAACGATTCTCGAAAGTGCATGTGTTAATGATAAGGAAATTTCTGGTTTCTGAAATCATTCTGATCCATATGAAAGGGGAAATCCTTTTAATACAGATTACAGGCCTATCGCATTTTCTAACGTGGATTAAAGGATATCGGTGCAAAAATCTTATACCAATTCTGCATACAATTAGGTAAAGTTAATAATGACAGCCGTATGATTTAATGGAACTAATACCATCAAAGAGCGTACAACCTTAAGAGGGTCTACTCCCGCGATTCTACACGTAAACAGGTGTAGTACGCCACGATAGCCCAACGGCGGCCATTTTAGTAAGCAAACCGCTGGATTATCGCGAGCGTCTAATACGTGACCTATAGGAGTGAATTCTGCCTCCCTTTCATTTTCTCCCTTTTAAGCGAGCAAACAGCGGTATAGCTTTCTTTAAGACCTCAAATTTCCATTTAGAAACATCATTTATGCCTAAAGATGAAAAAAAAATGAAGAAATGTCCATTATTTTCGAATCTATAGTCCCTCAAAGTTCGAGCTACTGAAACGCTTTTCTCTCCATCTCTCCCTCTCTTTTGCCCCTGCCCTTTTGGCCTTATAAAACCAAAGGTGCAAGTGCATCACATGGTTTGATTTTAATTCTGAAAATACATAGGCTCCCTCCCCAGACCCTTCGGTCCACCTCTTACACAATGAAGACGGGCATATTACTGTATGTCGATCTTGAAAGAGGTCGCGAATAATAACGAATTTAGCCACATTTTCTCTACATTTTCTCTCTTTTTTTTAACATTAACATTGCAAATATTCCGCCAAAATGTGCATCAAAACATATCGATTCTGAGAATACAAAAGCTCTCTCGTGGGGGAGGGAGACATGCTCTAAGCCTCCCCCCCCCCCCTCCGGGTCCCAATGTCAACTTCCAATACACATGACAGAGTGCATACCATGAAGACAGACAACGTATAGATCAAGAGTTGACAGATACCATGATTCAGCCAATATGTCCCAGAATCTCTTTCATTCAAAACATTTTAGATATCATTCCACCAAAATGGGCACCGGCCAAAGATTGCTGAATTTTTCTTGAGAAAAGCCGAGAGACGTTCTCAATGTATTACGGCCAAGAAAGGCGATTGTTGTCCGTTCAAAGCCCCCCCCCCCCCCCCCCCCCCCCAACACACACACACGGGTGCTGTTCGTTATTCCAAGGTTCGTTATTCCGAAGGTTCGTTATTCCCGAAGGTTCGTTGATGATCCGAAACACAGAAAACATTTGTGCCGTTATTCCGAAGGTTCGTTAATCCGAGAATGAAATAGGGTTCGCTATTCCGAAGGCTCGTTTATCCGAAAATGATAGGGTTCATTATTCCGAAGGTTTGTTTATCCCAAAATGAAATATGGCTCGTTATTCCAAAGGTTCGTTGATCCGAAATGAAATAGGGTCCATAACGAACCTTCAGAATAACGAGCTTTGTTTCATTTTCGGATTGACGAACCTTCGGACTATAAAAGAACCTTCTAAATAACGAACCTTCGGAATAACGAACTGTAACCTTCCCCCCCACCCCCCCCCACACACATCACTATACTTTAATACATGTCCACTTTACCCAGGAATATTTTCCCATTAGGGCAAGAATAATCGACATTAGTTACAATAACAAGAGACGTTGTTTTTAGGCATCCGTAATGTGAAAATGTTTAAGGTGATGGGGACAAAGATCACAATTCTGATAAATAAGATTATACTAAGAAGAATTCGAGTGTCATGGTTGATAAGAATAGATTTTTTATTAATTTCATAATGTCATTTACTAGTACCCTAGGACAGCACATGATTCAGCCAAAAGGGCTGGTCCTCATGTCCGTGCATCATAACAATAAATAAATAATAATAATAATAATAATAATAATAATAATAATAATAATAATAATAATAATAATAATAATAATAATAATTATAATTATAATACCATGCACCGCATTCGTTTGGTCCATATTATTTCTGATCCAATTCAAATTTAGATTCAGATTTTATTTTCACTTTTCAACAAAATGTACGAAGAAATATGTGAAATTTGACATGTGTGTCGCTGAAAACACAGCGACCCGGTTATATCATGCAGGGACAATTATTATGTTCATGTCTATAATAAATATGATCATTAAAAAAAAAAGAAAAAGAAAAAAAGAGACGTATAATTCACAAATTATAAAAGTGCAACACAGCGAAAAATACCAAGATGTCTTCACTACCCCATCCACGGTACCCCCCCCCCCTCAACAATAAATGAATGAAGAAAAATAACCCTCAAAAGAAGAAATAAAATAGTGTTCTGCAGCTTTTCTGGAAACAACTGTATAGAAAAGAAAATGCCATTGACAGCATACAATGATTTCTATCGGTTGTTCGAGGGAAAATCAAGGCATATTAAGCCTACATCGTTGACCAAGAGAAGAGTTGAGAGGGAGGAAGAGAGAGGGAGAGAGAGAGGGGGGGGGGGGGGGAGGGAGAGAGGGCTCTGAAGTTGTGAGCACCCTCACGCATAATCAAATGATACATCACGGTTTGGGTATACTCCCTATCATTAGCTCAAATTTTGAGGGACCACAAGATTGGATACTAAAGAACATTTCTTCATTTATATTTCATTCTTAGGCAGAAATGATACTTATGAATGCCGTAATGAGGTCCGAAGTTCTTCTTTTACCCTGTATGCCTCCCTAAAAGGGAGAAAATGAAAGGGAGGCAGGTACCTCTCCATTGAGGGTAATATAAAAATCCGCCCGCTATCGATCGCTTTACTTCCTAAAATGGCGATCGCACCTGCCTGTGAGCGTACGCAAGATCACGAGAGAAGTCCCTCTAAAATGGTCTTTGCTAACCAACCTTGCCATATATCGTAATCATGAACTCACTTTCCTTACATAGTACGATAAATGAGTCCGACATCTACGAGAGATGTGTGACCCATACAAAATTTCACGTAACTAACTGGTAAAGTACGTGCGTAAATGTTTGGTGACGAACAGAGTACATAGTTTGAAATCTCTTATATATATGTATATATACTTTTTTAGATGTAGTTACTTTTTTATTTTAGATTCTTTCTGAGAAAGTTACACTAGTCATTCATTTATGTAATCAAATTAATTAAGTTGTATTAAATTTTTTTTTAAATAAGTCATTATACAAATTTCTTCGTCCAACCATCAAAAACAATCAATATTTGCATACATTTGTTAGCATAACTGAATTACATTTTAGATCGATTAAAAATGAACGCTTCGGTTTATATCGATCAGGTGAATTTCTGTCATTCTGCAAAATTCCTGCGATAGTGTGTTAATCAGTCAGGAAATGATGCATAGGCCTACCAACACATTTCGATAAATGTTAGCCACCGCCAATAACACATACGCACACAGAACAAAAAAAACACAAATACAGTAGATAATTATGAATAAACCACACCATTGCCCTCCTATATATAGCCACCGAGAACTGAGAATAAATGAACACTTCTCTCAAAACAAAACAAAGACAAAGACATACAGTAAAAGAAGCTACAGCAAGGGCAATGGGTGCTATTGCAGTCAACGCTGGTGTAACATTTTGTCTTCTCCTTGAACGTTACCCATGCTAGAACGTACGAATATTAGAATTGGCGAATGCAGAAAGAGAAGAGACAGTTTGAACGAAATGGACTATCGATTCAAAAACCAAGATTTTCTTAAACCTCCATTGCTGTCCTCTGCAGTTGAAAAACCTACAGCATCATCATTCTCGAGGTCGGACCACCGAAGTCTGCACACTCTGCTGTGTAGAGTTCTGTGGGTCGGACCTTAGCATAGACGTGGAAAAGGAACTGCTCGCCTGCGATGTTCAGATGAATCGGTGGAAATGCGTGCAGTGTACGAATCTATTCTGGTGATACCCTAGAGCATAATAATAGTCAAAAATATATCACACTCCTAGGATGATTCAAACGACGCCTCGTCGGAGATAAAAAGATCTTCGGCTCTCCCCATTCTTTTCATTAATTGTTCATTTTTACATTTCTTGCGGTTATTAGAATTGTTAAGATGAACCATAACTCTAATAGCTTCGTGGCGTATTTGTTGTCCCATGGTGCATGATTTTAATTGTGACAAAAACGTAGATTATTTCGTATAAAGCAATACACCGATCGAAAATTTATTTTTACTCCAACCGCCGCTAAATACCAGGATGTCCGTTCATATTCCTATTCCTATGTGTCCTACATATTCTTTATCATAGAGTGACATTTTTTTCATTTGATAGATAAACAAGCAAAATAATAGCCGACATAAATTCTAATGTTAGAGCTCAAAATAAATCTTCAGATTGCTCAGCAAGACGGCGGTAACGAACCCCGATTATCAAAGACACAAATGCTCCTGTGGAAATGATTTCATTTCTGTTATAGGATGGATTATTATAGCAGCTGCAAAATAATTACTGATTATTAGTTAACATGGCATCCTTTGAAAATTAAAGCAAATTAGAATTCACAGATGATCATGATAAATAACGAAAATCACACCTCTAAGCATCGAAAGCATCTACATAGTGCAAAATGACAATGGAAGAGACTATTTAAGAGAATTATAGAGAGATGGGAAGGGAGAGAATGGGGGGGGGGTAGACAGTACAAATCGACAAGAGACACTGTATTTCATTTCCAAATGGATAGAGGGAGGTTTGTTGTTTGTTTGTTTGTTTTGTTTTGTTTTGTTTTGTTTTTCAGCATGAAGAGCTCTCCACTGGTAGGCATCCAGAAGATCAAAAAGACGGTGTTTAAAGGGACTGTACAGTACTGGTTGACGTGAGTATTCAGGTTTATAACATTCCTAAGTGATATAATGAGAAACCTCTTATGAAATATGAAAGAGCATGTAATTTCAAGAAGGATTCAATGTTTATTTGATGAAAATTTGTTTTTAAATGGCTGAGATATAAAAAAAAAATGATAATAATAACTTGAAAGGCGACAGGCCACGCCTTTTATTAGGATCTCTTTGTTTCACCTTGTTTTTGGATATCTTAGCCATTTCAAAACTGATTTTCATCAAAATAAACTTTTGATCCCCCTTAGAATTGCATGCTCTTTGGCATCTCATAGAGTGGTTTCTGAATATCTCGCAAAATCCTCACCTGAACCAGAACTGTACAGTCCCTTTAACATTTCGTGTGTGTGTGTGTGTGTGTTTTGTTTTTGTTTTTAGAAGTCCGTCATGCACTCTTGGGCTTCTATCAAACTATAACTCGATAATTCGCTTTAATCATGCTTGAATAAAATGTTAATACGTGTATGCAGGAGTAATGCTCTTCGTTATTCGTACACATGAATAGACACTCGCTTCTTAATGCATGTCTGTCAGTATAGGTTGTGTGGCACCTTAACACAGATTAAAGGGATTGTATAGTTTTGGTTGAGACCTAATTTCAGGTTTGACCTAATTTCAGGTTTCTAACATTTTTTGGTGAGATAATGAGAAACCTCTTATGAAATATGAAAGAGCATGTAATTCCACGAGGAATTCAACGTTTATTTGATGAAAATTGGTTTTGAAATGGCTGAGATGTCCAAAACAGAGCGATTCTAGTAAGTGTGGGACGCACACTTTTTTACGATCGCTTTGTTTTACTTTGTTTTTGGATGTTTCAGTCATGCCAAACCCAATTTTTGTCAAATAAACTTTGAATTCCTCGTAAAATGGTATTCTCTGTACTATTTCATAGGTATTTTCTTGTTATCTCGCAAAAAGTTAAAAGCCTAATTTTCATCTCCACCAATACTGTACCGTTCCTTTAATGGCCTATAGCTTTGGTAAGCATGGATCATAATAAAGATTTCGATGTGGTGGTGGGTGTAAACGTTTGCGTAATAACGGCTATTATTCTCTATTATTCTCTATTATTCTCTATTAGATGGTGGATGTAAACGTTTGCGTAATAACGACTATTATTCTACAAAGTACATATTGGGTATGCCGTAGTACAAAGATGTGCTTGTCTATCGTTGCCTGAGAATTATTGGGTCAACATTAAATCACAATGTATGACCCTTGCAAAATATGGACTAAACCTTTTTGGTTATCGAATATCTTGTTATAACACGTACGTAGGGATGTGTGGTATTAATATATATAAATATGCTGTTTCTAAACAAGGTTATTTTTTATTATTTTTTAAAGAAAGATTCCATTTTTTTTGGAGGAAAGTCACAGCAGTCATTTGTGTTTGCAATCAAATTAATTACAATTCATTTGATATAATTTCATATGAAATCATGAGACAAACGTCTTGGTACAACCATAAAAAACAATCAAATGTCCGCAAGTATTTATTCGCACAACTACATTCTTAGATCGATTCCAAATTAAAGTCCTCGAGTTATATCGATCAGGTAAATTTCCGTCAAGCTGTAAAATTCCTGAGATAGTTAATATCATTCAGTGGGAAAATAATAATGTATAGCAACACATTCATACACACACACACACGCACGCACACACACACACACACGCACACACACACACACACACACAGAAGAAAAAAAAGTAAGATATATAAATAAACCACACCATTGCGCTCGTCTATAGCTGCAGAGAACTGAGAATAAGTGAACACTTCTCTCAAAACAAAACAAAGACGAAGACATAAAAGAAGCTACAACTAGAGCAATGGGTGCGAATGCACAAAGAGAGGTGACAGTTTGAAGCCAAATGTAACTATCGATTCAATAACGAAGATTTTTTTTTTTTTTTTTTTTATTACGTCGACGCTATTTGCTGCTATCTGCAGTAAAAAACCCTACAGAATTATTATTCCCGCGGTCGGACCATAGACGCAGAAAGCAAAAAAATAATCGAACAAAAAAAAAAAAAAAAGAAAGCGAACTGTCGACTGCAAAATGTCCACATAAATTGGGGGAAATGCGTGCAGTGTACGAATCTACTCTGGTGATGATGCCCGAGAGCATAATAATAGTACAAAAATGTATCATACCCTTGAGGCGATACGAACAACGGCGATTTATTATTACTCTTTTAATTCCCTTGTTTTCTTTTTCTCTCAGTCCCTAGAACATACGAACGCACCCAAAACGTGTCTTGATGGGGTTCAGTCCTAACATATCACGTGTTGAACGAGACACTCTATACACAATTTAATAATCTCATCTATCTTTCCCATGCAAGTCAGCGTACTTCAAATTTCCTCACGTCGTGCAAGAAGAGAAAGAATCGATCGATGATCGATAATAATATATCGATTCATTAGCAGCTCGGGGCGACAGATCGGGAAGAAGGTGCAGATAATGTCAATCGATACATCGATTGTCCCGTTGACATTTTCGACATCAATATTGATCTTTGGCCTACTTTTCGAGAATAACATTAGACATCGCGAAACAATATGACAGGATTGTGGAATTCAATTTCATTTCACTTCGTTTAATTCTGTGTTTTATTTTGTTTTTAGCATTTCGAAACTTGATGAAAATACTATACATGGCAATGACCGTAATGACGATTGTTGGTATAATACTTGTACAAAAGTAACATACACAGAGTCACATAGATACAAAAAAGTACATACAACAATTACAATACGCTGTTGATCTATACTACATAGTAGCACGAGATTGATCCATAAGATGAGGAATGAAGTCCATAATAATGAGATGGCTCAGTCGCTATCGCGTCTGCCTCCATACAGATCCAAAGGACCCCGGTTCGATTCCCAAGTCAAGTACTGATGCGCAATGTGTGTACAATATTATACCGTCTCCTCTAGTAAGAGGCAAAACATTCTGTTCCTCAGATAGGACATAAAATGGAGATCCTGTGAGTGAGAGAGAGTTACATTTTACTCATGAACGTGTAAAAGACATATCCATTTCATTCATTCATCTCAAAAGAGTAGGTAGGGTGATAACCAGATGAAAATGGTCCACCTATCTCTACCCATAACAGTAAAACGGGTGAATGTTCGACCCCTCGTGGTTCACCCCAGGTGACTAGCAATATAGTTAGCAAACGGTATCAACTAGGCACATTGTGCTATTGGAGAGAAATATAATGCTATTTTCTCTTGAAATGACCCGCCTGAGAGTCAAAAAGTAAGACGTCAACAACACTGGTAAAGACCAGTAAGGAAGAAGTAGAAAGACATTGCTATGACATTTTATAGTCGATTTGTGTATTTCAAATTTATTTGCTTGGCAAGTATAAAAGACCTGCAGTGGGGCCTAAGAATAATGTATAGTATGAACTTAATCTAAATGAAGTAAGCAAATCCAAATCAAATAATATATGGAGTAGACCCAATCGGAACCAATGACAACATGACCATCGATTGCAGAATCCAATCCAATTTTCAGGTTTGGTTTTGCGGCAAGTAACTTATGCTCTTTTCGTGAAAAAGAAGAAGAAACATACAAACATTTATTTTACACTTGTGAGCGTGTGAAATTAATCTGAGAATTATGTGAAAAAATGATAGAGGATGTTGATTTTAAAAATTGTACTTGGGAAGAAATTTTGTTTGGGAGGAAGGAGGGTAATAGGGGAAAACACCAGTTGTTAAATCATTTTTTAATTTTGGTTAAATATTTGATTTTTAAAAGTAGAGAATATGGAAAGCCGCCTACATGTAATGAAATTAAAAATAATATTTTAGACGATAGATTTGAGGAAAAGAAATTAGCATCAATGAGGGGAACTTTAACCATTCATTTTAGTAAATTGGAAATTTTGAAAGTAAGTATGGAAGGACCCGGAGACAGATGTCCTCGGGGAAGGGGTAGTTGGGAGGGGAGGAAGGGGGGGGGGGGGGGGGGGAGGGGGTGATAAAAGGGAATATCGATTCCATTTGGGTGTACATATTGATTTTATTTGGGTGTATAGATTTTTGTTATGAATGCACTATCATGCTGAAAGTACAGCTCCATTTGATTTTAATGAAAGTAAGTAAGTAGTGTATGTTGTTGTTTTGTTTTTGTTCTGTTTTTTTCCCGATGCAATGTACATTCTTTACGAATGTACTGTTTCTGCTGAAAGTACAGCTTGGCTTGATTTCATTATAATTGTGTTTTGATGAAGTGTGGATTTTGTAATACATGTGATTTGATCTGTTATGAAATTGTATTGAATATGGAATCAATAAAAGATTATGGAAAAAAATAGGTATGTGTATAGATTGATGACGTGTTAAGTATTCTTTTCTTTTTTATGAATGTATTGTCATGCTGAAAGTACAGCTCGATTTGATTCTAACGAAAGTTAGTAAGCAGTGTATATTGTTGTTGTTTTTTTCCGGTGCATTGTATATTCTTTACGAATGTACTGTTTCTGCTGAAAGTACAGCTTGGCTTGATTTCATTACAATTGTGTTATGCTGAATCGTGGATTTTCTGTAATACATGTGATTTGATTTGTTATGAAATTGTTTTGAATATGGAATCAATAACAGATTATGGAAAAACAAAAAGATGCCAAAAAAATGACAGATTTCCTCTTATTTAAAGTCCGAGGAATCAAAGCATGCTGATGACGTAACACATGGCATTCAATGGTGGCATGATTACATCCAAGATAACGTGAAACTTTAAGAATAGCTATCATGTGTGTGGGTAATGTGCGTACGAGTGTGTTGTCCTTGTCATATTTTCTCGGTACACGTGGTTCAGTGAACAGTGTCCGGGCATTAACATTGATGTTTTATATATTTTTTCCCGACCTGTGTATCCCAATATATACTCAATATAACTACATATATATCTCGAATAATATATTATTTACTCATTATTATCTAGCGATCCACGTCCCACAAGCTTTGCTTTTTAGTGGATCACTATTTTCCATAATCGAATCTATTTTCCGCACGTCCACGAAGTATATATGTATTGTTCCTCCTAATTATTGTATATATATATATATATATAAACATGTGTTGTTATATACATGTAATTTATCTCGGATATTACATGAATCTTTTGCAAATGTTTGAACAATATCATTTCATGACATGTATACTTTGTACTATGTTTTGATTTTTGCTGGTTGGAAATTTGTACTATGTTTTTTTGATTTTCGTTGAATGGAAATAAACTATGATTGAATTGAATTGAATTGAATACTAAAAGAAAGATCGAGATGATGCAGTCTGGGGCATCTTGGAGTCACCATTGGAATGTCAAGCTAGACAACTTATCCGAAGTGAAATACATTGCTATAATGAAAATGCACCCAGAAAAAATATCATGCCCCTCAACAATACCAAAGCCGCAAACTAATCTAACAACTAATTTTCATAAGGCCGATAATGAAGAAAAAAAGGAAAAAAGATAAACGGAAAGAAGGTTATGACTACATCTTTAACAATGTACCTTTAACCAGTGCCTTTGGGTACGGCGTAGTCGCTCATTTTAACTGTCCACATATGATTGTGTCAGATTTCTCAACATTATTTTTTTTTCTTCTCAGTTTCTTTCTTCGTGACTGCCCACGCAAGATACTTTAATCATGCAAGTTAGACGATAAACGGTATGCATAACACATTTTCGAAGTCCCTGAAATTAACCACATTCCATGAAATTTCATCATATATGCTTTCATTTTGTAAGAATTCTGCCTTATTCCAATGGCATTTCTCCCGGTCTTTGCTTTGATCATCGTCTGTTCATAACAGCTCAATTTTCGCTGGAATCAAGGTACCAAGATAAGCAGCGATTATGTTAATCCAATCTGCATTTAAACTACTGCAAAATGCGTAACATGATGAACATGAATAACAGAACAAAATCCTGTACATCGTCTGCTTATGTGGCAGACTATCTTTAGAACGTTTAGAATTATTATGCGTGTGTTTCGCCAGGGGCAAGCGGTTCACGTCGGCCTTGGTCTAATTAGTGCGCCACCATGCGGGTGAGATGACACATTGCGTGTTCATAGAATGATGATTGCTTTGACGTATTCTGCCAGGCTTCCTTGACTCATTGGTTTCGGCAGCCAGCTGGGTATCGAGCTAGCTATAGCTTGAGGGGTGCTGCTGATATCATAATCATGTGGGGGTGATGCCGCAACACATGGACCAAGACAGACAATGGGATTGTCAGATGCAAAGTCACGTTGCCGTTCTGTGGGGAGCTGCCGCCCTTTTTTAAAGGGAAAAGTTAGCCCTCTCCATCCCCCCTCCACTGCCCTTGATATCTGGTTCTCGTTGCAGTGAGTATATCTTCTTCATCTTTTTGTTTTTCCAGCGAGAAATGATTTAACCCTATGATATGGACGACGGGTAACACAACCACCTACAATGGCAATGAAATTGTCCGACATGATCCTGAGTGGGTCAAAAACAGTAAAAAGTTGCTCACTCTTCTCACCCCCTTCAGTCTTATTTTATCCTATATAATCTCTCTGCGTATTTCTGACTTAAAAGTGACAATTTCGAGGTTTCTGTGGATCACCATGTCCTGTAATTATGACTTGCCATTAGTTTTCATTTCCTAACAACATTTTCTGACTTCACCGAAACTTCTACTGATCTGTTGCGTTGATTTCGCACCGTCACACTTTTTCTGTGGTTGTTTTGTTGTGTGCTTGTCCGTTTATTTTGTTGTTGTTGTTCTTAGGAAGTCCTTTTTTATTTGTTATGATGTTAAATGTTTAGGTTGTTGTTGTTATTGTTGCTCTTTCCTTTTACGTTTGAATGTTATGTCACGATGATGTAGGAGACCAGACCCTCGATGCCGTGTAACTCCCGTCCCGTGCTGCCCGTCCAGGTCATGACCCGCCGTTGGCAGGAATTCGATATTCATCTTCGATTCAACTCACGTGACCACGCAAGCTGAAATTCTATTTGAAATTAATCATAAACTGATAGATTTTCCCGGGCAGAATTCGTTTTCTCCCCCCCCCCCCCCTCCGCAACAAAACTTTCCTATGTAAGGGCAAGTCATCACTTATTTGAATAGTTCAGATTAAGAATGTATGCAAATTTATGCTCATTAGGGGGTAATTTTTCGTTAAAAACCTGTTCACGTCAAACGCAGTTTCCTGGTGTTATGTCTGGCAAGCTTTATAGTGGTGAGAAGGCAAAAAATACACACACACACAAACAAACAAAAACAAATAAACAAACAAACACTCTGTTTTGCTGGCATGCAGAAGCTGCTTTAAAGGGATGGAACATTTTCGGTTGAGATGGGGCTTCTAATTTTTTTAAATAATTGTAAGAGGAATTCAACGTTTATTTGATGAAAATTGGGTTTGAAATGGCTGAGATATCCAAAACAAAGCAATCCTAATTAAAGGTGGGACCTATCTTTTATTAGGATTGCTTTGTGTTACTTTTTTTTAATATTTCGGTCACTTCAAAACCGATTTTCATCAAATAAAGTTTGAATTCCTTTATAGAATTGTATCCCTTTCAACATTTCATGAGGTGGTTTCTAAGCATCTCGCAAAAAGTTAAAAGCTAAATTCTCACGTCAACCAATACTATACATCCCTTTAAGCTGTAAGCGAATGAACAGATTGAACTGACTTGAATTGATTGAGATGTTAGAAAACAAGAGGATAGTGTCATTTGTTTTTGTTTTTTTCAAATCTCAAATCTACAGACTAAACTTCAGTCCAACAAACCCGTGAAACAGACCAACGGATAATAGCGGCAGAATCTGGTTTCAACTTATGCATGCTATTTTATTATGTAAAAAATTTATTCGAAATTATTCCTATAAGACGGAGTAAATCGGACAGGCGTTCAGTAATGGTTATGATGGTTTCAGTTCAAAAAAGTCAAGTTTTATATAAGATGTATATGAATATGTATATATATATATATATATATATATACATATATACATATATAATATACCAGTATATATATATATATATATATATATATATATATATATATATATATATATATACATATATATATATATACCAGTATATATATATATATATATATATATATATATATATATATATATACATATATATATATACATATTTTAAGAAGACCGAGACCTGACAATATAATGTGTTAAGATTTTTGGAAATGGAAGCGGATCGGAATTGACAAATTCTGGATGTAAATGCAGTATTATGTGTGCTATCGACATGATTTTGTTTCATGAGGGCGCTCTCGAATTGACTTTTGTCGCGATCATTCCCTTTGAGGTACGCAGTAAAATACAGAGAGACGTTGGAATCGCTTGTCCATCAGTGAGGAGGTTTATACAGCCGCAAGCTTAAGTTTCCATCTCCCTACATAAACCTAAGAGTGATGGTTGAATTCGACAGAACCGTCAAAGCTTCATGCTTGGATTTGTGGTGATTTCTATGAAATCAAAGTCATGTGATTGGTACTTTACATTAATAATTTTATGCCTACATCCGCAGCTGTTGATACAGTAGTCTGATAAAAGTCTCTCATGAGACGTTCTACTCTACCAAATTAAGATAAAGATGAAAATGAAGGGGGACGATATCAATCTATCGCTCACGTGGGGATTAGAGCCATTTTCATTTTTGGATACTTCCAGCTTTTTAATCATCACCTTACACACACCAGTGTATTGTGAAAAGCATGAACGCTACTATTAATAGTGCACGCAGTTTCTCCCGAGACGCACCGCACCGAAGGGTCGAACGACTGGGTATTTTGTGATGCCACCGCGCGCGGCAAAGTGAAGTGCTTTTGCAGACAATCCGTGCAACCACAAACTCCTCAGAGCGTCGTCCCCTGCCTCGCAGAACGCACGCTCCAGCCACCCAATCATTGCCGAGTCTCTCGTGTTGAAATACAACATGCCTGGGAAAATAATATAAACCTCTGCCGCTGGAGTATAAGTTCTCGATGCCTGCTGTGCTGTGGATGGAATAAGATCGATAAAAGAGGAGAGGAAAGTAACGGAGGGAAATTACAGTAAAGGCGAGAAGGAAAAGTGACTGGAGTGGGAAAGACGCTCTACGTGCGGGGAAGGTAGGATGAGTTGTTCTTTTATACCCCATTTTAATTTCGTGCTTGCAGCCCCGTAACTAATGCAACACTTCGCTAATGACGCTTAATCTTCTTGTCAGACCCTGAGCCAGCAAGTGGTAGTGTCGAAAAGTGCATGCAATTCAGGTGTCGTCTGCTCTTAGAGAGCTGGACGAGAAAAGGGAAAGCTTTTGGACGATTTTAAGTGCAGTGCACGTATATCAAAGTACCTCTTGTCTGGAAATTCAGCAGTAGAGGGTATACGATAAAAAGGGAGAGAGGTAGAAAAGTGGAAAAGGAGAGAGAGCAAGACGGAAAGAAGGGAAGATAGCTCGAGAGTGGTGTGGGCTTATTATTAGATTTGTGGCGTCCGGTGGGCTTCTTAGGAGACCTCAACGTCCGATCTCGACAAGAGTGTCTGATCCGGCGCTTGGAATTGACAGGAGTCGTTGGAAGGATTAGCTTTGGGTGACGAGTGTGACCCTCCAGAGTGCACTGAAGTGTTGATGCTGGATCCTCCAAGTATATCCTACGACCGACTTTCCTTCTAACCTGCCTGACGAGAGGGGATAGGGGCAGTGGCGGTAACCTGAAGTCTCCTCCACAATCCCAAGCATGCCTGACTGCTTCAGTGAAAGGTTAGCCTTTTATCGGCATGCTTCTTGATTTTCAATTGAAAGGCATACGTCGTTTTTCTTCCCTTACGTAAATTGAGGCAACTTTCGCCCGTCGCAAGAGTTGCTTTGAATAATGATACACAACGCGACTGGAAAGGACGATAGTTTATTCAACGTAACATGAAACAAATTCGGCATGGGCTGTTAGGGGAGGTGGAGATAGCTAAAACACCGTTTTCCGAAAACTGGTATCACTCATAGTATTGTATGTCATGCTATTTTATTGATGTTAATCTAACTTAGGATAGTATTTAGGTAGCAAGCTAACTATGCGCTGAACATATCATACATCATGAAATGGGTACAGCGAAAATGTATGCTTTATTACTACATTGTGGATTTCTCACGACATAAAATAATTCAATGGTGAAAAATGTGTATCCAGATGAAATGCAACACCCATTTAAAAGCACTGTCAAAGCAGTGAGATTTCAGGAAAATTTTCATGACACTTATTTCTTTCATTGCCTTACTGAAGATAATGATTACGAGGTATAAGATTCAGCCGCAAGGGCTTGTATATTGTGGGGGTTTTTAGCAGCATAAGCTCTTTGCCTCATTTCACTGCAACGGTAAACTGTTAAATATGCCCGGATAGCTTGTGTTAAAAGTACTATCGGGAGTGAGAGGAGGGGCATATTTTAGTGTCGTGTGTGTACTCAGAAGTATGCAGACGACACTATGCAGCGGTTACATCATTAGGTATGCAAGCATTTTAATCCTCTCTGTGTTTTTATAGAGAGCCACATTCCAGGCATAGGATAGGTCCGTCTCTTTTACAACCGGAACTGCTACCCGTAAGTTGCTCTCATTCACAACTGCATAGAACCGACTATAAAAGCTCCTAGCACACGCTGAATGAAGTTTGATATGCGTGGTACACCTCAGTCAAACTAACGAACATTTTCGGCGATTATATATTCCCCCTGTCCCAAAGAGAAAAGCGCCGTCCCCGACGGTGGGGAATTAGCGCAGTGATCTGCATCGTGATCAAAGATATAGGATTTGAAGACCTGAAATGCCCTTTCTCCTTGCTTACCGAAACGCTTTTACTTTTCTTTTTTCTTTCTTTTACTGAGAAACTTTCGAAGGACACACCGCGACGTGGGGAACGGAATCTTTTCGTCGGCATTTGAGCGTGAAGAGGTTCCAGTAAACCAAGTGATGGCTGCCTTGAGCTCAAAGTTGTTCTAGAGAATTGAAGCAAATACTAATACTAAAGGGGGAGGACAAATCATTATAATATTTTGATTCATGCCAAACAGCAGTGATTTCAGATTTGGAAGACAGCGGATATCTATTATGTTTGAGTCACGTATAAATCATCGCACGTGAGAATGGGGACTGTCTTTCCTCGCATTCTCGCTATGCGGAAGATGTAGTCAAAGACCGTTATTCACTGAGATTTATGACCACTTTGTTCGACTGCATGAATATAAGGAACAAAACCACCACCACTAGAGCATTCGAAATTCAAATTCTTGAAATAAGTGTACATTCAAGTTTACAAGGAATAGTAATTTATCTGAGCTCCTAATGATCCCAACCTTCTATAAAATATTAAGTGATTTCCTTTTTCTATCTAAATTCAGTGGAGAAACCATGCCATTTTGTCAGTGGACATTAAACCTCGCGGTATTTGACTTTTAATCTTACTTTTACTTTCATGTGAAAATAATGTCGAAAACCCGAACTTTACAGCTCTTTCGAGGTCCTCAAGTTTCGATCCACCCATCCATTCCCCCTTAGGTATACCTGGTGTCGTCTTCCCTTCATTATATCGCTTTCCATCTTTCCAGGCACCCGCCGCTTACTTCCCCCTGCCTTAAGGCTTGGAGATCCTGTCAGAAAGCTGCGATTATTGGCACTGGAAAGCGCTCCCAATCAAACCAAATTTTGCTTCCATGGGATGGGCTATCGTGTTACTGGTGACATTAGTCAAAGATGAAAAACTATAAGCGGGTATTTGTCATTGGGGAAATTAGGGTACTTTTTAAAGATTTCCGGATTGATTTCTCTTTAAATGGTTTAAGGCGTCTGATAACTAAGCAGTCGCATGATGACAAATACGAGAGATTGTGTTACGTCTTCAGTTTCAAAGCGACAGTGATGTTAACGGTGATAGTCTATAAACGAGTTTTCATTTTACAGTCAGGTTGTTAGGTAATATTCTTCTCAACTCCCACTTCCTTCCAAATGAATCACGAACAAAATTTACCTAAATGAGAGAGAAAGAGAGAGTGAGAGAGAAAGAGAGAGAGAGAGAGAGAGAGAGAGATACAAACAGAATTAGACTGTTGTAGAAGGTGATAGATGGAGTTGTTTTGAATGAGATTGATGAAATCAAGGCGAAAATCAGCAAGAGGAATAATCAAAGGAAAGAAGACCTTTATGTCAAGTTGGGTGTTAGTTGGTAATCCAGCAGGGACACTGAATACCTCATCATTGTTGTCATGACAACCTTGCCGCCTTCATCTGTAATGCAAAGAGATGAAAGTGTGGTCGTATAAAAGTATAATGAAAATGATTTTTCTTGAAGTCCCATATCTCTTGTGAAAGTAGTGTTATACTAACTATCATGAAAGTATTGCAATGAATTAAAGGAAAAGACAATCATTTGTCATGGAGAACAAAATCAATGTCTTTAAAAAATGCAACTATTATTGACATTTCAACGCATGAATTAGGAGTTAGTGGAACGACGTCATTATCACGTCACTAAAAGTATCATTTCCATGTGCCCTTTGAAAGGCACATTATTGGACTTGCCAATGTCTGATAAAAAGAATGGTCATATCTTGATGTTTGCCGGTTTTCACTTAAATGCTCACAATCTGCTGTTTTCGTTTCAGTACGTCAAGAAAATCAAATTTTTCCCTTTTCTTCGTGTGGTATTTTAGAGAAGTGCGAAACATCATCTATGACGTCGATGTCGTCCAAGGTGTGTTCTCAGTGGCTGATTCGGGAGAGAAATTTTAAATTTGGAAGAAATTACATCAAAACCGGATATGAGATTAGAGAGTCGTGGTATTGGCGGTTTCACACGCTTTCATCGACTGGTGATACCACAACGGGTAGTGAGATAGGGTAATGATATCATCAAGTCACATGGTACAACATGGCGTGATGAAAGAAATACAAATAAAAATTGTAAGGTTTCCATTTTTGGGGGGTCGAGGACACATTTGCCCTCAAGAAGGCGTGCTTGCTGAAGGCTAATTGATGCCCAGGGCCCTGTGTCATAAAGCTGTTAGTAAAGTTACGCACGATTTTACGAACGACTGGAGTATGAAGTGCAATATGTGTGTCCATATTTTTCCTTTTATACGTTACGTGTGTTAACATGTAAAGATAATAATTATCATCATTCTGCAAGTTCAATTTTCGCTATAGAAATTAATAATAATTAGGAAACGCTTTGGCTTGCCAAATTTAAGTTGTTTGTAAAGTCGTGCGTAACTTAATGAACAGCTTTATGAAACAGGGCCCAGCCCGTATTTCCATCAGACTCGCAGAACATGGTGCTCTCCGGTGATGTGTTATCGTAATGCCAAGCCGGAATAATATACTAGTAACCTGACCTCTTTCGCTTTGTTATACAGCCTTCTGCATTTCAGTCCCACCAATACGTCGTGCCAAAATTCAGTAAGATCACCATTATTTTATTCCTCTATCCTAAAATGCCTAAGTATGTCTAAACGAACATATATTATTATCTTACCATGCTGTTATCAGTCTATTGCATGCGTCATTTCACGTTTTAACGTTTGAATATACCTTAAAGGGGATGGCTAGTAACTGATCAGTGGGAATCAGTGGGAATGCTGAGGGATGATTGTTCCAATCCTTGTGGGATTCATTTAAGAGTACATTATATATCTATTCTTGTGTGAAAATTATTTGCTTCAGAATGGTCTCATATTCAAGTAATGTGCAGTTTAATGTTTCCAGGTAAGCGTCCCTGGTCAGTGACGGGGCATTAATCTGCGCATTACTTGAATACATGTATGAGACCGTTCTAAAGCAAATAATTTTCACACAATAGTAGGTATATAATGTACTTTGTACTCTTAAATGAATCCCAAAAGGATTGGAACAATCATCCCTCAGCATTCCCACTGATTCCCACTGATCGGTTACTAGCTATCCCCTTTAATGTCTTGGTGTTTTCGAAAAATAAATGAAAACTAGAAATGTCGCTTTGGCGACTGGTATGCCTCCGCCATAATGCATGATTTTCCCAATAGGTCTAGATAGTACATGTGGACAATGTGTGATTACATTTTCACAAATTGGCAAAATATTGAAATGACAAGTTTGTCACAAATGTGTTGAATGTTCATCTTCCTTGACCTAGGTTTAATTGGATGAATAGGAGAGCATGTATCTAGGGATTTAAGGACTTTAACTCGACTTTGACCCATTCATACATTTAGGCATTGAGTAATTTTCAAGGTACAGGTGTGGAGAAAAAGTGCAATTTCTGAATTGAATAGTAAATTGTTACCATTTTCATCTGTTCCTTGACCCTAAAATTCATAAGATAATCACTTTCAGGTAGAACATGCATAATATGTACTATGTTTCAAGATAACTTGAGCCACTTCCGAGATATGGAGGAAAAAGTAAGTTCAGCACTTTCACTTGATCTTTGACCTTTTGACCTTTGAGGCAAAAAAAGAAGAAAAAAAAAACTTTCCAGAAAATTTCTATGAGGTTACACATGTATGCATACACCAAGTGTAAAAAAAAAAATAACCCTGCTGGCATTGCATGATAGGAGGGAAATAGTAAAATTTTGAAGTGTTGCACTTGACCTTTGACCCCTGACCTTTGACCCCATGAACCCTACATTCTCTAGATAATCACTTCCAGTCAGTATATGTATATACTATGTTCCATGAAGATACCTTGAACAATTTTCCAAGGTATAGAGAAAAAAAAAGAAGTTTTAATATTTTTACTTGACCTTTTCACCTTTGACCTTTGACCTCATGACCCAAACTTTCACCAGAGAATCTTAATTGGGTAATACATGTATACACTAAGTTTCAAGAAAATATCTTCAGGCATTCAATAGATATGGTGGAAATAGTGAAATTTTATGTATTTGACCCTGACCTTTTGACCTTTGACCTTTGACCTCATGACCCAAACTTTCACCAGAGAATCTTAATTGGGTAATACATGTATACACTAAGTTTCAAGAAAATATCTTCAGGCATTCAATAGATATGGTGGAAATAGTGAAATTTTATGTATTTGACCTTGACCTTTTGACCTTTGACCTTGAGCATGTGCACCCAAAAGTTGATAGGCACAACTTCACCCCCTAATACACATACATGCCAAGTTTCATTAGGATACCTCAACAGGTTTTGATAGTTACCTTGTCCACAAAATTCATTACGGACGGACGGAAGGACGGACGGAAGGACGGACGGAAGGACGGACGGACGGACGGACGGAAGGACGGACGGACGGACGGACAACCCGAAAACATAATGCCTCCGGCACCACTTCGTGGCGGAGGCATAATGACGGTATTTCCCTTGTTATAATCATGTTCAACGCAGAAAACTCTCAATAAATTTGAATTTGAAGCGCGTCCACAATGATTTGAAAACAAAATGAAATGAAATATATAACAGCTTGGGGAGATAGCACGGAGGAAATGGAGACAGGAAGATATGACGCAGTATATGCTCTCCCACGACACTTACTGTTGCTAATATGACGTGACGCCTAGCGATTGTGACGTATTGATTATGCATGTAACTCTTTCTGGCGACACCTATCGACACCAACTCTGAAAGTCATCCTTTGCAGAAACGGCTGATGGTGTGAATTTTACCGTATCACTGAAATTCAGGAGAGATATATCTACGTATTAAAGAGAAATAGAAAAAAGGGGTGGTGGAGTGGATGGCGGTATCAATTTGTGGAATGACTGCAGTGTTTCAAAGGAGATATATTCTGGTTACACAGTTACGGGTAGAAGTATGAATAGACAGTGAGATAAAGAGAGGCAAAGAGGGAGAAATAGAAAAAGGATATAGATAGATAGATAGATACTAGTAGATAGATAGATAGATAGATAGATAGAGACTGAGAGAGAGAATAGATATATAGAAGTATAGACATATAAGACAGAGATTCAAACCAAAACGTGGACACTATACCACAGCATGATAATCAGTTTGTCTGCGTGCCTATCTCTCTCCCTCTCTTTCTATCTCTACCCCTTTTCTCTCTCCCCCTCTCTCACTCTCCCTCCTGTGTCTCGTTCTTCTTCCCGTCCTCATTATTTCCCCTCTCACGTTTTCTCACCTGCCTTGCCTAAATTGCGTCTGAATGTGGCCGTACATTCTTAACCAAACATAATCGTGATGCGAGGGAAATTTACGACACCAGACGGAGAAATACGGGTGCAATCTTTCGAATGGCGTATTTACATGAAGAAAGTGACAAAAATAACTCGCTATTTATTTTTACTGCTGTTTACATTTCTTGCTCTCACACGGTCGTATGCGTAAATAAAATGTTTTCTCGCAGATTTATGACACACATCAATCAATAGCTTCATGCACAGCCCTGTCACCTTGACAGCCTCCATAAAAAAATGTCATCATCATCATCATCCTCAAGAACAGCAGGATCTCTGATATCTTCTAACCATGCTCTAACCTCCACAAGATTGCTCCAACGCATGGATGTGCAATGATTTAGCCTGGTTTCCAGCCTGCAACATGTTTTATAAACCCCATGAGCTCCGCTAGAATCACTAAAATATGTTAAAGGAGGCTTCCTGATGATCTTGCAAATGGTACGAGGATAGTGTGAATTCAATATCAATAGTGTTAGCTGAACGGGCACAGGTGGGAGAAAGTGGATCACAGACTAGTACTGACTAGAGGCGAGAATTTTGTTAATATAGGTTTTCCCGGCCAATTTCGCACTTTTGTCAGTCCATTTGATAAAAGGTTCATTCAATTTAGCGAAAATCCTCGTCACTGCACATTCTGTCATTCAAAATTGCAATTTGGTCGTTCAATTTAGCATTTCGATCAATGAAATTTGCACATGTGCCATTCGAATTCGTAAAACGAGCATTCAAATTGGCACGTGCTCTTCAGTCATTCAAATTCGCCAACACTGGCCGAAAGGGGTATTTCAGTCATTCAATTTCGCGAATGGGCAGTCAAATTCCTAACATGTTAATTCAAATTAACGTCATATTATTTTTTTTTTAAAAGGTGATAAAGTTTAAACGCGTATTTCTATGTGACTTTTTGTTTTATCCACGGACTGTTAAGCGGTAAAAGTATCATATTTTTTACCATATATAACTCGAGTTAGTTATTCTGTAGCGCCCCTTTTCTTTCATACATGTCATTTTAGGCCTACATGTACCAATACTACAGATTTACTTCATCTTTTTACAGTCATGACAGCACAAGTTAGATACAGACGTATTTCTCAAGAAGACAGAAAAAGAATTAAAGAAACATTTGATGATCATGACCTTGACTTCCTAGAACTGACCGACACACTCGGAATAAAACACTCAACGGCCAGATAAGTTGTGGCCACATGATGCACTATATCTTCGGACTGGAAGAATCACTAAGCACATTGAAGGAAAAAAAAAACTGTTGCCAAAATCTCTCAAATAAGTACGAAAATATGAAATGTAATGACGCCTGCAAAACAATAACTATGTTGACAAAAAGAAAATTAAGAAAGAACCAAAGCATAAACATGCGTGCTAAATTGACTGCAAAAGATGTTAAATTGGATGCCCAAAAATGAATTTGAATGAACGAGTGCGGCATGTCCGTGATCACGTGACTATATCATTCTAAATTGAATGAACGAATAACGAAATGGTGCTTGTTTTACGAATTTCAATTGAAAAAGTATAAATTAGAATGAGGCTAAAGGTAATTTGAATGCTCCAAAATGAATTTGAATGGAGAGATCATAAAATTGAACTACCGAACATGTCATCTACGCTAAATTTTGCTAAATTGAATGCAGCAATTAGGAATTGGACTGACAAAAGTGCGAAATTGGCCGGGAAAACCTATATTATGAGACATTTTCACGATAATGGGCTAGTGGAGCGAATTTGACCGAAGCCTCGTAAGATGTATGGGTTGCATCATTGAACAACAATATAGCATCGACAACGGAAGCAGACACATTAATTCTAGTTACTTGTCATCATGAATATTCAGAAGATTTTCCATATGGAATCACAGTAATATAATTCACAAGAAAACAAGTTACTTCTTCCTGACCTGTATGTCATAGTCACTGTCATTGATATTAATATAATTCTCATCATTGTAATCATTATTTTCTCATTTCTACTATTATTATCATTACCATTATTATTTTTCTATTATCATTATCATTATTTCTGTCATGATAATTGTCATCACCATCATGATCATCTTTATCATCATCATTATTATCATCATTATCAATATTACTGCCATCCCCCTTATCATCATCGTCTATATTTTTTTTTTTGCTCCTATAGACTAATAAGTATAGATTCCAGCTTGAAGTACTTTATATGACACGCATGACCAGTATTGGTCTTCGTTCTTCTCTGCTGTCTATACAGCCAGCATGCGGGAGCACATTATTTCGTTACCTCTGCCTGACCCAAAGAGTTCGCGAGCTGCCTTGCGATGATTTACAGTGTTATAAAGCGATAGTGAAAGGTTTGTTGATACCCATCAGGAGAACATGCGAAGAGTAAGGACGGACGCTATAGCTCCAATATTCTCAGCCTCCATCCCAGTCCCGTGTATATAGCTCATGCATTCTGATTCTTGAGCCTTGTCTCGCATCACCAAATATCGAATATCGTCTGTGAATTTTTGCACCGACGATTGAGCGGAAAGGTAGGAATCATAGCTCAAGGCATGAAAACGTGAAGGGAACCGGAGCCGCGGTGGCGCGAAAACGAGGAATGATCAATTTCGCTTCTAGGACGTTATGACGTTTTTCTCGTCTGCGGTGACGGAATCTTTGCGAAGTTTGGGACAACGTACGTACTGCAATATTGGAATATATGATTTGCCTTGTATCCTTTCTCTCTCTCTACCCCCTCCATCTCTCCCTCTGCCCCCCCCCTGTCTCTCTCCCACTTACGCACTCTCTGTGTGTAAGTTCCTTCCCTCCAGTAGCCATGGAAACGACAATATCCCACGTAAGATCCTCCTCTCTGTTGAGATGAGGAGAAAACGCAGAGGTGCGACGAAAGAACAAACCAAGTCTATATTATTGACGGTTATCACACAACACGCAAGAAGTCAAAACATCACGACCTTAAATGTATTTCCACATATCTTTTAACTCAACAATTGGGCGCTTAGTTGGCGATGACTCTGAACACTGCTTGCCGGTTTACACCGTTCTGTTTTGAGTCCCCTTCTTCTCCTTATTACCTGTCGCATTTGATTATCTACCTTTAGTTCTTCCCCTCTAATCTGGACAAGATTCTCCTTTAGGCTGGAATCATCCGCTCATTAGCAAGGGGTGATCTTCCCCACCACAACGGGTATATAAATATATTGAGAAATGCTTAACGTGCCGGGATGATGACGGCGACCTTTACAAGGCGGCATGCAATATACCGTCATCACATGCACAGGCAGGTCACTGCAGAGCGAGCAAGACAAGTCTTCCCAGAATGCATTAGTTCCCCTTGAATGAAAGAGTAGCCCTCGCTTGCCGCGTGCGAGCAATAAGGACCGATTTAGACTCGGCTAGCATGGCAGAAATGTCAAACAAACACGACTCCATCATGCACTTATTTGTCCCTATCCGTGCTCTTGATGAACCGTAACACTCCAGTTTTTTTTTCCACCATAGAAGAAGAACCGAAGTCCAAATTTTGAAATGCTTTGTAGCATATCTTTTTTTTTCTTTTTTAAACAGAAGGTGTAGGATGTTACAGGGAGTAATGTCAACTGACCGAAAACAGGCTAAAGACGCGTCTTCGTCAAAATAGGCGTAATTGAATAAGAAAAAATATGCATAAATGATTACATTACTGACGGCCACTGGCGTTATGGTCACTTGGCGCGTCGACTGATAAGACGGAAGTCAGGCGGACTGTGGACGAATAGATTAAATTGTGGCTGGATAATTTTGGGAAGTGTGGGTATACTCTTGCGCTATGGCGTCGAAGAGATAATTGTTCGATTTTAAATGGAACACGTAAATGCAGACCAATGGCAAGTTTCACAACGTGAAAAGATGCTATACCTTTTCAGATACGATCTAAGCAAACGATTTTCATGCGATGAAGTACATCACGTTGTAATTAAAAACTGCTCTCTCATAAGGGCTTCCAATCCTTACAATTTATCTTCAATTTTGTTTTCAATAGTGTAACATTAGAATTTGAGATGTGCCGTATCACACTGCGAAAAAATAAAGAGTTTACATCTGTACTTTTGGTGCTAGTAGAACTTATTGTATAGTATATGATATAGGAGCGATAGGGTCTCAGTATATCTGGGACAGATAAACGTTACCTCGTTAAGAAATTTCGTCAGACGCCCTGATTGCATTAGTTTATACGTGGAACAGCTGCATGGTGGAAGTAGCTGTAACTTAACGTTTTTCTGATTTCTGGAACGTTATGATTTCTGAAATCAGGTCTCAATATATAAGTTGAAGCTACCAAGAACGTCAAATGAATTTGAGTATTGAGAGTCACAGTTGGCTATCATTATATTTCACATTCCCGCATGCAGTCGAGACGTGAAATCTGCGGTAGGGAACCAGTGGGAAGTTAGGGCAACTTTCACGATGACTTTCTGTTTATCTGTATGATGGTCGTTGTCGTTTTCGTTGATGATGGTGAGGATGATGATGCTGATGATGATGGGGTGGGCATGGTTAGACACCACAATGCCCATGGATGGACCAAATTGATGCTGGTATCGTTTTTCTTTTCTTTTAATTTGCTTTGTTTAGTTTTTCGCCGCGATGGGTGTTCGTTACCCATGCGGAATACCGACGCGATTCGTCGCGTCGAAGAATGACATGGCGTCAACCACCTGGTAGACCACAGTTTAACGGAGGAAGAGAGAGAGAGAGAGTGTGTGTGTGTGTGTGTGTGCGTGTGTGTATGTGTGTCTGAGAGAGAAAAGGCCTAATATATCATGTCACACTGCCATGGATGTTGGGATACCACAGCAACGACCAAAAAGGGGAGACCGGGTATCGAATTCGTTCAAACGATAGCTCTACTCCGACACATCAAATTCATTATCTCTGCTACTTTTGTTCTTGTTGTTGATTTTATGTTGTTGTCGATAATCCATCACTCGGCATTTAAACCAAGGAGAATGGCGTACGACTTACAGAGTGAGACAGGACATATACGAAGAGAGATAGATAGATAGATAGATAGAGAGAGAGAGAGAGAGAGAGAGATGAGAGATGAGAGAATGTGCTTGTGCACACAACCTATTTGTGTTTTTGTATGTGTGTGAAAATGGGTGAAAAGAAAGAAGGGAAAACGGGAAAATGAGAAAGTGAACTGGCATAGACAAAATTTCCATAGAATTTAAGGTCCCGCTTTATAAAAGATGTGAGGATTGCAGGTCTTAACTGCAATGCAATTAACTCCTTGTAGCAACAGCCAATGAGGAAGCAGGATTTATGTCGTTACCATAACACTAACTTGTCGGGCGCTGTTCGTTATTCCGAAGGTTCACTATTCCGAAGGTTCGTTGTTCCGAAGGGTCGTTAATCCGAAACACGCAAATTCCCTATACCTATAGAGGTTCGTTGATTCGAAAATGAAAAAGGGTTCGTTAATCCGAAAATTTGAGGCGTTATTCCGAAGGTTCGTAATCCCGAAGATCGGTTAATCCGAAATGGAAATTCGGAACAATGAACCTTCGGAATAACGAATCTTAGGAATAAAGAGCCTTCGGAATAACGAACCTTCGGAATAACGAGCTGTAACCCACTTATCATTGCAGGAAGATTTGACATTTGAAAAAAAAAATAATGAATTGGGACCCTGAACAAACCCATGGAGGGCAATTTCCGTTTATTTGCAGGTAGTGTGGGTTACAGCGCTCTCTACCTTCGAGAAATCCTCGAGGTTATCGCAAAAGTATATGCAAACTTTTTTGGGTGTATCTGATGTAAACGTAACTAATGGATTGTGTAGTAGAGATTCTTCAAATTTATTTGTATGTTTCTTCAACCGGATACATTCTACCTTCTGCAGTTTACGATAAGGAGGGGGGGGGGGTATATTGCAATCGATGAAAATGTATATGCGATGATCTCGATGCCACTGTTTAATGGTAATGAAATACATAACCACTGGTGTCTATATTTTGTCAATCAGACTTGCATAAATAGGAAGGGAAATAGCGCAACATCCGTTAATTTACAGTATGTTTCTATCTTCAGTAGACGGACTACAGTACTGGAGTGAAGATGCTGAGCTAATACCACCCACGAGGCTATAGTCTAGATATCCAACGCCTTTCTTGGACCTTGGTGTTTCTGTCATCACTGCTACTGACAACTTGCAGTTCTGCCCTCCTATACCCGTCATCATGTCTTCATATCACACTTGCTCGTTTGTTAACGTGTTTTTTAAAAAATCGCTTCGTATTCATCGAGTATTTTTGTTAGTCTTACAGTAAACTTGCATGATGTTTCTCCCGAGCAAATGTTGCAAAGAATGTTTTTCCATGTATGTTCGGGAGTCATCGATTCTGAATGTTATGTTTGTAATCTGCATGGTTTGATCTCTGAAACGCGACTGAGGGGACGGATCTTATCTTGACCTTGACTTCACTTCCGCCATAGTACTTGCATGCACCCTCGCAAATTAGATCATAAAGAGTTACGTGTTTAAATAGCACTCCATGGACATTTTGACAACTCTGTTGTTGTTGTTGTTGTTGTATGGAATGAAATTCATGGTGAGGAAATTGTTCCAGTGTCTGAACGTACAATGAATTTGATCACGATCTGAAACTTGTTTCAGAAACGAGATTACTGACAGATCTTTTTACAGATCTTTTTTTTGCCCATCTGAAAGGCTCCTCTCTTGTGTACGCGCCATATCTTCTAACGGAGATGCATAAATACACCTTTTTGACATCATGCTGACTGCGTACCTCAATACTTCCCATCCTGCTAATTTCCGTCTGTCCCTTTCATCATAATCGGACTAAGTCTCCCTACCTTCCTCCTTCCATCTGTGTCAGATAATATGTCTGCATAAAGGAGTATGATATAAATAATTTCCCATGCTATCCCACTTGCTTCTCCCACATGCTTTGCACTTTTCTGTGATTATGTCACCACCAACTATTTGTCATCAAGATGCATTTGGGATTTGTAGTAAATCGCATTTACAAACATTCGGTTATAGGATATTGCTGAAAACTACTGTCACGACTTGAAATCTACAACCTCCTGTTAGTATAACTTCATAACTACATCTCTTTCTACAACTATACTACTATAATTCTATGAGTACTTTCACTATAATTCATACAGTATTAAAAATAATGATATAATTGCTGATAGCAGTTTCTGATAGCAGTTGCTGAAAGCAATTCGAGCGTCTGGTATGAAAGAAAAAATCATATTTCATCAATACGAGTTTGAAAAAAACAAACTATGGGATACTCACCTGATCCAATTCTAACTGGGCCTCGGGGATTGTTATAGCGAGCTGTACACAATAAGAGCATTACGAAGCATGAACCCTGAACGGGAAAACCCCCACCTCTTATAATAATGAGGTATGAGTTTCGTTCAAGACACTTGCTCTGTATGCGGATTGACAAAAACAATACCCCACAAAACCTTTCAAAATCTTTATATAAGCTGTGATTATCACGGTAGATTTTCACGCGTACCAGCTCGTGAATATTGTCTGGGACAGCTCTCCGTGATTCTTGCTGCCCGAATCATTAAATACTCTATTTTTGTGGACGTTTCATAAGGTCAAATCATTCAAGACGCGCTATTGGAATCGATCGACATTTTGGTCTAACAATGAGTGGATGGAGCCCTCATTGTTTAGACGGGAGACAATTACGATGCTCTGACGTAACCAACAATCAGACCAATGACGTCAGCGATAATCATGTTCGCGTTGCTTGAAATGAACAGTATGAGATTCCATCATCGAACATTTTGATGGATTCGTCACTCAACAGGTGGCGATAGATATTCAAGATCAATCTATTCACAATGATGGTTGAGTTTAACTCAAATGCGGCACGCTATAGAGCACAGTCTGGGGGTGTTTCACGAGGAATTTAAGTCGAACTTGAAATGTAAGATTGACTAAAAATTATGGCATGTTACTGGTTTCCGTCTCAATTTTATTATCCTATAATCACCACCCACTTCTAGTTATCATCAGTGTTTACAGAATAATTCCTTTGTTATTCATTTTATCTTGTATTATCAATCACTACTACATGAAAAAGTCTCCAAAATCTTTATTTTCACTAGAAAGGTGAGCAACATTGAAAACGCACACAGCATACCATAATTTTTGGTCAATCTTCAATTGTAAGTTTGACTTAAATTCTTCGTGAAATACCCCCCTGCGCTATCAATGAAAGCAATGAAGACGGCATTTGAGGGAGGCCGCTCCTCTTGCAGGTTACACAACATGACGCCTTTGCAAATCAGGAGCATGCATTGCACATTCTATTTCAAGGAATTGCTGTAATAGCATCGGAGATATTGATCTTTTAAAGATGATGATGATGATGATGATGATGATGATGATGATGATGATGATGATGATGATGATGATTTCGTACGATACGAGAGTTGGTATTCATTTCACCGATTATCAGTCTGTGAATTTACTATGATTGATTGTATGTTCTAGTGATGCAATTCTGGGGCTTTCATTGGTACTGTTTGGTCGATCCAGATCCACCTCCCTGGTCGATCGTTCCCTGCGCAAAGCAAGGCAAAACTTGTTGAATAAAGTTGTTGCATACACAGTATAGTCAAACCAGGTTGTGGAATCGCTCTCGTATGACCCTAGCATTCAAACGTCTGAAATAGAATTCTTACTGGTGTTGGATACAGAGTGCACATACTTATGTACATCCTGGACAGGTATAGTCAGGGCCTGAAACTTGCAAGTGACCAATTCATATCGCGTAACACGAACAGGCGAGTCCCTAGCAATCGAATATACATCGTAATAGATGAGTGAAAGTGTATATTTTGAATTGAGCAAACTGACTCGGTGTGAAATTTGCCGATGACGCATGGAATATGATACACTGTCAACATTGTCTATATTTTGAATTTGTGTCTGATTCTAACGCAAGAAAAGAGAGAAAGAAAGATCGAGGCACGTGGGGGAATACTGAATGGAACCAAGTGAAAATTCAAACAAATCAGCGAGGGTAAATGACGGGATTGCGAGCGTTAAAAATGTTATAACCCCAGAGCAAACCGGACGGCAGGGAACGAGCAGAAAGAGCGGGGACGTACTCTGGGGACCAAATTAAAGAGGAGTCACAGTGAAAGGAAAGAACGGAGAATGAGAAAGTGAGAGAGACGAGATAGAGAAGCTGGACCGTGCAAAATAAACAGCTTGGCGGAAGACCTGTAAAAGTGACTTTTTTTTTCATTCTCTTTCAACGAGTCCTTTTTCGTCAAGATTTCATTACAGCAAGCACGATTTGTTTGTCAAACTATGTGTCACCAAGTTTCGTGTGCTCGGAACCCTTTGTCTTCGAGCGGACATTTTCCCCTGCCTCTGTCACTGCTTCTCCCCCCCCCCCCTCCCCCCCCTCCCCCCCCCCCCTTGTATCTATCTGTCTAAATATCTATCTATCTATTTCTGTCTTATTCTTTTCTGGGGACAATATGATGAGGCAAAAGAAATCTCCTGTACTGTGGAGAAAACGTTGTGTCGACAATCATGTCACATCGCAGAGGTTGAGGGAACATAATTACCCGGGGTATGTCTTTATTATCACTAGTATCATTATTGCTCGAGGGCTCGCGGTTCTCTTGTTTTTCTAGTCCAGGGGGAAGGATCGTCAACATCAGGCGAGAGAGGGGGGGGGGGGGAGCTTAGTTTTTTCCGTTTCTTGTAGATTCTAGACACGTATCTACACGACATGATGATGGTTACCATCTCGACAGCTCCGCCTCGCCTGGCTGCTCGAGCCTCGCGTCTTTCGTTTGATGTGGAGCTCGCCCATCTTTGCCGCGGCAACAAATTTAGCATCAGTGACAAAAGTGATTGAAAAAAAAAAACATTAGAAATACCGATTGCACTTACCTGAGTCGCGTATGCATCTTGGGAAGTTCATAGTTCTGTTTTCGGTTGAACAGACGATTTGATGAATAACAAACGAACGCAGATCAATGCAATTTATGTAATATGACTACGGCAGAAGTGAGATACGTTACGCATATCAAACATCCGAAGTAAGTTAACCAAGTTGTAATGATACAGTATGATGATGATGATGATGATGATAACCGTACTTTAAATGGCATGCATCAACAAGTATGGTTTAACACGTACATTATGGGATTTTGTGTGCGTGGCCATGCATTGGTAAGGATATCATTATTCATCGAACTGTTCTGTTACCACGAATGCGAATTTCCAACAATTTTAGCCTAAATTTGGTTGTAGGTCCATGATTTGGTGTACTAGTAATCAGAAAGACCTCAGTATCCATTGTCCGTTGACAGTAGACTTCTTTGTTATAACATTGCACTGATTTTGTGTTACTATGTGTATGTGAATATTTTGTGTTGTTGGAAAAGAAAAGAAACGAAATGAAATGAAATGAAATAAAATGAATTACAAGATTCCTCAACACAAGTTGGAAGCATCATATACTCGATGATACAGTATGTGTGAGTCCATTACCTAGACCTTAAATGCATACTCATTCTAAATACTAGTAATAACAAGGAGGTACTAGGCAAAGCTTGCCTAGTACCTCCTTGCCTAGTACCTCCTTGGTAATAAGGAATCGATCGCAACGTGTCACACAGCAAAACCCATATCGCCTATAAAAATCAGAGTTTGACGTTCTGATCAACAGAGTTGAGACGGATCGCAGCATCAGGCGTATATAATCCGATTTCTGTTCATGCTTAGTTCATATGCCGTGCGGCGCATCGTATAATCTACCGAAGATTACTCTTTGGTGAGGGATGTTAGTGCTTTGCTTGCATTCGTTCTTCCTTTTTTTTACGGCACAATGAAGAGTTAACTGGTTGTTTTTTTTTCAACCTGCAGCTGAGAGTGTCGGCTGTTCTTAATTTCTTATGTCTGAACAAGCGTTGATAGAGTGCAACCCGTAAAGAGGAATTTACTTTATATATGGAGATTCAATGAATGCAAAATCATTAGTTGTACACATCAGTGAAGTTTGAGGAAAATCTAACAATCTCTAACGATGTGAATAAGATATTAAGAGAATATCACAAAATTTCGTTCTTATGAAACGTATACACAGTTCTTCGACTTGTTGCTGATACGTGTTACGTGTTAAGGATTCACCCTGATAGTCAAGAGCTCTTTCATTACGCTTGTAAAATGAAAATATCTTGCATATTTCTCTATATCGTCGCCCTATGTGACAATAATTGTTGTGCTCTTCGTATCCAGCAATAACGCCACATGGATTAAACCAAAACTTTAAACAGTGATAATCTTTTGAACGGATTATCCGATATTTTCCTCGAACATTACTGACAAGTACTTCTTATAATTTTACATTTTACATAAATTAACACATATTCTTGAGATTATCCCCCTCTGCTGACGACTTGATTTTAATTTAGGATAATGTTAGAACTGTTTGCAAGTTCGATTGACCCAGCAATATGAATGACGGTCTGGGGAATAAAAGACATTCCTGATATCACACGATAAAAAGCCATCAAAAGGCGAGCAGCATTCTGGGCCCATTTTATCAAAACTTACAATCGATTATAAGTCCTGGAAATCAATGATAACTCTCCCAAATCAATCATAAGTCCATAAATCAATGATAAATTCGCAATCAACTATATAGCTCTGTTTTATGAAGAGACCTGTAATTGATATCAATTATAATTTCCTCCCGAATCAACTAAAACTTTGCAAAATCAATTATAACTCTATCATTGATCCAAAATCAACTATAATTAGAGACCGTCTGGGTAATCTCGTTGATTGATCTCAATAATTTTGTATTTAAAGTGTATGATAGAGTTATTCATCACAGCGTGGTATAACAAATGAAGAGAAAACGAAGTTGATTAATCTCAGTAGTTTTAATTTGAAGTATATGGTACATTCTTTCATCTATTCTTTAAACAGCGTTATTCATTTGTTCATTTTCGTTCATGTCATTTTCAACACACAAAAAAATGTTATTCCAATGAAATATTTGAATACACATAATGACATGAAATCAGTACGATGCAATCGAGGAAATTACTGCGAACTGAAATACAGTGAGTAATGTGACTTTATGACAAGTATCGAATCAAAGTTGCTGGAAATGGAGGGGAATCGACTGCTAAAAGCAGGGATCATAGCTTTCAATCTCCTTACAAAAAGTAACAAATCGCCGAACTAGCAAAACTAGGCAAATTGGCTGAAAAAAACAAAGGAGAAAATAAATACACACACAAACAAATATGAGCCAGCTCCCTCATAAAAAAAGGGGGGGGGAAAGGAAAGAAAAGAGAAAAGCGTGGAAGAAATGGCATGAAAGTTACGCGATCAAATGCATGTGCAGTGTTCGAAAGGTCAAAATGGAGTATGATTACATTTGTAGTACAATGTGATTCCAATTTGAATAAAACTCCGGATCTAAACTGAATTATCAATGTAACGTTTGATGCATTTGTGACAGAAATTGCGGAAACCAATACTCAAAACCATATTTCGCCTGACAAACAAGAGATGAAAATGGACTTTGACGATCTTCCTGCGAGACTGGCGTTATGGTGGTATAGAATGGGGCCTCCCGTAAGGATATTATTGATGGAGCCATTTGAGTATCCCCCTTAAAACCCCTGTAAATTGGCCTCATATAGATGGAGCAGCGCGATTTATGGTCGTATGTTAGCATCTTCTTGACAATCTCATCGAGGCTCGTGATCTTACGCAGGATATGATTTTTTTTTTTTTTGAGCGGGGCAATGATGTAGGAGGAACTAGGCAATCGGAAGATGAAAGGGGAATGCATTTTCGTTCCACCAATCATATCAAATTATTCCTAATTGGATTCGAATGAACCATATCAATGTACAATCATCTAGGATCCAGTATTTTGCGGAGCCCATTTTACTCTCCACACGAGAAAATAAGTGCACTTAAAGCGGAATTCCCTAACTGTTCCATACAGACTCTGGTAGGGAGATTGTTGAACTAAATTACACAACTGCACAGCTTATGTTTGTATGGTCATCGGATCAATTTAGTATTTTCTTTATCCCTTTTTGTCAAGAGATGTTTTTGGTTCACAATCTGCATTGCCCTCAGGCCCTCTTACAAATATTATATTTTGTCATGAGAGATCAAGGGATAGAATTACACAACAAAGTTAACATGAATGTATTATATCAAACCAATCAAATAAGGGGTAATGAAAAAAAACTATTAAATTTTCTATGAAGAGCGCCACTTTTAAACGTAAACATGATTTATAAAGCCATCAACTAGAACTCATGAGCATGCCCAGGGCAATCTTGATTTTGTCCTCTTTATAGTAAATTTTATAAATCCAGAATGATGCAATGTAGATGGGGTGGCAATGCATATTAATATGCTCTCAGATTCTAGTCAACTGCAATATGTTCGTATGATTATTTATATCACTGTTTATATCTATATGTTGGGTCCTAGTGATATTCATACAAAAATATGTCTTGACATAAAATTAATGATGTCTGAGTGTCTGGCATGATTGGGGTTTGGTAACGAACACAAGGCAAGAGACATAACAGTATTCATTAATTAGAGATATCATAGTTATAGTTAAGTATAGATGAATAGATAGATATGATATGAAGAGAGAGAGACAGAGAGAGAGAGAAGATACTGGTTTGCTGGAATTCTAGAAAGTCAGCTGTCACGATGTCCTACGGGAACATCAATATGGCTCGTGTGCACTTATGACACTTCCTTGAAAATGATAACAACAACAACGACCCACCCACCCACCCACACACAACGATTTCTATTTAAGGATTTGCTCATGTTTATCCCTTTGCGCCATGTTCTTACGTGCACACTATGTTGAGAAGTCGAAAAATAACACACCCTTATGCAAATTGCTTTTTGGTTAAGGTTGAGTGTAACAAAACTAATGTTGAGTTATACGCAGTTAATGATGATAGACCCTAATGATCGTCACGCAGATGAATATGTCTGCGGCCATTTTAGATTACTAGTATACATTACACAACAACTACTAGTATATTCCTATGGTTTAGATATCATGTATGTATGTATGTATGTATGTATGTATGTATGTGTGTATGTATGTATGATATCATGTATGTATGTGTGTATGTATGTGTGATTTTGCTCAGACACTCACCTGTCTGCTGTGTAGATAACGTCACTGTCGTCACCTCAATGTTTTTTCTTACCCTCAGGGGTTGATTAAGTTATTCATGCTGCATGATGTGTTGAAATAGCCGACCAGCAATAATGTCAGTCCATACAAAATTGGTGTGACTGAATGGGATGTAAAAATCTGTTACGGATCTGTAAACATGAGACGTAGCCACAACATCCCCCATCACTACCCTCATCTTCTTACGTCAAGGTCTATCAGAACCTATTACGCTCTAAATGCTGGTATGACTAGGCTAAGCCGGCTAGCAGCGTTGCCATGCAAACGTGAAAAAAAAAAGCGCGAAATTTATGTTTGCACTTAGTCGTCTGCTAGTTCTCGTTGTCCCTCCTGTAAACATGTCCTCTATCTCTCTGGCTCTATTTTATCCTCCCGCCTCTAGAGTTTCGAGGTATCGGGTCTTTATTTATAGCCCTCTAATATCACCAAAACATTCGCATTCGGCAGATTGAATTGGGGACTTTAGATGAATTCACTAACAACAAGTACAAGCCATATATTATGTTCAGCGCAGTCCAGTTCAATTTATTTTCATATTTCCACAATTTTCGAAGGAATAACAAACTATTTGACATTGTGTAACAAATAAGAATACATAATGTATACAATCATGTCTTTTGATTACACATTTTACCTTAAAAAAATCGAACTGAACACAAATATTGATGGTCATGTTATGGATGGTATAAAGGTGTCTTAAGCAAGTAACAGAAAATGATGGGGTCTATATAAAAAAAAAAGCTAGGTGGTACAACTGCAAGTCCCAAAATTCATTGGTGTAAAAATTACGAATGGACTTGTATAGACCACTTGGTATTGCTGCGACCTATAGGGCCTAAGTTGAATACATTCATACATTCCGTGATATTTGATAATAAAAAAAATATATATATATTATATTGTAAGATATTAAATAGTGACGTGAACTTTGCGGATGATTCGGTTTTCGGTTTCATGTCCTGAGAAACCGTCACCTGCTCTCTCAAGTTTGTACATGTATCATCTCGGGTCAGTCCACTATACACTGGCTCCATGTGCACGACACCTTTGGAATGTGTATTTTCAAATTTGTGGTTTCCGCTATACGGTTCGGAGGATACGAGTAATTACTGAGGAAAGACGGGCAACAAGGACGAAATTATAATCATAGGGCAATTGACATACATATTTTAAGTTGAACGTTTCGTTATCACCTATAGTCAAGAAGTCATGATGTCCAGTGGGCTTATTTTTCTCTCCAAAGTACGAAGTTTAATTCTAATAGCCAGCACATTCCCCCTGTGAAAGCACGCTCGTACAATCACGCACACACACGTTCTTTTGCAATATAGTTTAGTTTCTTCTACAGTATAATTCTATTTTGTTCTGACTTGAGGAGCAGAATAAATGCAAACAAACAAACACACACACAAAATTTGAATTTCGTTCGATGATATCAAAATAGTAATTAATCAGAAAGAATAGAAACACACAAAAGGGAAGCTTGTATTCCACTCAATTATGCTACTTGATTACACAAATGCGTATACATTAATTTTAAAATGGTTTCATACTAAAAAAAAAAAGAATTATACAAAGATCTGCAACCATGCATACATAGATGTCTGACAATGAAGTATTAGTCTTGATTCACCATGATCAGCCTAAGCATTCACACACTCACACACACACACACCCCATCACCCACCCACCCAAACACACATGCATTTTCAATGGGATGAAGACATATTTTCGGTGTTCTTGGCATGTGTTATAATATGGTGGTCTCTAACCAGCTGAGATCTACGCATGGACAGTTCACATGTATCTTTTATAACACTGTATGGTCTCGAGGTTGCGGGCGGTAGACTCTGTCACCAGTCACTTATAAAAGAAAATCAAAAAGTTAAGAGAGCTCTGATGGAGAGAAAGAGAGGAGCCAATGATAAATACAGCATTGAGTGATGGCAAAAAGAGACTACCATGCACTGAGGATTGATGATAGGGGAAAGAGGAAAAAGATGCAAGAAGATTAATCGTAGATGGCGCTCCAGGGGTGAACAGAATTATGTTTATTATACAAGCTATATTTGTCATGATAAGACAAGATAGGGTAAAAAACATACAAGTAAAATCGTTGTTATAACTCACGGAAAGCAATTCAGCCACCACTTTATAGAAATTCGAAGGGTAGAACAGGAAGAAATCTGATGATCATTAGGTATGAAAACCAAAGCAGATATACTTTGGACATGCAAGCCTTTGGTAAAAACAAACATTATAGATATGTTATATTGTTGCATTATGTTCCGTGGAAGAAAGAATGAAAATAGATTAAAAATGAAATTGAAAAGAAAAACGATGTCATACTCATTAATACGTCCAGTTGTTCGCTCATAATAATTTGTTTTGAATTAATTTCTTCATAGAATGATGTCAGATTGGGCTACTCTATGACAATCTATAAGGAAACTTCCTGGCACATTGTTATTGAAATGTTACGGTTCTCATTGACTATCCAGAAAAATAAAATGTTTCGAAATTAGACACGTGCTACTCTAATGCCAACAGGTGGTTCACATAGAAATTTAAGAAGGTTGAAGACGGGTCACATGGCAGGCATGTATCACGTGGTCTGCCTCAGCTTTGCAAAAGGACACATCCCACGATTTTTTCTCCACCATACTCCTGTCTTCTATAATGACATTACAATGTTCGTTCGGTGTTCTCTCCGACCAAGCTTATTTCCTATAGTATCGCTCGGAGACATCTATACGTCACCTAGATGTTAACGTTACATCGAAAATATAAAGTGCACTTCGTAAAATAGGTGCCTACCACCGCATTCCTTTCATCCTTATAACGTGTGCGGTGAAAATGCCAAAGTGCGCGTAACTCAGGTACGGCGTAAAACAATACCCTTCTTCGCTCCTGCACAACGAAAGTTATCTTAAGCATGGAATCCAGCACATGCATTCATGTTATGTAGATAAGTTCGATTAAAGGAAAGAAAACTTCGATTTTCACACAACTTGCCGTGACATTATGAAAATCGCTTTAAAGAAACCCCTCTTGCATAGCCACTTGAATGTGAGGTGACGAGTGAGAATACATTTCAAATCAAACATGATAATATGATTACGAACGATTCGATTCTTCTGCATGTAGGGGTCACGAATTTAACGTGACACAGCATGTTTATAATAATGGCTGTGAGAACACCAACCACCACCACAACCCACACGCACATACACAAACACACACACACACAGACACACCCACACACACACACACACACACCCGTCTATCGCTGTGGCCGCGTGTAACAGAGATCTTTAATACAATTAGTGCTTTTCAAACGTTCCCTCTGTTTCCGCATTTAACAGATCCTTGTCATTGTATAAAATTTGTTAATAAAACAATCTTTTCAAATATACATGGTCCGTATACGCTGCGTTGTTTCAGTTTCGAGAAATAGAAGTGCATGTTTGGAAGCATATGGTTTGAATAATTAAAAAAAAATCATACAGGTATTTCAATGTATTGCCATCCCCATGTATATTAATCGCGCCTATGTCGTCGTGTATATTGATTCAGATGTAGCATGTTACTTAATAACGGGGGAAGATAATAAACGGAAAGATGTTAACTCCGCAAATGCCATGGGTCGTCAGCAGCACACCAGGGATCATCAATGTTTCGGCCATTTAAGTGCTGTACACCTCCCCCTGGCTGGCCGGTGCTGCGCGGGATCCCCTTGACAGCACCCCCACGGCATTTCAAAGACAAAACAAAACAAAACCAAGCAAAACAACACAAAACAAGACAAAAAAAGGAAAACGCTTGGCCTCAATCACCTCTCCTCACTCCAGAAACACTCTCTCTACACCCCCCTATTCCCACCACCCCCAAGCCTTCCCAACTATCCATGCAGATCCTGTCTCTGCTGCCCCACAAATTCTCCTGATCCACCTTTCCCCGTCCCTACCACCTATTCCCATCCTTCTGACCCACCTCCTTACCGATCGTCCAGCAAATCCCCTGCACCCCACCTGTACAGTATGCACCTCTGCTCTCCACCCCCTTTTCTCACACTCCTCTCTCAACTCAGCATACCCATTCAATTTTCTTTCCCTTGCCTCATCTATCCTTGTCTCCCACGGCACAGTTAGCTCCACCATTGCTAACCTGTGCACAGACCTAGCCACCAGCACCATGTCCGGCCGAAGGGCAGTTACTACCACCTCCTCTGGCACTGTACGGTTCCCCTCATCCACCCGCACCTCCCAATCATCTCCCACTGCTAAGATCCCCCACCATCATCCCTCTGACCCTTCCTTCTCACACTGCATCTCACCCCCTCCTTCACAAACCGGATTCCCCTCACCCAAGGAGGCCCACTCTTCTTCCTTGCCTCCCCTGCCACCCTCGCCACCTCCGCCATCTCCTTCAACACATGGTTGTGCCTCCATGTATAGGCCTGTAATAGGCCTCCACATGCTGACAAAATGTGCTCTAGTGAGCCCTTCGCCTTGTTGCAAACCCTGCATCCACCATCCTCCGCAATTCCCCATCTCTGAAGATTTACTGGAGATGGCAAAACATCAAAGGTGGAACTGATCATCAAGCGCACAGCTCCAGAGGACATTGACCAAAGGTCATTCAATGACACCTTCCTCTGCTCCACCCCTTCCCATCGAGTCCATGCTCCCTGCACTCCCTGCTGTACAGCCTTGGCAAAGCGATATTCCTCCTCCTTCTCCTTAACCGCCTCCACCACCAACTCCCTCCTACCCTTCCTGCCTTGCTTGCTGTACCACCTAACACCCTGATGAAACCCGACCCCTTTTCGACCCACCTGAACCGCACCCTGCATCTCCTTCCACTTTGCCATTGCCACTGCTTCGTCCGCAGCCTCCTCCGCCCTCCACTTCCTCCCTGTGCGGATCGGTGGCCTAACTCCTGCTATTACCTGGTCCTTTGACTCCCTCATCATCATCACTAGCCTAACCTTGCCAGCTTTAAACTCCTCCACCACTGACGTCATAGGCAATTTCAACCTGCCTGATCTGCAAAAGAATGCCAAATCTGTAAGCATTCTTGGAACGCCTAACCACTTCCGGTAGTACGAGTTCATCTTCTGCTGCATCCTCTCAACCCTGGACACTGCCACCTCGTACACCTGCAATTGCCACATGATCCGTGGTAGCAAGCCAAACTGACAGCACCACACCTTCGCATTTCCCGGGATGAGCGTCCTGTCCACCCTCTTCAACCACTCCACCACTTTCTCATAGATTTGAACTCCTCGGTGCCTATCATTCAACTTGCCCTCATACCACCGCCCAAGGCTCTTTACCCCTGCTTAGTGACCTGAGGGATATCGTCTCCCCCAATCTGAAACCTCCTTGCCACCACCTTCCCCTTCCGCACTGACACTGAGCGGCTCTTCTTGGCCTTGAACTTCATCCGTGTCCAGGCCACCAACTCCTCTAACCTATGGAGGCCATCCTCGACCTGGGTCTCGTTACCAGACACGATTGTGAGATCGTCCACGAAAGCCCTATTCGAAGGCACAACCACATCTGCAGCCAGCATCAACCCTTCAATTCTCGGGGCCACACATCGGGTTAACACTTCCATCCCAAGGACAAACAGCAACGGCGAGACTGGACACCCCATGGGGATGCCAATTTTTAGCGCTTGCCATTCCGTTGTGTAAGTCTGGGTCGTGAATCTCATCCTGAACTGGCTGTAGTACCTGTGCACCATCTCCCGGATCACCCTAGGGACATAGAAAAACTCAAGAGCAAAGCTGAGATACCTATGAGGAACTGATCCATATGCATTTGCAAGATCCAACCAGATGACATCCACATCCTCCTTCTCACGTTTGAACCTCTGGATTGACTCCCAAATCATCTGGACATGTTCTGTGCATCCAGGGAAACCCGGGATCCCTGCCTTCTGTATAGAGGTGTCCACAAACTTGTTCTTCATGACATGGTAAATCCGCTACAAGGTAGCAAACTTTTCTTTCAAGTATCTTGATGGTATTACATGTATTATGTGGGACACTTTTTTCCTAGCTTGATTCTTTACACACAATAACAACACTGTTACATCCAGCCTTTATGTTATTGTCTCATAAACTTTCTTGACTATTTTCAAAGTAATCCAGACTCTCCTCCTTTTTTATTTTAGATATATATAGTGTAGTCTAATGCCACACACGACACTGTGTCTGCTGGTAGAATACATAAGTTTTTATTTCGAATCAATAAGATTCTACGGCTTCAGTGTGTCTTGTTGATCCAGAGCGAGTGAAAAAAGGCTCGCTAAACATTTACTCCCCTGCGGGAATCAGTGCAGTATTGAGTTCAGCTTGTGAATCCTATTTCAGTCGAGTTAGGGATATCCAATCAAATCTTCTTTCAGAAAAGATTCTATTAGCCAGAAGAACAATCAAATTTGTGTTTCATATCGTCCTTTTTTTTTTTTTTTGGTCTGTCCTGTTTTCCGTTCTTGTACTCTCTCCCTCTCTGTTTTACTATTGATCTCTCCCTCGATCTCATTTTATCTCTCCGGTGCGTATATATCTAATGTTCTTGTATCCCATCTTCTTTTAATGATGCTTTTGAGAGCAAATTAGTCCATCGATTTCTCTCCCTATCGCATATCCCGAAGAGAGTCGACCTTGAAACTAATTGCGTTGTTAAAGGGACGTTTTCCTCACCGCCGTATGCAAAGGGGATGCCGCTGGCGAAGGTATATAGCGCCATAGTATAGACTTGAAATATTCCAAAAGAGTTATCGTATAGCATGCATGATTATCAAGAAGGATCTTTAGTTCTTCCAGACTCCAGTTCACTGTATTTTGACTCTATCTTTTCACAGATATATGATAAACACATAGATAGTCTATGAACAGAGAGACTTATATATGAATATATATACACTGTACTTATCATGAACAACTGAAGTGGATGTTAACTATTTCTGAATAGGAATGAATACATCAACGATGTAATGAATAACGTGCATTGTTTAAATGTATATAGGCATCACATTTATGATCATCAAAGAAAATTCTTCATTATATAATAGACGTCGGCCTAGAATGTCTTAGAAAGGTTAGCGGGACATGTGAAACTGTGATGGATGGTACTCTTATTGTCTCGGATTGAGGGCTAATGGTCATGATGTTAATTAATTCGATTAGAAGTGGCCTCAGCTGCCACTGAGATAGACAAGTTTGTTAATTATGTAAAAATGAAATCAGTTAACAATTTGTGTTTCGAGAGTCACTCACTAGTGCATCTGCGCGCAACAATGAAACAACGTGAAAACACACACACACACATGTATATTATACATATATATATATATATATATATATATGTATGTATAATATATTCACACATGTATGTAGAGTAATATCGTATGTCTATGTCATCATAGAAGGAATCTAATGCGTTCATATGAAGTTTGCAATCAGATAACAAGATTAGTGGGAATGAGGTATTCATGTAATTCGAAATACGTAATAACACCAGAATAATTAAAAAGCTAATAAAAATCGCTTCTTTTCTCTCTTCGCTATAGAACAATGTTTGTTTCCAATGTAGTAAAATGTGTGATGAAATAAATGTAGATTACAATTGTCTTGTTTGAGGGAACTCTAAAGGTGGAGTTTTCCACTGCAGTTTGCCTGATACTGGATTTCACTTTACTTTGATACGATAAGAATTGCGACCCGATTTTGGCGGGATTTGCATGTAACGAAAGGAGAAACAGAACCACCACTGACACCGATAACCGAAATGATTACATGCCAAGTAGTGATGACAATAATAAGAGATGACTATAAAATAATTATGATGATGATGATAATGGGGTCTTCTAATGCACAGTGTCTGTCACACAGTGACACTCCTGGTGCACAGGGGTATAACTCATATCGCTTCATTTGAATAATGAACAAAAAGAAGGCAGACACAAGAGTTAAGAAAGAAATATAGATTTTGAGTTCTTTCTCGAAAAGAAGGCGCGATGTCTCCATTCTCAGTTCCATAGGCAATGAGTTCAGGAAACTGAGATTAAAGGGATGGCATAGTTTTGGTTGAGACCTGGCTTCAGGTTTCTAACTTTTCTTAGGGAGATCAAATGAGCAACTTCTTATGAAATATGCAAGAGCATGTAATTCCAAAAGGAGTTCAATGTTTGTGTGATGAAAATTAGTTTTGAAATGGCTGAGGTATCCAAAACAAGGCGATCCTAATAAAAGATGGGACTCACCTTTTATTAGGATCACTTTGTTTTATTTTGTTTTTGGACATCTCAACCATTTCAAAACTAATTTTTCACCACATGATCTTTGAATTTCTCGTATTTGTATGCTTTTTAATATTTCATAAAGTGATATCTAAGCATCTCGATAAAAGTTAGAAGCTTAATCATCACCTCAGCCAATAATGTACCATTCCTTTAAGAACTAGGACTGGGAGGAAACTCTATTGCCCCATGAACGAATTCTGAGGGGAACTCGAAGGGTGAAAAGAGCCACAATTAGATAGAAAGCACACGAGTTACTGAAATAAATAGCTTTTTACTTTTCTTCTGCTTGACTCGGAGTAGTGGCAGAAATGGAGGAAGAAGAAAAAGTAGAAGAATTGACAGGAAGAAATAAGGAATATAAGGGAAATTAAGGAAAAGGAAAGAATGAAATAAAAAGGGTCGAAAACAACGAACGATCAAGCAGGATTTTGAACAGCGCATTAGTAAACCAAGAGCAAGTAGTTAGGGTACATGCAGGTAATATGAGACTGCAGGTAATATGGCACGCGTGACTTAAAAACCCTTATTACTCCACCTGAACCACTTCCAAAATGCATATAGCGCCATCTGTAGTTTTATATCATCACTGTGCTTAGTTCTTGATGATTTTCCTGCTCGCTGACTGAAAGTTTGGTGAGAATATCACCAAATACTGAAAAGATATGTAAAAATTACAGTATTTTTTAGCCTTGATATAAGATTTGGCATTTCACCAATTACACTGGTGTAAGTAAAGTTATTGTGTGTGAAATCAATTCTTTGCATTTTACGGAAGCTCATTGAATGGTTTAACCAAAGAAAGTGTGTTTTGGTCTATATACTATACTAAATATGTGTTATATGGCTTCAAAGAGGACCAACAAGACCCAACAAGCTGCAGGTAATATGAGACGTCAATATGGCGGACAGGTTTTATTGACATCTCTCATTTCAAGTGACTTGCCCAATTAGATAGAAGCCAACATCAAAATACCTCATTTTCTTCTCTGAGTTTTTTATATTCAAAGTATATAAAAATGTATCACAAAGTACAACACACAGCTGTATGAACATGTATGTAAATTAATATTTGTGTACTTTAGATAGGGTGCTTCCAAATTAATGCCACAATTAATTTGGTTTGCTATAATCTTCAGTTTAAGTGTTATTTTATATGTGTTAGATACTGTACACGATTACTTCAAACATATGAATTCACAATTTTCATAGTTTTAAACATAAAAGACTGGGGTCTCAACGTTTTGTGTGATATTTCCACGGTTTTTATTATTTTTTATCAATTTTCTTTTTGCAACTGAGCTAGGCCAGGCCTAGCTCAGTTGCAAAAAAACAAACAAACAAGAATGATAAAATAGTAATAAAATGCCCATCAGGATTATCTTTTTTTCTTTGAACTTTTGTGCAACATTTGATACCAATTTTGTAAAAATAAAAGTAAAAGACCTTTACGTAATAATCTCATGTCGGTAATGAAATCTCATGTCGGCGTCAAATTTGAGAATTTCTGAGATTTGTGTACAAACACACGGAAAATGGCGTTTCATGCTTAAAATCAATTGTTAGCTTAAAATTGTGTTATTTGTCTCAGTTTTAGATAATATTCATATGATATCTATTAAGATTAGATAGTCAAACAACACCAATAGAAAAAAAAAAATCATGAATTTAAGACATAAGATTGTCATTTTAACATTGACACAATGTCTACCATGCACAGTCTCGTATTACCTGCACATGCAGGTAATATGAGACTTCTGCGATGATGTCATAATTTGCATATTAACTGTCAACAAAAATATTTGATTGGTGCAAATGCTATATAAAAGGAAGGATGAATAGTTGCTAATTCCCCAAAACAAAGTTTGATGGGTTTCTCTTTATGCATCTTCATGCCAATTATGCAAATGAGCTTAATAGTCTCATATTACCTGCATGTACCCTACTACCAGACCTGGTAGTAACTACTTGGTATGAGAGTATAAACCGAGAGAATAAGACGAACTTTTCCCATTATGACATATTATACACAATGCACGAAGGTGCAATGGAACTAGACTGATAGCAGCTATTTTTATTTGCATTAATTTGATTTCGTGTTCCTTCTCTGTTTATATTTTTGTCCAAACTTTGCAAAGAGGTCTTCCAAAAACCTCGTCCTAGTTTCCACAGAGAATGTCTCGCCCGAAATTGGAACTGACAGCTCGGTTTTGTGAGGCGGGCTATTCTTGGGGCTGCCGTCACGTCCCATGTTTTAATGACTGATCAAATTTTCCAGAAACCACACTGATTAGAAGAATTTGGAACGTAGTCATGTGATAACACAAGTTAATAGGAGAGTTAACTTGAGAGGGGAAAAACGAAAAAGGGGGGGGGAGGGGGTTGAGTGAGAATGCCATTACCACTATTGCCTGCAGCAGGAGGCGCGCGTATATCTGAAACAGGAAGTCTGAAGGAATAACGACTGGTAAACATTCAACTTCGATGATGATCATTATGTCAAAATTCATTTTTTATGATACACAGTTCTTACATGTACGAAACCATGCGGACGAATTTTTTATCCTAGCATGCCTGGTATCATTTCCATTTACACATTAATTGTATTGCAAATCAAGTCAAGACATTCATGACGTAGGGTCTACATGTACATATCTACTGATGACTGTAGGGAATTTGTCGATACTTGTCTGGTTTATTTTTGTGTTTGTGTGTGTGTGTCTGTGTGTGTGTGTGTGTGTGTGTGTGCGTTTGTTACAGTTTGAGTGCGCGCCGTCCATTACACGTATGGCTTTCTTTATCATAAATTATATCTCTCGTTAGTTGTTTCAGAGAACTTGGAAAAGATTAAAGTCCATTAGGATTACGTTTAAACGCAGGTTGGAAAACGTATTCTTGAGGACATGTCTCACCTGTATGTCTGGTTGCGTTTGACCTAACCTTTAATGGCTATAACCTCTTCCTAAAAATGGAATTATAGCTGTCTTACACAGGTATCCGGTGTTTCTTGTAACCCAATACCATTCCGGTATGAAATGACATCATTTTGACACGGCCTTTATGTACATCAGTTAGAGCTGAAGCAAGGCCGTACTCAAAAGGTTCTTCCCTATCCTATCCCCTATTTATCTCTCTATCTATCTATGCATCAATCTATCTATCTTTCTGTCTATCTCACCATACATTCCTTATTTCTTATTCTTCAAAAGGTAAAGAAGCATGCTCTGAAATCACTATACGTTGGCAACAACTGCCTCCAGATATATGAACCTCCCACGTAAGGCGTTGGGCTGAAGGCTGAAGTACATTTTTAAAGAGATGTGGAATCAACTCGAATGAATCCTATCGTTATTCGATTCTCACCGACAAGGAGAATTTGCTTTTGATCCCACCTCAGGCGCCCAATTCATGAAGCTGTTTTCTGTGATTGAAAGTTGCCATGGTAAAGAGTTCGGTGCTCATATCTGATTGGTTGCTGAAAGAATTGCACCACCCGATCAAGTCTAATTAAGCGTTTGCCATCTGCGCATCGAAAAAGAAATAAGGAAAAATCCCGTTTGAGGATAAAGTTTTATGCCTTTCCATGCAAGAATATCCCTTTCTGATGCAGCAAGTTTAACAGAGACACGGACATGTTGAGTTTCTTAAGTAAGCGGTAAGATTGATAATCATGTGAGACAGATTTTAGAGAAACGGCTTCCATTTGCTTTTCCATCTTGCGTTGAAATGATATAAGTAGGCTATCAAACATAAGAACAATTCTCTTCGTTCTTTTTATAATAACAATGACGTTGAAAGAAAGTATAGTTATTCAGTTGTCTCACGATGCTGTCAAAAATATTGGAAGAGGATTACGGCTGCAAGATCTGCTAGCCTTCAACTGGCAATATGGACTGAATGCTGCTGCGAGCATGACTGAATAGCGCTCGTGATGGTTCATTGACTTGTATTGTCATCCTTCTTTTGATCAATTCGATGTTTCACAAAGGTATGAGTAGAAATAAGATGACGGTATTGGTGTGACAAACTCAAGTGTATGGGCTAACAGGTTCGTAACTGTTATACTGAGAACAGAAGGAAATCGACACCTAAACCCTTTGTGTGCTTTGAATGCTGAGTGGTTCAGAAAACTCCGTAGCGTTGTAAACACTATCCAAAGTCTCTGACACGGTGAAGTAGTGTAACAACATTCTCAACAGTATAATCAGTGGCGGAATACTAAAATGAAAGCTGAAGCGGTCATGCACGATAGTTCATTTTCTTTTCGACTGTCAGCCCACGCTTTGTGAATGATTGCCCCCGGCTGATCCATCGACTGGATTCGGGATCAAAATCAGTATGGCTTGATATTGATTTCGTGTCAGTTCCGTCGTTATTGACAAGCGCAATGTCATCGGACGTGGCCAGCGGACAGGATTTCCCGCCAAACGTCCTCTGGTGAAATATCGACCGTCGGTTCTTTCGTAACCTCCCGGGATGAGGCGCGGTGCTATCTGAGGCGTTGTACGATATTACTTTTTACAGGCAAAGGGGCGATTCGGCTTCTGATTTGCTAGCAGCTGGCGTGACGATATTACTTTTGTCCAATCAAGGGTATCGACATGTTGGCCAACTCGAAGACCCCTTCGTTGACCTCCCAGTGTCTCGTCGCGATTGACTATACCTGGATCAATTTCGCACAAGATTCAATGCGTGCGAGTGTGTTGGTCTGGGTCTATTATAAGTGTATGCTTGGTACTGTGTTTTGAGTGTGCTCGCTCGTGTGTATGTATTTGTGTGTTGAGCTACAAGACTATATTGAAGAAAACAATGTGGGTACTATAGCTCTTATTGAAGATCCCATCTATCCTATATAGTTTGGGCCTTGCACTCTAATTCTCCGAGCAATATTTTTGTGTCTCAAATATTTTCCCATCCTCAACATATTGTGCGATCTGTGACAGATATGTTTACTCTTCCCCCACTGGTGATATAAACTGATTAGAAACAGTCTCACGAGTTTCGCCACAAGTTATCATAGTAGCAAAATTATGTAATATGTCTCCAACATTGTGTGCCCGTGTATGCAATAGTTTGCATCGTATATTGTATGAAGATTGTTTCAAAATATTTCACTTTTTAAAAATAAAAGCATTCTTTGACATGATATGTTATGGGTAATAATATCCCCCTGCCTTCTGAAAAATATAAAACAAGCACTCTTTCATGTATTATTTTTGAAATAATGAAAATATGTTGACTTCTCTTTACATCTTTATAGATCATTGCCCATATTTGACGTCACGAATTGTTGTACAACTGTAGTCTTCTTGTCCAGGTGACAGCACGGGGGTACCGCAGAGCAATTCAGGAGCTAGTCTTCGAATCCTCGTGCATATTACGTCGAGGCGAATTCCCCCATAAATACGAGCAATGTACAGTTGATTATCCCGCGACAGGTTAGATCGTGGATTCTGCTTTGAGTCGAAATGCGTGCTTTCAATCACCTCAAATTTTATATTTGAACTCTATTGTCTAGTTCACGTGTTAGAGGCCTACTTTCAAGAGCGTGATTTATTTGTATTTTTCTAGCTCAGGGTTTACATTCTACGAATAAGTCGATTAAATCGACAAGTAAACGAAAATTTAAACATTAAAGAAATCACCTCTTTACTTCACATTTATTCTTTCCATGGAAAAAACAGAAGTTTCTGAAATGACATGCTCTTTGAAACGTGACATTTAATTCTAAACACAGTATGGAAACGCCTGATCGACAGACTAGCCTGAAGGCGCCATTTTAAATATCAGCTGGCACGACAGGATATGACAAGGTCGCCTTTAACCACGTCTTGATGAGAAAGAAAATCCACCAAGAGAAATCAATTTCGAATGAACAGATGGATGGGGAAAAAAATAAAAAAGCAAAGATGTAAAAGGCAAGATCGCATCCACGTGATCTGATCTAGAGGGATCGTCCCTAAAAGCTATCGCTGGAGAAGAGATCGAGTATGATGGGTGATGATTAGTCCAATCATAGAGACATTTGCAGCAATAATTACCTGATGCTGCCTATCTGTCACATTTGAAGACAACAGAAGACAGTTATAACTTCATATTGCTCTGTCATTTTTTCCCGTATAGAAGAGAGCCTAGATATGAGAACCCTTCCCCTCCCTCCCCCCAAAAGAATAGAAAATTGAAGAAAAGAAAATGTCCTGTCATCACTGTCATTTTCATCATCCATCTCGATTTGAACGTCTCCTCTAGACTGCTCTCCCATAGCAGGATTTTCTTTACATATAGTTCCTTTTTTTTTCATCATAAGTAATCTTTGTGATACATAGTTATCATACATTGTAGATATTGACGAAAGCATCAACCAATATGGACTTCTCGCCAAAAGTAAAAAAAAAAAACCAACCCTCCAAAATCATGATTTGCTGTGATCAAGATACAATTTGACCCAAATTAATTACGAATTACAGATAGCCTTATACCTGTCGTCTCTAGCAGAGGAAATCAACAATCAACTACTAGTAATCAAGAATCAAGTCGTATAGAGTCGAATAGACTGGTGCAGATTTCAAAAACGAAATGATTGTTTTTGGTTGCATTCTTGCTCGTTAGCAAGACCAACATATTCAACTGTCTACACAGTGATATCATGAGTCACTCGTAAGAATCTGATGAAAGATGGCCATTTCTTATTTAGATTTTTTAACTATACACTTTGGTCAGTTTACAAGCAAATTTACGCGGATATATATATATATATATATATATATTAGTTCTAAACTCTCTGTTAGTGGTTGCATCGTTTGGTTCAGAACGATAAGACAAGTCAGAGAGGACGTGTAGTGTTTGCACTATTGTTGCGTGTTATTATTGAAATAATGAAAGCATTGTTGTGTATTCGTGTGTGTGGGGGGGGGGTAGAATGGGATGGGGAGGGGCTCAAGTAGCTGAAATGCAGATTTCGTTGGTGATCGCTCATCGCTATTTAAGTTGTGGTATTGAACACAGTCATTATGATTTTTATGACGGACACGTAGAACTGCTTACATAAAGGCGAATTCCATAAAAAGGAAGTTAAAGCGAGGGGCACTTCATGCTCTCTCTTTAAAAAAAAAATGAGATGGAGCAGTTCCACCCGATACGTGGCTTCTGATAGAAATTTTCAATTTCCAAATTTTGCTTTCGACAGCAATTTCGGTTACAGTTCGCCTTTCCGAAGATTCGTTATTTCGCAGGATTGTCAATCCGAAAATCAAATAAGGTTCGCTAATCCAAAAATGAAAAGAAGGTGTGTAGGCCTACTAAACGCATCTTCAGAATTAAAAACCTTATTTCGTTTTTCATATTAACGAACCTTCGGAATAGCGAACATTATTTCATTTTCGGATTTATGAACTTCGGAATAACGAACTTTATTTTATTTTCATTTTCGGATTGACGGAGTTAGGAGTTAGGAACCTTCGAATAACGCCACAAATTTCCTATTTCATGTTACGAACATCTAGGTAGGCCCTATATAGCATAAGTGTGTTTTGGAGTGATTAACCTTATTCCATTTTTGGACTAACGCACCTTCGGAATACATCACCCATTATTTCTATCCAAAAGTATAATAGGCAGGCTCATTTTTCTCTGCACTGCGGACTTGCAAATCGAAAATAGAAATTTATTCGAGAACCTCACTCAACGTGTTTTCGCGAATGGCGAGTCCAATAGCCTTCAGGGAAAAGCCAGTCACGAGTTGGATTATGACATTTATTTTTAAAATGAGTTTGAATGCGGATGCTAAGATGAAATAAGCAGCAATCACGCAGGAGAATTTATTTACCCTGTCAAATTAATGATAGAAGTCGGCTCTAGCTTTATCAACCATCGCCCCTAGCTGATCCTCCGACAGGTCTCAGGATCAAAAATGCTTATGGCTCGATGTTGACTTCTTGTCAGTTCCCACGTATTGACTTACGCCCTATTACAATTTTCTGGAAAAGGTTTGTCACAAATTTGATTATGTAAATTCAGTTTAAAAGCCGCATTTTTTGTCTAACTTGAAATTCACGCATGCATTGAAATTTTCCCCTTATAATATGATTACGAGAGAAAAACTCAAGGTTTTACAACAATTGCTCGTTCACTTCACCAAAACAACGCCCCACACGGCTCTAGAAATGATGGCACACGAGTCTTTAAAACAAAAACAAAAACGAAAATTCACGAGGCATCTGTCTCTTGAGTGGGCGGTATCGAATTAGAAAAACGAGCTGCAACTGTACAAGGTCGTAATATAATTAAGTGCGCATTTCGTTCTATTTCTGTGACCATCTTGTCGGCTGAAAAGCCCACGGATATGCGCCAACTGCTTTAGTCCGCGCGCTGGAGATCGGCCACTATTAGTGTGATTAGCCGCGTGCCTCGCGGAAAAAACATCGTCTGCTGAAAACACGTCAAGTCCTGTCATTTTGAAAGTCGGTTTTAAGTTGAAGGTGACGGCAACAATTGCTGAGCACACAATATTGACAGTGGCACGAAGATTTAGAGGGTAAAAGAGGACGTGAAGTCTTGAAATTGTTAATCTATCAACGATGACTATCGTTTAAGGTAGCGACAGTGAAAGGAATGTAAGAACAGAGAAAAAACCCGACCATTTTGGCACACAGTGCAACTGCTCGCAACATCAAAGCGACTCTCACAAAAAGCGCTCATAATGACACACTTAATTACAAATATACATTGAAAATAGACAGAAGGAATTATGTTTATCACACAATTTCAGACAATAAACTTAACCATAGTTACAAATGTATAACAACGGTACCACGTTACACACATTTTGTTGTTGGCTTTAAGAATAGGCCCTATTTAATGTTGAAATTTTTTCGTGCAAATCCACGTCTGTCGCAAATTTCAGTCTTATGACTCTATAACCCTTTTTCTTGACAATTCTGATTTGTTGTTATTTTTGTCAAAGTCCCAGAGACCACATTGGTACCGTGTTCTTTTGTTGTATTGGTAATTATCAATAATCAGTATTCAATTCTTTTAAATCCTTTGATTTCCATATAATTGTTTCAGGTGTCGAATTTTCTATAGCCTCTTATTAGAGATTTATAACCAAGCGTTGTTCTTCAATTAGTACAATCTCAAGGAGATGGAAGTTTCTGTTTTGTTCTTCTCTCAAATTGGCAACACATGTAAAATATACTTTTGACGTCGTACAGATTAATGAATGTAGTACCTTCTATAAATCTTCTGCAATGGAATGTCAGAGGAGGTGCCAATTTAGTGATGTCGAGTTGATTATTCCTGCAGCAGAATTCCCCAGAACTTGATGGATGAACATGCTGAATGAAAAGTTGGTAGGTTTATGATTTCCATCAGATGTAGGGTGCCTATACCATGACAGCAAGATTGTGTTTAACACGCTCAAGAATTGCCCCAGACATCAACATATATTTTGGCCACAAATATGTGTTTCTGCAAAAACAGGCGACATCTTTGTTTTCAAATAATGATTCGTCTTTCTTCGATTAACAAGCGAAATGAAATCAAATTTGATAGAATAACAGAATATATAGAAAAAATTAGAATACAAAATCGAAAAAGGAATGAGGATAATGGTACATTGTATACAGTTTGTGAGGGTTTTTTTGTTTTTGTTTTTTGCATTTTCAGTCAGGGAACGCCCTTTGTTAAAAACAACAACAATAACTTTTGTTTCAAGAAGGGAGATTCTTCGTCAAGATTTCTATTTACTTATTCTGAATTAATTTTCTTCAATACGAAGTGTTTTACGCACACAAGTATCTATTCATTTGCAAAACTGCATGTTGCCTTTAAAAGCGTCAGTACCGCAATCACTGAGATGGTTTTTATATCGACGCACATTGCAAATCGCATTAACTGCGGCGCAGTTTGGAGCTATACGTGTGCGGAATGAATGTTTGTCGGGACCAGAAGGGTTGGGGATGGGGGGGGGGGGGGGGGGGGGAGGATGGGAACATTCAGAAATGGAACAGACTGTGGATGGTAGTTACTCATGTTTGCCCAAATTCTCGATTCGAAGGATCAAGAAGGAAGGGGAAGGGGAAGATTTGGAATTATGTATTTTTTTTTTTTTTTTTTTGCCTTTGGGAGAGAAAATAGAATAGAAAAACGATGGCAAAATTACTCAATGGGATTATCAAGGATTCTGATGAGTGCAGATAATGTATGTAATAGATGTATTTTGACAGAGGAGAGCTGCAATAAGAAACGAAGTGAGTAGAGGGAACTAGCGATGAGAAGAAACGTGACTTGACGGGGATATAGAAGGAGAATATTCAGTGATTATAACTTGCCTGAAAAACAGGAACCAGAAGTGGAAAAAAAGGGGAACTCGAGAGAGACAGAGAGAGGGGGGGGGGGGGGAAGGAAAAGACAGACAGACTGACTGACGGAATATGAGAGAGATTTAGGGAGGATGAGGGGAGTAGAGAGGTAGAAGCATTAAGATAAGAAGAAATATGATTGGACGGATCTTATAGGGAGGAAGAATTATTTTCGGGTATACTTCTACACCCCTTCAGAACTCTGTGGACCGAGAATCAGGAACCCTTTCGTCCCCGAACCACCGGCTTCCTGTGTACTTACTCCAAGGGGACAGGCACTGCACGCTTCCTGTGGAGCGAAACGCTGCCAACTTCACAACATCCTTAGACCTGTTGACATTAGCCTCTCGTCAAGGCGTGGGGCTGTTTTCTGGCGGTAATTTGATTTTATACACGAACGCAAGCCATAAGCAAGATGGTTAGCTGTAAAGAAAACTGTTAGGTGATTCTATTAAGTGATCGCATCTTGATAATGATGATACCAACATCTAATCAAACAATTACTGGGAGGATATGCAGTACACTCTAGTAGCAAACTAAGTGCGGTTAATGGTCAAGTAGAGTGCCACTTGAAAATGTTCTCTCTTTCGTCAAACGGTGTCGTATTGTCACATAAAAAAAAGATATCTTGTTGTTTGCATTTGAAGCTTTCTGTGACGATTCCCCAGTTTCAGATAGTCAGTCTTTATTTAGCAATGCACTGGTGTTCCTTATGCACATACAGACGCACACACGCACAAACGCACTCACTCACACACACACACACACACACACACACACACACACACACATACATACACACACACACACACACACATGTACAATGCCTTCATTTAAGTCGGGAAATTTGTTTTTTCCCATTTTCAACCCACTTGCCTGTTAGCCTACATCTGCACGTCGAATATGTTTTCTGTAGATTTCTGTGGCTCTATATAAATATACATATATCTAATTTATCAGAATTTTTGTGTTGACTGTTCCGACACCTTTAGTGTATGCGAGGAGCATAACAAGGATGTCCATGTACGAAAAACACCGAGGCTGAAAGTGATTTACTATTTCTCCCCGACCGTACGCACGCCTATGAACCAATCCAATCGATACCGTAATGATATCGAAGGCGCTGAGCAGAATATCGATGAAGCTGAAGATCAAAGCTGCCGATGGTTATATCACAAAGCGATCAGTGCATTCTCTCTCTCTCTCCAATGCCCACAACCACTGAGCTAAAATCCAATTTCATTCTCCGTCACATGCCACCCGTGAAAATGCGTGGAATTGCATCCAGCGACTAGGTGGGCGGCTATATCGCCTCGTTTCCCTCGCGAATCGATTTGAGGCTTGTTCTGCGATAATGTGTGTTTCGGAGCAACGGAGACGCTGGCGGCTAAAGTTCGTTGTCAGTTCAATCTTGATATGATCCCCTCGGCTTGCTGGGTAACACCTGACGAAAAAAGATTTTTATTGCTGCACCGCTAAAGAAAATCAAATCTGCGTGAGGAGTTCCTTTGTCTTGTTTGCTCACCAAGTCCTTGTTTTAAAGCCGGATGGAATTTTTGCTAAAGCATTTTAATGCCCGAGTCGCTGAATATCATCTCAATCAGCCAAGTGCCCTTAAATCGTTTCAGATCGTTTCTGATCAGGCACTCTTCCATCCATTATCTTGAGTCTCAACGTTAACGTGAAAACTTGGGACCTATGGTGTAATTTGAAAGTGAGTTTGCTCTCTGGAGATTTGGCATAATATTGAGAATTAAAGGAAGAAGATGAAAAAAAAAAGGAAGAAGAAGAACAAGAAGAAATTGAGATGGAAGTAGAAAAAAACAGAAAACGAAGAATCAAGAGAAGATAAATCAGGAGAAGGAGAATGGGAAGGAAAAAGTGAAAACTATCTGATTCCATGGGATTTGTGGCGCTGTAGGATAAGTCAGACTTAAGGAGTTGGTCATTGAGGATATCAGACCTGGCGTGAGGTCACCCTGTGACGCACTGCCAAAGTAGCTTGGAGCTACCCTCCGAGCGCTGTGACTGCATGACTACGCGCGATCGAGGGTCCGTGCTTCCTCCCCTTGACTCAACTCGGGCATGTCGGGTGACTTTGCACCATCTGGGTACATGTATACTACTCCGGGAGTTTATGGTGAACCCTTGGAGTGCATGATTATCCCCCCCCCCCCCCCTTCTTCCCCCTTCCTCCTTCTGTCAGAGCTCCTGTCTGTTGTTCAACCCTGGAAAGCCACCTACTATAGGCAAGCCACCTAGTCGGCAGTGACCTTCCCGTATACTGATACCTTACTTATGTCATAACCACTAGCATGGACTACTCCATCGTCTTAGATTTCGAAGTGTTCGTCTGTGGTTGGTTACAGAAGAGCACGCGTAGAGGAAGAGTTTTGATGCATTAACCAGGGAGGTGGAATCCACCTCCTTGCATTAACATAGCGGTCTGTGTGGCCTTGAAATATCCACCCTGGTCAAAATAATGATCATGGAAATCCAACTTACTTGGTAATCTTCATTAGTTTTACTCGAACGTGCTTTTAACCTGTATTAATTTGTGCTAATGAATTCACTCCGGGCTTGAAGTGTAATCTCGCGGTTTACAACTTTTTCAGCAGAGTCAGGGAGAAAATAATTACGTTTGCCGAGAAAACGTGAAATTAGAAGCAGTCAAAGCATATCACAGATGGGGACTAATACGGTAGCATCATTGCCTTCACGTGACCTCGGGAACTATGCTCAGGTGGCCATTAAAGGCGATGTAAGTCGACATTTAGACGTTCAAGTGGCCATAGTATTCTCAATTCGTTCCGCTCATAAAGACTCTCGCTGATGCTTCGCTCTCGGTTCGTTGAACCTCAGCCGCGTAAGTTTTTTGCTTTACGATTGTCATTCTCCTTTGGTATAAAATTCCATCAGCATACTTATAGCTATCTATGCATGCAGTTTTCATGGTTAACTCAGGTGAAAACTGTTTTATTACAAGCTGATCATGTCACTAGCTTCTTGACTATCATTTCTGAATTATCCTTTAATTTGTTTTATTTTCTCATTAGCCACTGATAGTCTTAAATTAGATCTTCAATGAGAATCGTGAAATAGGCAGTTATACCTCTAGCGAATGCTGAGAACATACTAAACATGAATATCGTACTTTTGCGATCCTATTGCGACTGAAGGAAGCCAAGCTGAATTTAAACGAGGTGGCTTCTCTCCTGTTCGTCCCAAATAAGGCTCTTGGACGAGTACGGTCTATTGTTGTTTAGTGGCATCCCCATTTTCTTACCCCAGAATAAGGCAACTATGTCACGTATGTAAATCGCCTACCTGGCGTGTCAGGCGCCCAAAATAAGTCTTATAGGCGAGTATTATACATTATTTTTCAGTGGCATCCTCACTTTCTCACCCCAAAACAAGGCCTGGGAGTTCTGGTATTTAAGTCACCTACTTGCCATTTTCGTCCCAAACGAAGTGCACGGGCGAATTGCAGCAAGTCTTTGCCTTTTATTCCGACACAAAGGGTCTCGATGACTCTTAATAACAAATCACCCTTTCGCTTTCTTTTCCTGTACCAATCGCCTGAGAGAGTTTCAATTCTATCATGAATCGCTTTCTCGCCTTTACGTCCTTAACAAGGTGCCTTGTCGAGTTTCAACAAGCCACCTTCTTGCTGAACGTCTTAACTGTCGGAGACACGGATCTTCTAGACGTTTTTGCCGTTCTTCAAAATTGAGTGCTAAGCAGGCAACGTTTGGCAAGAAAATGGATCACAACCTTGACGCCGTGCTTGTCTATATAATGCTTCACGGGACGTGATGTTCGGTAGCTTGCATGGTGAGGGAAAAATGCAAATGCGCCGGCGAGTGTTTGTACTTGTTCACGGCTTGTGTTTGTGCGTGTAATAGAGGGAGAAAATGGATAAAAGGATAGCCGCCTCGGTTAAATTGTCTTAAAGTTCATGTTTACACGAGATACCCTGAAGAAACATGAGAGCTGTCTTCCGAGAGATGGCATTTTAACGTAGACATTATGACACCTCATTACACCGCACGACGGAAAACCGCGCTTGGCAAATGCCTCGGAAAATGGCCAAAAATGAGGGGGTGGGGGGACTCATGTCTCCCTCGGCAAAGAAAGAAATCAACTAAAAAAAAAACCAAAACTCGAGGTATTGAATTGCCTCTTATGTGTTTTCTTGTGTGTGTGTGTGTTTTTTTTTCTCTCTCTCTCTTTGTTAGTTGAGCGTTGTCGAGCAGGTATTGCTCCAGGTAAAGAAATCATGCAAGTATATGAAGTTGTAACAACGAATCGGCATGGTGTAGGTAGGTCATGGTAATGACTCCACCAGACAAGCACTGAACAAAGCAGAAAGAAAAGTCAAACAAACAGGAAAAACATCAATTTTGTACAGTAACATCCTATGGGTTTGGGTGAAAAGCGATCTCTTTCCGATAATGTCTCGTATATGGACAAGCATCTGAGCATGATGGACTTTTGAGTGGACTCGAAGTAGAGAATCTGTACTACCCATCCCCCCCCCCCTCAATAGTATCTTTATACCCTCAACTGAATATTTGATGTTTGCAGTAAGTTTGTCTGTTGGTTAGTTTGTTTGTTTGTTTGTTTGTTTGTTTGATTGTGAGGTAATTGGTCAAGTCGCAGACGTTGTCCAGTGAATGTAACAACCCGTGGTATATAGGGTTTTAACTGCGGCTGTTGAGGCAGGCGAATGGAGATCAAATACCGCGGATGAATTATTGAAGTGGAATACATCATATACATACGATGACTTATGCATTTTGTGGTATATGAGAAGCTCCCAGACTTTGACTGGAATACGAAACCCATACACTGGACGGCGGGGGGGGGGGGGCGATACATTTGCTAGTATAGCAACCACGCTGAATTTTATACATGAAGGTTGATAGCTGGGGAGTGTGCAGCAGCATCAGCCTTTGGATTCAAAGTACTGGCTATCTCCATATTTAAGTATAAAGTAGTACTTCAGCCGAACCATTGAGATGATGTTGTACTAGCTCCATGGCCAAACCAAGCTTTAATTGGTCAGGATGACCTTAAAAATTTTGCCCTTGTCTCTTTCATGTTATTATGATCCTACGAGAAGTATTAATGATGAGTCAGCCTTATATCGAGGGAGACTATTACGTCAAGTGTAATAACGCACTGAAAAGGTTGATTTGGATAAATGCAAGTGTTCAAGTTCATGAAATTGCAAATAAATGCAGTGTATCCCGCATTACCCAGCATTAATCACAGATCATTGGAAATTATCAACACGTTTCAGAGAATGTAAACATTGCTAACTAACAACACGCGGACAGCGGATATACTATTAAACGAGCACACTTTGGGCATTTATGGATGATTGATGGAAGAAAACGGTAAAGTCAGTTGCTTGTCAACATTTGTAAAACATATTCATTATGTCTTCGTTCACATTGTTAAAAAAAAAAGAAACATATACATTTTCAGAAAAAATGGGGGAACTGCTAACTCCATAACTGGAACTCATAATGAGTGTAATTGCCTGATTGTTTGAAGAAGATAATGTTGTTTCTCTAAAATATGATTACGTTCTCTGAAACATGATCTGTATTATATATATATATATATATATATATATATATATATATATATATACATATACATATATATATATATATATATATATATATATATATATATATGCATATTATGTATTTTAGGGGGTAAAAATTCAGTGTGTTAGCTATTAATAAAATGTTTCGCCCACCACGTGCTGGTTTTGTATTCCAGTGAAAGTCCTAGGAACTTCTCATATACCACAAAATGCATATGTCATCGTAATATACATGATGTATTCCACTTCAATAATTCATAACTGTAAGCGTTACCTAACAGCAATATGATGCCATGGCTATAGACCCGGTGCATATTCTATATCATTGTTGAAGACAAATTATGCTTTTGGAAGTAACCCCCATATACACTCAGCAATTACTATCTTGCAGTGCTTTTATCATGATATCTTCGCTGGAAGGTGCATGAAAAAAAGATTAATTTCAATCCAGCACACTTAATTCATCATTAAAAAGTTAAACAACACGTGTACAATAGTAAATACAGTAATGGTAGTGATAGTAGTAATTGAATTATAATGGTAATCATAATCATTATCAGCCTCAGAATCATCGTCACCGTCATAATGATAGTAAGGACAGTAATAATCATAATGATAAGAAAAAAAAAGATACTTCTAGTGCAAATGTTAGTTTCCGCTACACTCACATAGAACTGCATTTGTGTATGTGCGCAATTGTGTGTGTAATGGTGTGTCTGTGTCTGTATGTCTGCCTGTCTGTCTGTGTGTGTGTCTGTGAAAGGCTTGGGTATTCGTATGAACATGTACATACGTATCTTTTAGGACTGTGCGTTGAATACGAAGATAACAAGGGAAGCATTACCCGCCGCAATCAGTATAGGGAAAGCAAGACGCAAATCTCACGTGCTGTTAGGCAACGTATGGGTGTTCATTTCATATCTTGCCCTTGGCGCACTCTACACACAACTCAAAGAATATGTGAAATAAACATGAACTCAGATTTCCCAATAGTAACTGTATCTAATCAGAGTATGCATTCTTCGGGAAATTGCTAAATTTCACAGTTGGAAGAGGAAGAGCCCCTTGCCGTGCATTCAGATGTATGTCTGTACGTTCCGCCGAGGCAAGTGGGCCTTTTTTTCCCCTTTATATTCTGGATGGTCAACCCTTTAACAGGACTCGGCATCAATCTTTTTGTTGTTAGGTTTATTTTTTGTCAAAGGGGGGGGGGGGAGACAAAAGAGAAGTGAGTGAGGGAGGAGGAGGGAGGGTTGTGAGGGAGGGAGGGTAGGAGTATGATTGATGTCATCTTCGTATTGAAGTAAATTGTATTGGTTGCATAATTTTGTTTTGTAAAATACATTAGGTTTTTCCTGTTCGCTGGCAGACAACATGGTGGTTGCTACAGTACAAAACTTGCTTTGCCCTGTATTCACATTTATACATCGAAAAGATTCGTTGTAATTCGTCATGAAAATGTTGTCTCGAGCATAGTATAAAGACAGCGGCAAAAAGAAAGCGAACAACTTTGACAAATCAAACGTGCATAACAGTAACTATCAAAGTGTTAGCCATATACAATGTATAGCCGAATAAACCTTGTAGGATGTTTCCGATGTGGATGCCTCGAACTAGAGGCCTAGTCACGTCTTGGTTATGGCTTTTGATATGATACTACCTTCTTATCTCCAGGAATTTTTCCATCTTGAAACAATATTTCTTATACTTTCTTTTTCTTTCAAAATCAGAGGAATGTTGTATTCCTGTCGATGACAAAAATTAGGAGTGATATATATATGTATATACGTATAAAACATACAGAATAACTCAGTTTAGTTCAATTTATATTTCATACGGGACCTGCTTCAGCTAATGGCTGTTCTTCAGCTGGTCCGTCCAGCTTAAAAACAAAAAACAAAAACTGCATACATAGATACATAGAAGAACATTATATATAGAAATAAAATTCTCTTCAACTATCATGATTATTAAGGAAAATCAAGACACCTTGTTGACGAACTTGAATTATCGTGTTAATGAGCGTGATTGACATGTCCATGGTCATCTAATTATTATGATTGTGTGTTTTTGTTTTTTTTACTGGACTTAAAATGATTTAAGCCTTTGATTGCGGAACCTTGTATGATATGTACTAACTCTATGGTGTGTTAACAGCAGACATGGGATGAAGTGAAAAAGAGCCGACGTTCCCTAAGGTGCGAGAACATCCCTTCATCTAATCAGGGTAATAAACTTGGCCCCATTATGAGAGGGGCCCGTCCGAGCGGAGGGCTTAGAGGCGCACCTGTGTCATCTGTTCTTCAGCTCACGTGTGCCAGTCCCCATCCCTCCTGCGGGCTGATGGTATAATTGATTATTTAGGGCGTGTCTTCCTCCAGCGAGAGGAAGATGAAGGAGAAGAAGATGGAGAGAACGTGGATGAGTGTGAGAAAAAGAGAAAACATGATTAGAGAGAGTGAGTATGGAGATACAATACAAAAGTAGCTGAACAAGATGATTACTTTATTGAGAGAAGCACCGTGATTACGCGATATCAGAGTATCTTAGCTGAATATTCCCAAGTCAGCAGCGATTGGTCCTCTTTCAGATGTCAAGCTAGAAAAACTTTTGAGCAAATTTAAAAGAATATATGTTATCCTTCTCAGCAAACGGTTGCGGAAGATCCTTTAATGTTGACAACCGCTCAACCTGCAATGGGTTCTAGCGCATCTCCGTATTCTTCGTCTTCTCCGCGTGGCGCTAATGACGTTAGCATGGAAACCCAGTGCTCGCTTGTCAAACTACATTACGCATCCCGTCTTGTCTGCGACATAATAATGAAGATTCACACTGTTGTTTTGCTTACAGAGAATTCGATGCATGTACTGTACATTGCCTCTCTTGACAACATACGTGTATAAAGTTATCACATACACACATGCACACACACAGACACACACACAGACACACACACACACACACACACACACACACACACACACACACACAAAAGAAAACCCACACGCAGCAGAACAAAGCCGCACACACACACACACATACACAAAGCAAAAGAAAAAAAACCGTGATTAGTGTACATGTTCATCACACTCTTACACCCAATAGTCGCACCTGTATAGAAATATTTTACATCATAATCTCTACAAGGACATGAAACACGAATAAAGAAATAATCAAACAGTAACAATCAAACGTGAGAAAGAAAGTGTATGGGATTATGAGTTTTCCTATATTATTTGATACCAAAAATTGAAGCTGGTTATAATCATGGAAACTACTGAGATGATGACCCCGTGGCCTCCTCTCAAGTCTGTCATATACGTTAATGAAAGAAAAGTCATCTCCGCTATCATTAAGAGTTCCCCTTCTGGATTAGATAAGCAAAGAATGAATTCGAATATATAGAGGTGACAGCCATCATTATAAACGCCATTTAATGGACATACAGAGTTGGAATGGGATGCAGGGGATTAAAGGAGATAATGACGTATTAAAAAAAAGGTTATTTTTTGATTTGATATTTCTTTCTACAAACCGATCAGAATACCATGAAGCGAAGACAGTATAATATCACTTAATCTAACATGAAAATGGTGACAGGTATAACTTAGTCGGCTAAAAATTCATATTATCAAATTCATTGCATCTCTCTATGAATAATTAGAATAATGATAATGATGATAGTTATAATAACAACAACAATACTATACTACTACTGCGATAATGATAATGATGATGGTTATGTATATATATATATAATATATATATATATATAAATTTTATGAAGATGAAACTGTCTCTAAAATGTTTGTGAAATTTACCTCGAAATGAAGATAACATGGGATTCCCTTTAAAGTGTTCTTCATACCAACATCAACCGTTTTTTTTTTTTCTTGGTTTTGGATATCAATCTTCATTCTGGAACACAGCTATCTGTCCTCTTAACAGGTTCAGGTTATAACGAATAATTGCCTCGTCTGTTCCTCAGGCATATTACGCACGTTGGGAGAGACATGGTGTTCCTGCATGGTCTCTCCGACTGAAATGAGGCTAATTACATCATGTGATAATACGGTACCATAATAAGCACTATGCATAAGACGATCGAACAAGACGGAGGGAAATACAAATTGTCTCTGGCAATCCTGAATAAACACACACACATCACACACACACCCCACACACCACACACACACACACACACACGCGCGCGCGCGCGCGCGCACGCACGCACGTTTAGTACAGACACATATACAACCAACCAAACACTCACGCACACGCGCGCGCTTTAATTCTCGTTTAAGGTATGTGAATTTGTTTTGGGGGTTTTTTTTTTGGATTCACGTTTGATTTTCATTACCACAAAACAACTCAACCTTCCCAAGTTCTATTCCCAAGTTCAAAATCATATTTATTTATTATAAACTTACATTTTCATCAAACCTCTGAAGAGAAAATGTGGTTGAAATCGTCACCAGCCCTGTTTGACAGTATCAGTCTACTCTCGTGCGAAGCCAACATTACAGAAATTTACTGTAACATCAGTATAGCCACCGCGCAGAAACGCCTATCCGCATTGAATCTTGTAAACATACGGTTTCTGTGTCACTTGTGGAACGGGGGAAAATGAAAATATTCCCCCCGTCGGTGTGAAATAGGGCCTCTTCTTATCGCAGAGCGGTGCAATCAGCCCCAGAATGCAAACCAAATAAAACATAATCAGTACTGATATTTGGAAGGTAGGCAGTGACATTTTGGAGGCAATTTCTAACAGAAAATAGTCGCCTTGTGGGACTTACACACTTTCTCTTTTTTCTCTTTTTTTCCCCTAGCCGAACCTTTCTTTTGCTATCAATTGATATACTGATATCAAATTTCTCAAGAACTCATGACACCTTGGGGTACATACGTCAATCCTTACATAAGCATACATATTGATCATGTGAAAACGTCTCTCCATAAATCATAATATGGATATAGACTTATACTTACATTATCTTTATATGTTATGTAACACCTATGCATATGTGCACACATAATGAACATTTTTATCTGAGGTCACCAATTCTGCCATAATCCTTTTCACATTAGTTTGTATTTGTTTATAAAAACGAAGTAAGTCATGTTGAGTAATTGAAATAGATGAAATTCAGAGTGTACTTTCTGGGCCTCTTCTTTCCCTAGACTTTACATTACATCAACAAGGTGATAATGATAATTGCAATGGTAATTGATTGACTTTTTCCCATCTATTTTGCCTGTTATAAATAATTTCATCTATTCATTTCCAAAAAGAAAGATAAATTAAAGATCTAAAATGCTCGATGCGGGAATCATTATCAAACATTATAGAGTCGTAGACACCAAAGTAAGCAGTTGATGGCGCCCAAAAGCCACAATTTACTGACATCTTTTCCCGAATTATCCATATATATACATATGTGTGTGTGTGTGTGTGTGTGTATATATATATATATATATATATATATATATATATATATATGTATATATATATTGTACTATATTTCATGATTTTTATTATTTTCTCTAATTGGTCAATAACATGAATTGACAAATGCATACTTTGTATTATTATATATCACTTTTTGCTGATGGAAACTAATTGTATTGAATAAAAAAAGTATGAAAGTGACTGAAACTTGATTTGTTTTGATGTACCATTCAATGTGCTTATCGATTGTCTTACACTTCGACAGATTGCAAAACAGTGGCAGATATCATACATTTTATTACAATCACACACGCACACATTCACGCACACACACAAACACACACACACACCACAAACTTGGCGCTCCGGAACGCCATGTGATTGGACCAAGATGAAGCAAGTCGACCTTCACAAAGTCT